>NC_056429.1:70026771-70381771 GCF_018296145.1 Oncorhynchus tshawytscha | reverse complement strand
GTGGTCGTAGTCTAAAAAGTACTGCTCCTATGTTAAGTATCCTATTTGTGAAAGGAGAGAGAGAGAGAGACAGAGAGATAGAGAGAGAGAGAGAATGAGATATTGTGCATAAAGTCTTAGGACAATAGCACACACTAAAAAATTGGAAAGGTCCACAAACCAGCTTTCCCCTGTTCCTTTTATAAGCTTATTACATAAGGTTAAAAGAGGAGGTACTGGGCCATCTTTATTCTGCTGTTTATTCTCCTGTGCTTTAATTCCTGTCCGTCCCACTGTTCTGTTACTGTAGACTTAGTCTGCAACCCAAATGGCACCCTATTCCCTATGGGCCTTGGTAAGAAGTAAGGCACTATATATGGAATAGGGTGCCATTTGAGACACACATAGTATAACGACTGAGAGCCGGATTGGGATCGACTACAGTACAGAATATTAAAGTTTCTATCCAAATAAAAGTTAATGGAAAAAGAATAATCTCGGGTTAATACATAATTGCCTTTGAAAATCCTTGGGATGTGTTTGGGGAGAGAATACAGTACAGAACAGATTGAAGGGTATAGCTTCTGCTCTCTCTCACAAAGTCAGTTTAATACAGTTGACTCCTGATGTATGCAATGGATTGAGGTTGAGGTGAGTGTGTAAACAAAATCAGAGCGTAGAGTAAGTGAGAAGTTACATTTCAGTATTTTCTGAGAACCAATATTTCACAATACAGTTGAGAAGGAGGTGGGGAGGTAGGATGTGAGCAATCGTGGAAAGACAAATTGAGATAGAGGCAGACTGTTAGGCAGCAGGAAGTGGACAGACGGACTGTTGTCTCAGCAAAACCCAGAGGAAGACTGGGAGACTAGCACACACATACGCACACACACAGAGGAAGAGTGTGATTCCTGTACAGAGCCAAACCAGCTGTACCGGGAGGCAGGAAACCCGACTTTTATCATTCTTTTAACTATGATTTCCTCTTGGAGGAAGTTGCTCTCACTGTGTGTGCTTTCTCTGGCTCTATCTCATCTCAGGTCTGTCCCAAATGGCACCCTATTTTCTATATAGTACCTTGGCCCACAGGGGTCTGGTCAAAAGTTGTGCACTATATAGGGAATATGGTGCCATTTGGGATGTACAGTTAGGGTGTAGCATAGTCCCTATCTATCCACTGGCTTATCAACCGGGCCGGCAAACTAACTCAACTTCACACCACCTAAAGTCTGTCTTCATTTCTCACTACAGTACTGTTGAGGAAGGCAGATGTAATGTTTACCTTCTGTCTGTCCATGTCAAAACAAGAGAAAGATTATATATATATAAATAAGAGAGAGAGAGAAAAAGAGAGAGAGAGACAGAGAGAGACAGAAAGAGAGAGACAGAAAGAGACAGAGAGAGAGAGAGAGAGAGACAGACACACACAGAAAGAGAGAGACAGAGAGAGAGCGAGAGAGAGGCAGAGAGACAGAGACAAACAGAAAGAGAGAGACAGAGACAAGAGAGAGAGAGACAGAGAGAGAGAGAGACAGAGACAGAGAGAGAGAGACAGAGAGAGAGAGAGAGACAGAGACAGAGAGACAGAGATAGAGACTCCAAGCAGTGAACATATAGTACAGTATGCAACTAGGATACAATCCCACAGGAACATCACCCCCGGGGATAGCTACAGTATATAGCTACGTCTCCTTGTGTGTGCCTCTACTGCCTATACATCATCATCGTAGGGCCCTGCGTTTTGTGCAATCATGTGACATAAGAGAATTACACCAAAATTAAAAGCAAATGTCTGAGGATGGTGCTGGACCATCTGACATGAAAAGAAAAGTGAGAGTTTGATGAAAAAGCTTTAAATAAAGGTTAGAATCCAAGCATGTCACAATTGCCTAATCAGGAGTGGGCTTCACTGGGCTACATCATAACAGCCTTGGGTGCCAGTCAGCTTTCTACTTTAGCCAACTAGTGGTTGTCTTGCCAACGAAGAGTTGCCAAACTACTTCAAGGTACACACAAAATCAAATCTGTGTGTATATTATTGTAGGTAGAAGGTTATGGTAATAACAAAAGGAGCACGTGTGCACACAAACATGTTAGGAAAATGGGTGTACCCACACTAGGGGCCAGACTAACTGTTTGTTTACCAACCGTGCAACGCAGAGTCATGCAATTACATATAATGTGTATTTGATTATGTAGGCCAGCTCCCCAACTCTTCTACCCAACCAATACAACAGCAAACAGAATCCTTCGAACAAAACTGTTTATACAATCACCACAGTAAGACAGAGAAAATGACCATTTCCACTCTTGTTTCTGGAGGTCTCTGCATTTGCTCCATTGTCAAATGCCAGAAATCTGTAATGGAAGCATTTTATTGTTCAACCACCAAGTTTTTTTCTAGTTAAGTTTACGCAACCGTTAGGAAGGAGTTTCCATTATACACAAGCAACCCTGCCAGTAGTGACAGCATTGGACTCTTTAAACGTTTATCACCAGAAGAAAGTTCTTTATTGTATTTATTTATAGGGACAGTGCACATTAATCAACATCAATATTACAATGATGCAGCATCCATGTAAATGTGCCGGGGTTAGCCAAAAGCTCATTTGCACCCTTGTCCCAGGGGCAGGTAAGAGAAATTACACTGCCATATTAAAGACAGTTCAAACAGCCTTCTGGTGTGATGTAATGATCCCAGGATTACTTCACAGTGGTACACACACGCACGCACACACACACGCACACACACACACACACACACACACACACACACACACACACACACACACACACACACACACACACACACACACACACACACACACACACACACACACACACACACACACACACACACACACACACACACACACACACACACACACACACACACGCGCACGCACACACACGCACACACACACGCGCACACACACACACACACACACGTTGAAAAATGGCTGCCATCATCACCCCCATAACAGACAGAACAAAGTAATCTGAGGTGTGTGTTTGTGCGCGTGCGTGCGGTGTGGCGTGCCTGATGTATGCTCAACATCAGGGGTGTTATTATTGCTTAATGTGGTCACATTCCACATTCGGCAACAGATACCATGATGTTTGGAGACGTCTTCACCCGCATGGTAGTGACTTGGCCATAAGAGGGTCAACTTTATTACCAAAAGTTACACAGATACCATGTAGACTACTATTTTTGTGGACCCCAGGAAGATTAGCTGCTGCATGAGCAATAGCTAATGGGATCCTAATAAACTAAACCAAGAAACTATTCCTATCTTAATTTATCTAGCTCTGAATAGGATGAAAGTTGATCAGTGAGACAGATATCAAAGAAGAGAAAAGGAACAAGGCCAAGACGAGCATCAGTGTCAGTGTTGATAAAGAAATCACATGAAGCCCATTGATCTGACACACACACAAAGCTCTCTTTATCCAGCCGGGATAATATGCCTTTTCCTCAAATAGTGATCATGGCACTGGACTGTGTCTATATACACTGAGCATACAAAACATTAAGAACACCTGCTCTTTCCATGACAGACTGACCAGGTGAAAGCTACGATCCCTTATTGATGTCACTTATTACATCTACTTCAATCAGTGTAGATGAAGGGGAGTAAGACAGGTTAAAGATGCACTATGCAGAAATCGCTCCGCCATTTCCTGGTTGCTAATTACAGTTTGTGACAAAACGTGTAGAGTATCTTTGTGCCATCTAAAGCGCTGTGAAACATATTTTCCATAACCAAAAATATTGTAAAATATTGTATATATACAAAACCGAAAGTAAAAGACGCAAAATCGATACTTAAAAATGGGAAGCATAGAAATAGTGCACATAGAACAGATCTACCACTTCTTAGAGTTGCTTTCAATGAGAATGACAGATCTATAACACATTCTATGTGCATTTGATCAGGTCACCCCAAAAGTAACATATTGAAAAAGGGTTTTTAAGCCTTGAGACAATTGAGACATGGATCCTGTATGTGTGCCATTCAGAGGGTGAATGGGAAACACAAAAGATTTTGAAGGGGGTATGTGTCAGATGTGTGCGTACTGGTAGAGATTTGTCAGAGATTTGTGAGGTTAGACAAAAAAATGTGATGCCAAGCATTTCACAGTCTACAGTGGTACTGCATTGCCCACATTTCAAAATATGTGCCCTCTCTGTCTATCCAATCTAAATAAAACCAGATAAAATGTTAATTTGTCACATGCTTCTTCAACAACAGGTGTAGCCTAACAACGAAATGGTTACTTGTGGGTCCTTTTCCAACAACGCAAAGTTGAAGATAAGATTTTTAAAAATCAAATTAAAAAATAGAAATAGTGACACAAGGAATAAATAGACAGTCAATAACGAATGACAATAATGAGTAAAAATAACATGGTTATATGCAGGGAGTAGCAGCACAGAGTCAATGTGCAGGGGTACGAGGTAATTGAGGTAGTTATGTACATATAGGTAGGGGTAAAGTGACTAGGCAACAGGATAGATAATAGACAGTAGCAGCAGTGTATGTGGTGAGTGTGAAATGGTGGGTGTGTGTGTAAATGTGTGTGGCATCAGTATGCATGTGTACATGTGTTATGTGTGTGTGTGCGTATGTAGTGCGTGTGTGTGTGTGTGTGTGTGTGTGTGTCACGCCCTGATCTGTTTCACCTGTTCCTGTTATTGTCTCCATCCCCTTCAGGTGTTGCTTATTTTCCCCAGTGTATTTATCCCTGTGTTTCCTGTCTCTCTGTGCCAGTTTGTCTTGTACGTCAGTCAAGTCAACCAGCGTGTTTTTCCAGTAATCCTTTTGCTATTCTCTTTTTGATAGTCTTCCTGGTTTTTACCCCTGCCGTACTCTGGACTACTTTCCCGCCTGCCTGATCATCCTGCCTGCCTGCCTGCCCTGACCTTGACTCTGCCTGCCCTTCGGTACCTTTAGGACTCTAGACTGGTTTTGACCCTTTTGTCTCTCCACGACCATTCTCTTGCCTTACCACTTTGGATTAATAAATATTGGAAGACTCCAACCATCTGCCTCCTGTGTCTGCATCTGGATCTCGCCTTGTGTCATGATAGTATGTGTGTATTGGTGTGTCAGTGTAAGTATGTGTGTCATTGACCATTTTTAGGGCCTTCCTCTGACATTGCCTGGTATAGAGGTCCTGGATGGCAGGGAGCTTGGGCCGTACTCACCATCCTCTCTAGATTCTAGAGTGCTGGTCATGAGAATAGAATGCTAGGTGTAGGAGTGGGCTGATGTCAGTGTGTAGAGTGGCACACAGAGCTTGAAGGCATTGGCCAGGGAGGGGAGAGGGGGATAAGCGGGAGAAGAGGGGGGAGCTGGCGGGTGGGCACTGGATGTGGTATAGTGGTTCAGCGTTTTGGCTTTTACAGACCCCCCCCCCAGACACACACATCAAATTCCAGCGAAGACATTTTCCATGTGTTAATCCCTGTACAGGGGGGAGACATGGCGAGTGGACGTCAATCAATGCATCAGTTTCATTAGGGGAACATCCGAGGCGGAGCTGGCGATTGAGGCCACCAAACAAATCATAAACGCAAGTGGAAGACATCTTGGCTGTGCACCAGATGGGGCAGCCAGGCCCCAGTGAAGGGGGCATTCTGGTCATAACCCGGGGAGCGACCTCATTCTCCAAATAAAAGCCTGTTTACATAACACCTTGGTTGCCCTGTGACAGCAGGCAGAGAGGAGAAGACAAGGAGAGGAGGAGTGAGCAGAGAGAAGAGAGAGATATGGCTGCCCCCGGAGGACAAGTCCTATGAAAATGCCACCAGCATTTCCTCTTTCGTCAAACCAGAGAAGGATACAGGAACAAAGAGGTGAGTTATACCATTGCAGTACACACACAAAAACACATGCATGCACATACATAAACATGCCTCAAACAGCCCACCCCCCGACACACACAGCCCATCCTCCTCACACACACACACACACACACCACAGGAAGACCGATCACAGAGCCCCTTCCTGTGTCTCTCTGCAGCTCCACTCAGCTGTGTCATTCTCTGTTTCCTGTCGGAGCTCCCTCCCTCTCAGCCACACCAACCAACCAGAACCCTGTTGATCCACACTAACCAAGACCCCACAAGGGCAGCCCTCTCTGGGGGGAAGAGAACAGGAATAGTGGGGCTTTGGTCTCCACTCAGTAACGACGGAGGGTGGAGAAAAACATAACGAGAAAGGCCACTCTGGGAGAGACTACAACACTGTACCTAGGAGGATAAAATCATTGACTAAGCTGGAAAGGACTATTACACAGATCGATCTCCCAGAATTACGGGGCAGGGGGAGGAAGAGAAAGCGAGGTTGCAGGATGTAGAGTAGGAGAGAGAGAGAGATAGAGAGAGTCATAATAATATGATTCTCCACACTGCTGGACCCAGATCAAAAACCCAGCAGCGGGAGGCCTGTGAAGTCAGATCCTGCGCCTTAAGTGTGTCCGCTTGATAAACATCACACAGGAAGGGGACATTCATTCAGACCTGGGTCAAATAAATACGTCCGTCTAAGACTTTCAAATTAACACCTGAACACCTCCCTCTGCAATTGGATCCTGGACTTCCTGATGGGCCGGCCTCAGGTGGTAAGGGTAGGCAACAACACCTCCGCCACGCTGACCCTCAACATGAGGCCCTCAGGGGTGTGCTTAGTCCCCTCCTGTACTCCCTGTTCACCCACGACTGCATGGCCAAACACGACTCCAACACCATCATCAAGTTTGCTGACGACACGACGGTGGTAGGCCTGATCACCGGCAGCGATGAGACAGCCTAAAGGGAGGAGGCTCCACATTGATCTGGTACTGGTGCTCCCTGTATATAGCTCCACACTGATCTGGTATTGGTACTCCCTGTATATAGCGCCTCATTGATCTGGTACTGGTACTCCCTGAATATAGCTCCACACTGATCTGGTATTGGTACTCCCTGTATATAGAGCCTCATTGATCTGGTACTGGTACTCCCTGAATATAGCTTGACACTGATCTGGTACTGGTGCTCCCTGTATATAGCTCCACACTGATCTGGTATTGGTACTCCCTGTATATAGCGCCTCATTGATCTGGTACTGGTACTCCCTGAATATAGCTCCACATTGATCTGGTACTGGTACTCCCTGTATATAGCTCGACACTGATCTGGTACTGGTGCTCCCTGTATATAGCTCGACACTGATCTGGTACTGGTGCTCCCTGTATATAGCGCCTCATTGATCTGGTACTGGTACTCCCTGAATATAGCTCCACATTGATCTGGTACTGGTACTCCCTGTATATAGCTCGACACTGATCTGGTACTGGTGCTCCCTGTATATAGCTCGACACTGATCTGGTACTGGTGCTCCCTGTATATAGCTCGACACTGATCTGGTACTGGTGCTCCCTGTATAGAGCTCCATTCTTGTGTGTTTTATTCCTCTCGTGTTACTAGTTTTTTAAACGTTTTTTTTGTTAACTGCATAGTTGGAAAGGGCTCGTAAGCAAGCATTTCAAGGTAAAGTCTATACCTGTTGTATTCGGGCACATGTGACAAATTAAATGTGATTCGATTTGAAATACTTGAGCTATGCTTAATTCATAGACATATCATTTGATTTAGTTGATCAAATTATGATTTACTTCACTTGGTACAATAGAACCAATGGAGTAGTCCCCAATGTGTAAACTACATGCTAAATCAAGCACACCTAAAATATTTTCAAGTATTGGACATACGCATTGTGTTTGGAGTGTCTTCAATATATATGATGTATGTGTGCGTTGATGGGTGTCTGTGTAGCCGCGTGTAGGGGGGTGAATAATAGTAGATAAAGCCCAGGAGAGGGCTATGTAACAGAGATATGGTCTGTGTTCCAAATGTCAGGGAATAGGGTGCCATTTGTGACGAAGAAGTGGTTGAAACACACACACACACACACACAGGAGATCTGATGTTTTCCGTGTATCCGTTGGCAGTTTAACAAACAGTTGGGGAGACCTGACAGAACTGCTGTGATTTGAGTTACACCCACACCCCACACACACACACACACACACACACACACACACACACACACACACACACACACACACACACACACACACACACACACATTTGAGTTCCGCCCTCGTAGGTTAGCTGTCATGCTGACAGATTGGTTTAATAGCAGTCTAATGTCGAGGGGGTTTGGTCGTAATAAAACAAAAGCTTAACATTTCCACTGACTCACTATACTGCAATTAGTGCCCTGCAACTGCTGCCCTCCAACCAACCGGTTCAATGCTTTAAATACACAGTGATAACTATTAAGCACATCAACACAATAAACGTCAACTTAATTCATGAAGACATTCCTAATACAAGGATTAGCATTGATTCAGTCAGGTCTAAACAACTAGAAAGCTCTACAATACACACACAATAAGAGCAAGAGAGGGTGAGCGAAAGAGAGAGAATATCTGTCACCACAATTCAGTGTCCCTGTTTCAAAAGAACATATTTTAAACCCAGTCCATGCAGTTTGCTTTTACTTTACAAGACGTCGTAAAGGGAGACCGAACGTTCCTCAAAGTGCCCGTATGTGAAAACCACAATAGTCATTTTGTGGTCCATAATCTCTATCTCAGTATCACTAGCATTTCCGAATGCTATTTCAGTTGTACTATTGTGACATGTTACGCCATAATAGTGTGCATAATATGGCATGATGTCAATATTGTAATGCTTGCGTCATATCCATGTACAATTATTTATACTGTATTTTAGGGTGCATTTACACATGTATCATTACTAGAAGTAGGCTATCATATATTGAGGTAGTTTTGGATACTAAAAAACATAATTCGATGTCTCGCATACATACAGTACATCATCCAATCAATAGGTTGGTAAATCCACTAAACTAGAATGAGTTTACTAGTCAAATTGCCAATGTCAGATGTTCCAAGCCTGTTCCACACATTCTATTTCTAGTGGTAGATCAGTAACATCCGTACCATAGAGTCCTGGGTATTTTCATTATGCTGACACAAATCCAAGACGGCGTAGCAGTCGGACATGTGTATCAAATCAAATGTATATAGCCCTCCTTACATCAGCTGATATCTCTAAGCCCCAAACAGCAAGCAAGGCAGGTGTAGGAGCATGTTTGTCTTGTCCCATGTAAATAGTTGGTGGTACGAATCTGCTATTTTTATCTAAATTGTAATTATTTCGCCACTATGGCCTATTTATTACCTTACCTCTCTAACCTTTCTACATTTACACACACTGTACATAGACTTTTATATTGTGTTATTGACTGTACGTTTGTTTATCCCATGTGTAACTCTGTGTTGCTTTTGTTGCACTACTTTGCTTTATCTTGGCCAGGTAGCAGTTGTAAATGAGAACTTGTTCTCAACTGGCCTACCTGGTTAAATAAAGGTGAAATTATTATTATTATTATTTAAATTCTGTTGCAAAAAGTTCTTTAAATGGAAGCAAACCGAATGAAACATTTTGTCCAATAGAAACACTTGTTTTGCTCTGTTTGCTTCCGTTTGGTTCTTAAACGGTAAACGTTTTCTGTGATGAATTCACTCCGGTACTGATTCTGTTAAACAGAGGAGAGCTCAGCTTGGACCCCATTGGTCACACTCTGTTACCCATGGGACCTCACAGCTGGAACTCGCTGCTAATTTGCCATGGTTAGACTTGTTTTCATTACAGAGAGACCTGCGTCATAAAATACTAAAATATTTGAAAACCGAGAGGCGAAAAGTATGAACCAAATCAAATCAAATCAAATTTATTTATATAGCCCTTCGTACATCAGCTGATATCTCAAAGTGCTGTACAGAAACCCAGCCTAAAACCCCAAACAGCAAGCAATGCAGGTGTAGAAGCAACTATGGGATATTCTTCCCATCAAACAACTTTTTTTTGTCCAAACCTTGCCGTTGAAACACTAACCACTTTGATTATGCATTCAAAGCTGTTTCAACAAGATTACACACTCAAACAGATACAAAGGAGTGTTTTTCTTTGAAAGTTGAGCATACTACCAACCTGGCACCTGATCGCCCCTATAGTGACACGACACACCGATGTGACCAATAGACACCTTATGTCTGACGTTTAAGCAGATACAAATACCTTAACTTTGTGACAGAAGAAATGTAACAAATGAAATCTCCTGGCTAATGATTCAATGAATTCTGCTGATGATAAAATGTATTTTGTATACATACATCAGTTATATAACCATCCCTGCTGGTTCCTTACTCTGATTGGTTTCCCCTAGGTACAGATCTAGGATCAGCCTCCCCTCCCCCAATCCTAACATTAACCATTAGTGGGGGAAATGCTAAACTGACCCAAGATCAGCAACTAGGGGCCAACTTCACCCTACTCTTCCTCCCTCATAGCGAAGTTTCGTCTGCACAACTAACACACACTCATGACCACAGAGGACATAGGACTGTCTGTCTGACAATTAGGTCAGAGCATCACACAGATGCCACCGCCACACAGCCATTGGTCAACTTAAAAGGGACATGATTGGCTGGAAATATGGTCACACGCCATGTTGACTCTCGATGGCAGCCAGTAGCATTTCAAAATCAAAAGATACTGAACCAATAGAATTAGAGGTAGGACCCCCTAAAATGGATGAATGAATGAACCAACAAACATGCATGTGAATGAATAAGGACTGTCTCAGTCTGTGTCCTACCTGGGGGCAGTCTTTGATGTAGTGGCCCTTGTTGAAGCAGAGGTGGCATAGGTAGTTGGGCGGGGGTCTTTTGCTGGGCTTGCGGGGCTCTGAGGAGAGGGAGAGGTCGGAGAAGTGGTCCGTCAAGGAGTTGAGTCCGTCAACAATGTTGTTGAGCGAGTCGTATGGCGAGACATTTTTATATACCCTGTTATTCAATGCCTGGAACAGGGAGAGACAGGAAAACATGGTTGGCATTTTGCGCAGGGGAAAAAACATGACAAGAAATGTAGAATAAAGGAAGATATGAAAATTAGGTGATGATGCATTTATTGTAGTACTTAATGCAAAGTTTGAAGTGCTGCCTGTTCTTCCTAATGTCAGGATTTTAAGGATTTCTTATTCCATCATTACTTTTGTGGCAGAGCACCGAGCTTTATGTTTCTGAAGAACATCTGCAACTCCCCTCTATCATGCTTACAGAGTAGTTTGACAACCTATGGATACATGATACCACTAATGAAACAATATGGATTTTTTTGGTATTTGCGATGCTGTTGAGTTTAATCACCAATTTCCGTTGACTGTCCTATGCCCTCCGTCTTTTCTCTCATTAAATTCAGCACATCTGGCGCTCAATCCAGCTGTTGCTTATGAACTGGAAAAGTACTGGGGATGTCACAAAGGAAGACAGGACTTTAGAGAAGGATGACTTACAGTAAACAAGGAGAGAGCGAGAGAGAAAGGGAGACATGGTGTTCATAGCCTGGTCCCAGATCTGTTTATGCTGTATTGCGTGACAATGGCTAGATAGGAGTTGGCAAGACAGCACAAACAGATCTGAGACCAGGCTGTTATGTTCCCAGATCTCTTTGAAGTATCACGCCATGAGGATGGTTTGTGGCTCACTCTGAGAAGTTGTGCCAGTCAATTGTTGCGTGAGATTGGTGCTCCAGTGTCTGCTTAATGCACTCGGAATATCAATTTCCATTAGCAAACTGAAGGAGAGAATACATTTTTTAAAACCTTCACTTTGTCCTCCATTTGAAATATTGGCATAGAAGTGACAATGAATTAGGTAAGTAGGTTCAACCTCTGTTTACGGTAAGGGACAGGAGTTTTTCCTGCATATGACATGACCCTTGTAATAGGGCCCAGAGTTTTTCATGACCATGAGACCTAACCCTAATTTCTAGGCCTATTTATAGCTTTTCCTAAGAAAAAATCCAGGTCCTAGTTATGATGACCTCTCCTCTTCAATGTATAGCCCACTGTTAAAACTGAGATATGGAAGGAATCCAAGCTATATGGCAACACTGTCAGAGTTATGGAAAGTTACTGGAGTTTTTGTGAATGATATCTCTCCTTGGGAGAACTTACGTTGTTATTGTTGATGTCTTATGTTGCATAGCACAGAAATCTTACACTTGGCAACAGTGTAGCAGAGGTCGGCCCTAGCCCGGGAGGCAGCTCAAATCAACTCTTATCAGCACCTGTGTGTGTGTGTGTGTGTGTGTGTGTGTGTGTGTGTGTGTGTGTGTGTGTGTGTGTGTGTGTGTGTGTGTGTGTGTGTGTGTGTGTGTGTGTGTGTGTGTGTGTGCGTGCATCCGTTTGTGTGTGCGTGTTCATTTACTAGATTCTACCCTGGATAAATAAAATATTAGCTTTCTATCTTTCTTGATGTTTTCCATGGCTTTCCATCTGCCATTGATTTTATCCACTGCCTGTTGATATTCTGCAATTGTTCTTCCTTGTGGAAGTTGCCAGTTCTACCTGACAAACATATTATGCCACATTATCTAGAGCCAGGAGTGTTCACTGACAACGTGACCCGATCATGAAAAAGGGTCAAGTGGTTGGAAAAATCTCCTGGCCCAAAGACAGAATAGTATAGATAGTGTACACTGTATATACAGCTTTCTGTGCCTTGATATGCCTTACTATAAAATCAGTGAAGACAGGTCAACCATACAGTACATTAGCCATTATATAAAGTGACCATAGAGCCCCTCTCTTCCCCTCTCCTGCTTCATATACTATGAGGCAGTGAGTAGCCAAATTGTCCCCCTGTGGACACCTGATGGAGATTGAGCTACCCTTTGGGCCCTGGTCAGTAGTGCACTATAAAGGAAACAGGGTGCCATTTGGGATGCAAATCTCACCTCATCTGAGTAAGTGGCTGAATTCACAGGTCCACGGGTGAGCTGTACACACCAGAGGAGGGAAACACTGCTGTTCGGTTGCATCCCAAATGGCATCCTATTCCCTATATAGTGCACTAGTTTTGAACAGTGCTCATAGTAGGCAAGAATGATTTTTGGACACAACTGTTGATATACTCTTTTTCTCCAATACAAATAGTGTAAGTGATCAGAGTAGCATCTACCACAGGATTGCAAGCAAGGAGATCAGGGGTAACCCAGTGTCTTGTGCAATATTCAATATGGAGCATAATCTTCAGCCTAGAATCAAGGCCTGTTTTGTGCCAACACTCAACTCCTTGTCACTCCGTGTAATACAAGTAATATAAATACTGCTCATCTCTGTTCACAACCACTCATTGTCCTCACATCATAACCCCTTAAAGGCCTAATGCAGCCATTTTCATATCAATATCAAATCATTTCTGGGTAACAGTTAAGTATCTTGCTTTAATAGATTTCCATTAAAATGGGCAAAAGTAGCTTTTTAGCAAAATACTATTTCTCAAGCAAGAATTTAGCAATGACTCTTTAGGAGTGGTCTATTAACCAATTTACCGCATGGTGATGTCACCATGGAAAGACGAAATCCTGTCCATGCCAACCTGCTGATTAGAAGAACCTGTGTGGATTGTATTTTGAACCAGCAACTTTCAGGAAATAACATAGATTTCTTTTTAATCATACAGTTGAAGTCGGAAGTTTACATACACTTAGGTTGGAGTCATTAAAACTTGTTTTTCAGCAACTCCACAAATTTCTTGTCAACAAACTATAGTTTTGCCAAGTCGGTTAGGACATCTACTTTGTGCATGACACAAATAATTTTGGCAACAATTGTTTACAGACAGATTATTTCACTTACAATCCACTGTATCACAATTCCAGTGGGTCAGAAGTTTACATACACTAAATTGACTGTGCCTTTAAACAGTTTGGAAAATTCCAGAAAATGATGTCATGGCTTTAGAAGGTTCTGATAGGCTAATTGGCATCATTTGAGTCAATTGGAGATGTACCTGTGGATGTATTTCAAGGCCTACCTTCAAACTCAGTGCCTCTTTGCATATTTGGTTCATCCTTGGGAGCAATTTCCAAATGCCTTTAGGTACCACGTTCATCTGTACAAACAATAGTACGCAAGTATAAACACCATGGGACCACACAGCAGTCATATCACTCATGAAGGAGACGCATTCTGTCTCCTAGATTTGAACGTACTTTGGTGCGAAAAGTGCAAATCAATCCCAGAACAACAGCAAGGGACCTTGTGAAGATGCTGGAGGAAACAGGTACAAAAGTATCTATATCCACAGTAAAATGAGTCCTATATCGACATCGACATGACCTGAAAGGCCGCTCAGCAAGGGAGAGGCCACTGCTCCAAAACCGCCATCAAAAAGCCAGACTACGGTTTGCAACTGCACATGGGGACAAAGATCGTACTTTTTGGAGAAATGTCCTCTGGTCTGATGAAACAAAAATAGAACTGTTTAACCATAATGACCATCGTTATGTTTGGAGGAAAAAGGGGGAGGCTTGCAAGCTGAAGAACACCATCCCAACCGTGACGCACGAGGGTGGCAGCATCATGTTGTGGGGTGCTTTGCTGCGGGAGGGACTGGTGCACTTCACAAAATAGATGGCATCATGAGGAGGAAAATTATGTGGATATATTGAAGCAACATCTCAAGATATCAGTTAGGAATTTAAAGCTGGGTCACAAATGGGTCTTCCAAATGGACAATGACCCCAAGCATACTTCCAAAGTTGTGGCAAAATGACGTAAGGACAACATAGTCAATGTATTGGAGTGGCCATGACAAAGCCCTGACCTCAATCCAATAGAACATTTGTGGGCAGAACTGAAAAAGTGTGTGAAAGGAAGGAGGCCTACAAACCCAACTCAGTTACACCAGCTCTGTCAGGAGGAATGGGCCAAAATTCACCCAACTTATTGTGGGAAGCTTGTGGAAGGCTACCCAAAACGTTTGACCCAAGTTAAACAATTTAAAGGCAATGCTACCAAATACTAGTTGAGTGTATGTAAAATTCTGACCCACTGGGAATGTGATGAAAGAAATAACAGCTGAAATAAATCACTCTCTCCACTATTATTCTGACATTTCACATTCTTAAAATAAAGTGGTGATCCTATCTGACCTAAAACAGGGAATATTTACTAGGATTAAATGTCAGGAATTGTGAAAAACTGAGTTTAAATGTATTTGTCTAAGGTTTATGTAAACTTCCAACTTCAACTGTATGTTTACAGTGTTAGTTTCATCAGCTGTTGTACAATATGATATAATCACAGAAAAAATACAATTTTGACAGCACTGGGCCTTTCATTTATTACCTATTTTATTTGATCAGACACTAGCTAGGTTTCTATCCTATTTGCGACAGATTTTCATGCGAATATTCTAAAATATACATGAAAATAATATGCTCATTTTCCCACCAGAGATGCTTCCATCAAATTGTCCTTTTGAGGATAAAAAAGCTTTGCGTGCTGACGTAGTGCACATAAAAATACCTTTTGCATTTAAATTCCCATGTACCAAATAAATAATATAGTTAAATTGGTTTTCATCGCATTTTCAAATCTACTGATGCTTTTGTCAGAAACATTTCTGATATATAGCGTGGCACATAGCCAAGCGGTTAAGAGCATTGCGCCAGTAACCGAAAATGTGCTGGTTCAAATCCCTGAGTGAATTAGGTGAAATAAATCTGCTGATGTGCCCTTGAGCAAGGTTTTACCCTATTTGCTCTGGATCAGAACATTGATCCTCATTTCCCTGTGCACTTTCACCACCCTGTGAAGTTCATCATAACTTATTTCATCTGTAGCCTAATGAACTGTGTGCTTTCCCGAGTCGTAGTGGGAGGACAACACACCATATCATCTCGTGATTCAAGTTTACTTCAATATGATGATTATTATATCAATATTTGTCCATAAAGGTGTTTCCACCGACATTTCTCACATATTACATTTTACAGACACTTTACAGACATTGTCTAGTGTATTTGGTTTTGTCGACATTTGGAAAGTTTACCGAAACATTTGCTGTTTCCATCAGGCCTGACGTGACATTTTTGATCTGTACTTTTAAAAAGATTGGATGGAAACCTTTAAGTCAGTGACAATGTTTAAGTCAGTGACAACAACAGAAACAAATGCACATTACTCATCCCAACATATCAAGCCTCTGGAATGGGTTGTTGTACTTGGTGTTGCATTGGGGTGGAGAAAAAGATCCCCCTCTGCTTCAACTGTTTCCAGACTGTGTGTGTGTGTGTGTGTGTGTGTGTGTGTGTGTGTGTGTGTGTGTGTGTGTGTGTGTGTGTGTGTGTGTGTGTGTGTGTGTGTGTGTGTGTGTGTTTTTGCAAGACATTACTCAAGGGGGATTGTAGGATTGTATGACACTACACAATGGGTTTTAATGTATGAAAACTACACCCATATCTCAGAGGCCTGGTTTATGTTAAATGGCTGAAAAGCCTCTATAAAAAGTATACAATGGTAGGAATAGTAGTATTAATGTAGTATTCACTGTAGTATTTACAGCAGTATACTGTAGTATTTACAGTTGACTATAGTATAAATACTGTAGCAATTACTGTAGTGTTTGAGGACAGTAGTGTACTGTAAAATGTACTGTAGTGTTTTTGATGACAGTAGTGCACTGTAATAGTTACCGTTGTGTACTGTAATATTTACTGTAGTATTCTTGCGGTCTGGAGTATTTACTGTAGTGTTTTTTCAGATTGTGGTACGGTATACTGTAATATTTACTGTAGTGTTATTGAGGACAGTAGTGTACTGTAATATTTACTGTAGTGTTTTTGCAGACTGTAGTATTTACTGTAGTGTTTTTTCAGACTATAGTACGGTATACTGTATTATTTACTGTAGTGTTTTTGCAGACTTGTAGTATACTGTAGTATTTACTTTTTGGGGACTTTACTGTAGTATTTACTAAAGTGCTTTCATTTATTATCTTTGAAATAGAAGTGGGGGGCTATCTCCTTAAGAAACCTTACTGGAGAAATATTAAAAGAGCACATTTTCCATAACCTGTAGGTAGGTAGGATTCGGTTCTGAACGGAGACTTCAGAGCTTCTGCTATTTTCTATAACTGGTAGGGAACACAATATATGGTCTATACTTGGCATGTAGATTTCTCACTTACTGGTGGCACAAATTGGGATATGGGGAAGGGGAATGGGCAGGGTATTTGCAAATTAAATGATGTAGTATTTACTATATTTAAAACAATGTAGTGTTTTTTTGTGCATAATACAATAGTATTTATTATAGTATTCTACAGTATACTGCAAAATGCTATTCTAAGTACTACACATTATTGAGGGATACTACAATGTGTAGTATAGTATTCTACAGTTTACTACAGAATTCTATAGTAATTACTGTAGTATTCTATAGTAAACTGTAGTATTTTTATGTGGGTAGCTAGGTTTCCATCAACCCATGTTTAACTCTGTTGATGGTCTCTCGCCAACAGCGCACAGATACAGTGCAAAGAGTACATGATGGTTATTCTATCAACAAATGCTCCAAAAAGGGTTTCCACTGCCAATTGTGCATGATCTATTTGACAGACAAACCAATTATCCATCCATCTGCATGTTTTGTTCTGTCGACATTTAGGAGAGATTTCCATCAGGCTTGTCATTATTTTTTTTTTAATCAGACAGGTACTTTACTTGCATAAAAATGGTTGGGTGCAAACATGTTTTTGATTACCAATATAATACTTTTCATAGGCTACATAGCTATCCCAGTTATGATGAAATTAAGGCCTCTCTCTCTCTCTCTCTCTCTCTCTCTCTCTCTCTCTCTCTCTCTCTCTCTCTCTCTCTCTCTCTCTCTCTCTCTCTCTCTCTCTCTCTCTCTCTCTCTCTCTCTCTCTCTCTCTCTCTCTCTCTCTCTCTCTTGAGGCATGTTTTCCTGTAAAACATGATGACATAAATATAGAAAGTGTTAAACAACTCTTGTTTCTCTCTCAGCGCCTTGACCAACCCTTCTAGGCTCTCTACTAACGTTTAACCTCTCTCTCTCTCTCTCTCTCTCTCTCTCGAGCACATCAGCATGCAGACCACATACCCAGATGCGTCACGCTCCTACGTGTGGCACGCTCGAGTCTGGCCTTGCCTGCACAGAACATTAAGTCAAAACAATCGCCTTTAAAACCGCCTAAACCGAGTCAAACACTTCTCTCAAAGTGTTAACAGCCAATTGAAAGGTACATATAACTTTGCTGGAGTGATTCTGCTTGCTTTGGAGCGTTTAAAACGGTTATAGTCCGTGTTTTACACTTCAAGAACTAGAACCGGTGCTTCTTGTCATTCCATCCCTGGTTATTGCATTAATTTAATAGATAGTCGACTTTTTTGTTTTATTGCCATAGTCTAGTATTGATTGTGCGCGATACAAAACCAGTTCTGCTAAAATTGTGCATGATGAATTCTCCATGTTGCACTCAGGTTTGTTACTAAATGAACGTTATTTCTGTTTGAATATGATCGAATCAGATATTGCCGTAATAGGTCTGAAAAGTTGATGAGCACGTATTTCTGTCTATATTCGTAATATCCATGGCGGTTTTGTGTAGGCTACCAGAATAGTCAATGTTGCAAACCCTCGAACATTTTGCAAAACAGCGTTCGACATACGATGGGATGTATGCAAATAAAAACAGATCGTAGGCTATTAACTATTTACTTAACGTGGCAATAGACTAAACATTTAACAAAAAGACGTTTCAGTCTCTAACCTCATTCCGCTGGAGCTGAAAAAAATTGTTGAGATAATTGGAGTTGAGGGACGAGCTCACGTCCGCGGTGGGAGCCTTGCAGTAGTTCAACTCCGGGTGGGACGAGTTGGGTTCAGGTCTAAAGGCGTCAAAAGCGCTAGTTTGGTGGGTGTCTTGCAAAGAGAGATAGACCCAATTCAGTAGCTGCGCAGGCTGGTACACGGAGGCACTGGTGTCTATGGCAGACATCAAGCTCATCTTTCAAATGGGTACACAAGCTCTTCCACCGCCGCTGTGTTTCTGTATTACTCTCAACTTTCGGAAATCTTGCTCGCTCTTTCTTTCTGAACTTCAACGGATTCACTGCTTTCTTTACCCCCACCAGGCCGTGACAATCTTTCCTTATTCCTCTTCTCGTAAGGACCCTATATCATGCTGGGAGCCTAGTCCCAGTTTTACCGTTACGCAAAAGTCATTGCTCTAACATGTCAGTATAAAAAGTTTTCAGCCGCTACTAAGAGCCCGTTATCTCCCTTTATTTGCAGTGGGACAACCACCCGGAGTCTCATTGGATATGCAACGCACACTTGGGGTGCGTCATGACGCACGCAAGCAAATGAGGGTTTTAATTCACTACGTACAAAACCGTTTTTACTCTCGCTCTCTACCTTGTTTACTTTATGCCTTTTGAATCTCTGCAGGGTTCACTGTTGACTTTTGATATTGTGAAATAAAATATTTTGTATCAAAATAAAAAAAGTTTACATTTATGTGAAAACGTATTTAACTTTTCAGTTAGATGCTTTGTTACCTGGTTCATTATTGGATCTTTAACCAGGAATTTCATTGGTTTAGAATTATTGATATTAATTGACGCAAATCAGTTGCTGGGATTTTGTAGGTAGCCTAGGTTTATTAGCTTAGATATTTTCTAGCTTCAAAAGGTATACGTGTCCATCAGTCTGCCTCCAGGCCAGATTATACTGTAGCACTATTTCTGCTGCTTATTCGGTGTTAAATGGCATTGTAAATTGTTTGGACAAAGGCAGCATTGTGCTGCCCTTTTCACAGACCTGTTGAAGGCTTTCCACTCTGTTGACCATTCATTAGTAATTGTAGACTTTCTGAAATTGGCCTGGGTCGGGCAGCCTGCAATTGGTTTGAAAACTAACTGACATACTGGACACAATGTGTTTCTTCCTATGGTGTCAAGTCAGGTTTCCTTGATATCACTGTCTAAAGGTCTCCACCCCAAAGGTCGATTTTGGGCTCTGCTCTTTTTACTATCTATATAAACAATATGGGTTTGTCTGTAAGAAATTATAACCTACACTTGCAGACATAGATAGGGTACAAAGGGGTAACTATCTCCTCCCCCCCTAAGAACAATGTCTAATTGCTGACACAAAAAAGCAATGTTTGGGAAAAACATTCTATCTGGATGAAGGTCATACTTAGGCGAATAAGCTATAAAGGGAAATAAATGGCTACAGTTTACACTTTTTGTTATTTCATGAAATGTCGTTTTTAGAAGGGGATTTTTTTTTAAGTACCGGGGTAACTATGGCATTGGGCTACACACAAGTGTGTTCAAATCCATTTAATCAGTTTATTCAAAATTCTTTGTGAGGAGTTTTGATGTAAAGTCCCAGCAGTCTTTAAAATTATATTCAGGAGCAAAAGGTTTTCAATAGTTGTGTCTAATTCATTAAAAAAAAAGATTCTTTGGAATATAATATTGGAATGGAATATAAATAATAACATTAAAATAACATTGGAATATAACATTAAATAACAAAAACTTAACTCATTAACTTAGTGTAACATTGATGTGGTAACTCTCTTATGCTCTGCTACTGCACGATTCTAATTTGTACAAACAAAGCTATCCCCAGTCAAATTGAAGCACAACTCATGAGCCCACCTCCTGCACTGCTGGAACACAACTCATGAGCCCACCACCTGCACTGCTGGAACACAACTCATGAGCCCACCACCTGCACTGCTGGAACACAACTCATGAGCCCACCACCTCCTGCACTGCTGGAACACAACTCATGAGCCCACCACCTGCACTGCTGGAAGCCCACAACTGGAACACATGAGCCCACCACCTGCACTGCTGGAACACAACTCATGATCCACCACCTGCACTGCTGGAACACAACTCATGAGCCCACCTCCTGCACTGCTGGAACACAACTCATGAGCCCACCACCTGCACTGCTGGAACACAACTCATGAGCCCACCACCTGCACTGCTGGAACACAACTCATGAGCCCACCTCCTGCACTGCTGGAACACCTGCAGCAAAGCACCCCCACAACATGATGCTGACACCCCCGTGCATCACGGTTGGGATGGTGTTCTTCAGCTTGCAAGCCTCCCCCTTTTTCCTCCAAAGATAATGATGGTCATTATGGCCAAACAGTTCTATTTTTGTTTCATCAGACCAGATTACATTTCTCCAAACAGAACGATCTTTGTCCCCATGGGCGGCAGGTAGCCTAGTGGTTAGTGCGTTGGACTAGTAACTGAAAGGTTGCAAGATTGAATCCATGAGCTGACGAGGTACAAATCTGTTGTTCTGCTGCTGAACAAGGCAGTGAACCCACTGTTCCTCGGCCGTCATTGAAAATAAGAATTTGTTCTTAATTGACATGCCTAGTAAAATAAAAGAAATAAGAAATGTGCAGTTGCAAACCGTAGTCTGGCTTTTTTTATGGAGGTTTTGGAGCAGTGACTTCTTCCTTGAGGAGCGGCCTTTCAGGTTATGTCGATATAGGACTCGTTTTACTGTGGATGTAAATACTTTTGTACCTGTTTCCTCCAGTTTCTTGACAAGGTCATTTGCTGTTGTTCTAGGATTGATTTGCACTTTTCGTGGGCAAAGTATGTTCATCTCTAG
The DNA here is from genome assembly GCF_018296145.1 of Oncorhynchus tshawytscha. Lineage (NCBI taxonomy): Eukaryota > Metazoa > Chordata > Actinopteri > Salmoniformes > Salmonidae > Oncorhynchus > Oncorhynchus tshawytscha. Next base: position 70,360,175 of record NC_056429.1, on the reverse strand, counting down.
GAGACAGAACGCGTCTCCTTCCTGAGCGGTATGACGGCTGCGTGGTCCCATGGTGTTTATACTTGTGTACTATTGTTTGTACAGATGAACACGGAACCTTCAGGCATTTGGAAATTGCTCCCAAGGATGAACCAGACTTGTGGAAGTCTACAATTCATTTTCTGAGGTCTTGGCTGATTTCTTTTGATTTTCCCATCATGTCAAGCAAGGTAGGCTTTGAAATATATCCACAGGTACACCTCCAATTGACTGAATTTATGTCAATTAACCTATCAGAAGCTTATAAAGCCATGACATAATTTTCTGGAATTTTCCAAGCTGTTTAAAGACACAGCCAACTTAGTGTAACTTCTGACCCACTGGAATTGTGATACAGTGAATTGTTGGAAATATTACTTGTGTCATGCACAAAGTAGATGTCCTAACCGACTTGCCAAAACTATAGTTTGTTAATTAACAAGAGATTTGTAGAATAGTTGAAAAACGAGTTTTAATGACACCAACCTAGTGTATGTAAACTTCTGACTTCAACTGTAGCTACATAGCTATCTACATTTTTAAGAGAGAGCTTTTCAATTGGCATCTCCCCCTGTTTTCAGTCACAGGTGGGGACTGGATTAGGTGTGAGTAGTGCAGGTGGTGGGCTCATGAGTTGTGACGACACAGAAGAAAAGTTTTGTTCACCAAGAACAGTGACAGCCAAGGAAAGTGCTGGGGAAATAATTGAGACATATTGTGGTCTTTATCTGAATTACAGGGGGAAGTCACCTCATACAAGTACTAGGGAGTATGGCTAGTCGGCACACTGTCCTTCTCTCAGCACATATCAACGTTGCAGGGTAAATCTAGACTTGGTTTCTTCGTTCGAAATTGATTCAGAAGACCATCCTACTCATGCTAGATTACGTACCCATGCTAGATTACGGAGACGTAATTTATAGATCGGCAGGTAAGGGTGCTCTCGAGTGGGTAGATGTACTTTACCATTCAGCCATTAGATTTGCCACCAATGCTCCTTTAGGACACATCACTGCACTCTATACTCCTCTGTAAACTGGTCATCTCTGTATACTTGTCGCAAGACCCAGTGGTTGATGCTTATATACAGTGGGGCAAAAAAGTATTTAGTCAGTCACCAATTGTGCAAGTTCTCCCACTTAAAAAGATGAGAGAGGCCTGTAATTTTCATCATAGGTTCACTTCAACTATGACAGACAAAATGAGAAAAAAAAATCCAGAAAATCACATTGTATGATTTTTTAATGAATTTATTTGCAAATTATGGTGGAAAATAAGTATTTGGTCACCTACAAACAAGCAAGATTTCTGGCTCTCACAGACCTGTAAATTCTTCTTTAAGAGGCTCCTCTGTCCTCCACTCGTTACCTGTATTAATGGCACCTGTTTGAACTTGTTATCAGTATAAAAGACACCTGTCCACAACCTCAAACAGTCACACTCCAAACTCCACTATGGCCAAGACCAAAGAGCTGTCAAAGGACACCAGAAACAAAATTGTAGACCTGCACCAGGCTGGGAAGACTGAATCTGCAATAGGTAAGCAGCTTGGTTTGAAGAAATCAACTGTGGGAGCAATTATTAGGAAATGGAAGACATACAAGACCACCTATAATCTCCCTCAATCCGGGGGGGAAGATTGTCTGTGCTCAATAATGCTTGTAACATGTTTCGTGCTGCTACAATGTTGTGCTGCTGCCATGTATGTTGTTGACCAGCATCCCGGAGTCGCCTCTTCACTGTTTTTTTTTACACCTTTATTTAATCTTTATTTAACTAGGCAAACACATTCTTATTTTCAATGATGGCCTAGGAACGGTGGGTTAACTGCCTTGTTCAGGGGCAGAAGGACTGATTTTTACCTTGTCATCTCAGGGATTCAATCTTGCAACCTTACGGTTAACTAGTCCAATGCTCTAACCACCTGCCTTACGCGAATGCAGTAAGAAGCCAAGGTAAGTTGCTAGCTAGCATTAAACTTAATCAATCATAATCACTAGTTATAACTACACATGGTTGATGATATTACTAGTTTATCTAGCGTGTCCTGTGTTGCATATAATCGATGCAGTGCGCATTCGCAAAAAATGACTGTCGTTGCTCCAACGTGTACCTAACCATAAACACCAATGCCTTTCTTAAAATCAACACACAGAAGTATATATTTTTAAATCTGCATATTTAGCTAAAAGTTATCCAGGTTAGCAGGCAACATTAACCAGGTGAAATTGTGTCACTTGCGTTCATTGCACGCAGGCATATGAAGGTATATGAAATACAAATGGTATAGAGAGAAATAGTCCTATAATAACTACAACCTAAAACTTCTTACCTGGGAATATTGAAGACTCGTGTTAAAAGGAACCATCAGCTTTCATATGTTCTCATGTTCTGAGCAAGGAACTTAAACGTTAGCTTTCTTACATGGCACATATTGCACTTTTACTTTTCTCTCCAACACTTTGTTTTTGTGTTATTTAAACCAAATTGAACATGTTTCATTATTTATTTGAGGCTAAATTGATTTTATTGATGTATTATATTAAGTTAAAATAAGTGTTCATTCAGTATTGTTCTAATTGTCATTACTACAAATACATTTTTTTAAATCGGCAGATTAATCGGCATGTTTTTTTTTTGTCCTCCAATTACTGGTATCGGTATCGGCGTTGAACAATCATAATCGTCGACCTCTAATTGGAACACAGGAGTGATGGTTGCTGATAATGGGCCTCTGTACGCCTATGTAGATATTCCATTAAAAATCAGCCGTTTCCAGCTACAATAGTCATTTACAACATTAACATGTCTACACTGTATTCCTGATCAATTTGTTGTTATTTTAATGGACACATTTTTTAAAATTTCATTCAAAAACAAGGAAATTTCTAAGTGACCCCAAACGTTTGAATGGTGGTGTATATATGAATATAGGACAAAACACACAACATGACAAGTGAGACAACACTACATAAAGAGAGACCTAAGACAACAACATAGCAAGGCAGCAACGCATGAAAACACAGCATGGTAGCAACACAACATGACAACAACCTGGTAGCAGCACAACATAGTAGCAGCACAAAACATGGTACAAACATTATTTGGCACAGACAACAGCACAAAGGCAATAAGGTAGGGACAACAATACATCACGCAAAGCAGCCACAACTGTTAGTAAGAGTGTCCATGTTTGAGTCTTTGAATGAAGAGACTAAGATAAAACTGTCCAGTTTGAGTGTTTGTTGCAGCTCATACCAGTCGCTAGCCCCCGTCCCCGTAGGAGGCCTTTTGCCTTCTGGTAGGCCGTCATTGTAAATAAGAATTTGTTCTTAACTGGCTTGCCTAGTTAAATAAAGGTTAAATAAAACAATTGAAAATACTACCCTACTGTTGTGTATTCTGTTGCCACTTCTGTTGACAGGGCTCTTTCAGAACTACAATCTGCCTTTTTTGCTTTCCAGATTGCCGTTGTTGAACAGAAATTGGTACTTAATGCAGGTAAAACTAATGACATTTTATTTTCCAAAAAGCTTCAAAATGTATCTGATGAATTATGCATATTGGACGCTGCCCACATTAATCGTGTCCCCGTTTATAAATATCTGGGTATCTGGGTTGACGAAAAGTTTAATATTTCAAAAAGCATATTGATGAGTTAGTTAAAAAGTAAATCATTACAATTGGCTTCCTTTATAGGAAAAGTGCATGCGTTTTGTTAAAAAGCAGAAAACAAATCATTTCGATGATATTACCGGCTATAGATTATGGTGATATCATCTGAATGAGCGGCTGCCGCTATATTGAAACCATAGGTCAGAGTTTATCATAGCGCACTGCACTTTATTACGGGCGACAGGTTCCGTACACATTACTTCTTTCTGTATCAGAAAGTAGTTTGGCTCTTGTGGAAGTCTCGTAGATCGAGGCATTGCACTTGTTTTGTTTCTAAAGCCCTCTTGCACAAATTTCCACCGTACCTTCCTTCATAAGTACGAGCTACCAGACCCTGTCTCAGAGATGGCTAACTCTGGAGATCCCTTCGTTTGCCACTGAGTTAGGTAGATCTGCTTTTAGTTTTCTTGCACCTTACTTGTGGAATGATCTCCAGAACTCTTTTAAGTTGGATGTTTTGTTGTGGGCAGTTAGACCGCTGGTTGATTACCTTTTTTTTTTTTACTGAGGAATGTGTTTGTTTTCATGATCATATTTTGTAAGTTAACTTTATTAAATTCCTTTTAAATATTGTGTTTTTATTGCATTGGAATATGTATGATTGTGTGCAATGAGTATGTGGTGTAAGGGAGTCCTTTTTAATAAGAACGGTCTACGGTGTATTGATATACCATACCTTACGACGTGGAACACGTGTTGCTAAACAGTCATTTCAGTGTAAAATTTTCAGAACGCGTTCCCTATAGAATGTGATTAGACCTACTTATTAATTAATTAAATATTTAATGAGAGGTCTACATATGGGAAATGTTCACCCCAACAACCATGTAAATTACCTCTCCCATTTACACGCCTGGATTAACTGTGAGGTCAAAAATAAAATGACATTATCTAGAAACCGGCACCAAACTGTGACAGATAAACATTGGGCTGTAATTAAAATCTGATGCTTGGTGTTGTGTCACTTCAATCACACTCACCCAATTAGGTCTAATCGTAGGGAAATGGGATAAACCAACAGTTGTGTGTATACAGCAATAGATAGAGGTGAGAATCCTAGGCTTCTGACAACAACTTGCTCTCTCTATCCGCCCATGCTTGTGTTTCTGCCTTGGAACCATAAACTTAGAGCCCTCCAGTCAAGTGTTCTGAGCAAGAGTTCCACCCCAAGCAGTTCTAAATACAATAGTGTTCTGAACCGGCATTCTACATCATACCCACTGGGCACATACTGGTTGAATCTGTGTTTTTTCCACAAAATTTCAATTAAATTACATTGAACCAACGTGGAATTGATGTCTGTGCCCAGTGGGTATAGGCATGCAGCTTTGTGTGGCTTGACTGTTGTTGCTTTTTACTGGCTGACAATTACCCTGGTTGACTGTTCATCTAGGGCATAAGAGGCTAGAGGGAATATCTGTGGTACAAAATATAGTAGCATTTTAAGAAATTATCTACCTACTTGTCACGTTCTGACCTTTATTTCCTTTGTTTTGTATTTATTTAGTATGGTCAGGGCATGAGTTGGGTGGGCAGTCTATGTTTTTTTTTCTAGGTTTTGGGTATTTCTATGTTTCGGCCTAGTATGGTTCTCAATCAGAGGCAGGTGTCATTAGTTGTCTCTGATTGAGAATCATACTTAGGTAGCCTGGGTTTCACTGTGTGTTTGTGGGTGATTGTTCCTGTCTCTGTGTTTGCACCAGATAGGACTGTTTTGGGGTTTTCACGGTTCTTGTTTTTGTATTCAGTTGTTCATGTGTACTATTTCGTATTAAAAGAACCATGGACACTTACCACGCCGCATATTGGTCCTCTGATCCTTTTCACCTCTCCTCTTCGGAAGAGGAGGAGGAAATCCCTTACAGAATCACCCACCACAACAGGACCAAGCGGCGTGGTAATGGGCAACAGCGGCGCAAAGAGGAATGGACATGGGACGATGTATTGGACGGCAAGGGTTGCTACACCTGGGAGGAGATCCTGGCGGGAAAGGATCGCCTTCCATGGGAACAGCTGGAGGCAGCTAGGAGAGCAGAGGCAGCCGGAGAGAGGAGCCGGCAATATGAGGGAACACGGCCGGCAAGGAAGCCCGAGAGGGAGCCCCAAAAATTTATTGGGGGGGCACACAGGAAGTGTGGCAAAGCCAGGTAGGAGACCTGCGCCAACTTCCTTTGCTTACCGGGGGGCGAGAGAGACCGGGCAGGCACCGTGTTATGCTGTGGAGCGCATGGTGTCCCCAGTGCGGGTGCATAGCCCCGGTGCGGTACATACCAGCTCCGCGTATCGGCCGGGCTAGAGTGAGCATTGAGCCAAGTGCCATGAAGCCGGCTCTACGCATCTGGTCCCCAGTGCGTCTCCTTGGGCCGGCTTACATGGCACCAGCCTTGCGCACGGTGTCCCCGGTTCGCCTGCATAGCCCAGTGCGGGCTATTCCACCTCGCCGCAATGGCAGGGCGACCGGGAGCATTCAACCGGGTAAGGTTGGGCAGGCTCGGTGCTCAAGAGCTCCAGTGCGCCTGCACGGTCCGGTCTATACGGTACTACCTCCACACACCAGCCCTCCGGTGGCAGCCCCCCGCACCAGGCTGTCTCTCCGTCTCACCCCTACAGGTGCTCCAGCCTGTCCAGCGCAGCCGGAGTCTCCCGCCTGTTCGGCGCTACCAGAGCTCCCGCCCCTCAGTCCAGAGGCGCAAGAGCCCCTCATTGCAGAGGCGCCAGAGCTCCTTAGTCCAGCGCTGCCAGAGCCTTCCTCTCCAGCGTTGCCGGAGCTTCCCGTCTGCCCAGCGCCATCTGAGCTACCCGTCTCTCCAGCGTTGCCGGAGCTTCCCATCTGCCCAGCGCCATCTGAGCCACCCGTCTGCCCAGCGCCATCTGAGCCACCCGTCTGCCCAGCGCCGCCAGTGCCGCCAGTCAGCCAGGGGCCGCCAGTGCCGCCAGTCAGCCAGGGGCCGCCAGTGCCGCCAGTCAGCCAGGGGCCGCCAGTGCCGCCAGTCAGCCAGGGGCCGCCAGTGCCGCCAGTCAGCCAGGGGCCGCCAGTGCCGCCAGTCAGCCAGGGGCCGCCAGAGCCCCTCAGCCCAGAGGCGCCAGAGCCCCTCAGCCCAGAGGCGCCAGAGCCCCTCAGCCCAGAGGCGCCAGAGCCCCTCAGCCCAGAGGGGCCAGAGCCCCTCAGCCCAGAGGCGCCAGAGCCCCTCAGCCCAGAGGCGCCAGAGCCCCTCAGCCCAGAGGCACCAGAGCCCCTCAGCCCAGAGGCGCCAGAGCCCCTCTGTCCCGAGCTGCCGCCCCTCTGTCCCGAGCAGCCGCCCCTCTGTCCCGAGCAGCCGCCCCTCTGTCCCGAGCAGCCGCCCCTCTGTCCCGAGCAGCTGCACCTCTGTCCCGAGCTGTCCCTCTGTCCCGAGCTGCCCCTCTGTTCAGTGGGGTCATTGAGAGGGGTTGCCATGGTTAGAGAGCCACGGAGGCGGACAATGAGGCGGACTAAGACAATGGTGAAGTGGGGTCCGCGTCCCGCGCCAGAGCCGCCACGGCGGACAGACGCCCACCCAGACCCTCCCCTATAGGTCAAGGTTTTGCGGCCGGAGTCCGCACCTTTGGGGGGGGGGTACTGTCACGTTCTGACCTTTATTTCCATTGTTTTGTATTTATTTAGTATGGTCAGGGCGTGAGTTGGGTGGGCAGTCTATGTTTGTTTTTCTAGGTTTAGGGTATTTCTATGTTTCGGCCTAGTATGGTTCTCAATCAGAGGCAGGTGTCATTAGTTGTCTCTCATTGAGAATCATACTTAGGTAGCCTGGGTTTCACTGTGTGTTTGTGGGTGATTGTTCCTGTCTCTGTGTTTGCACCAGATAGGACTGTTTAGGTTTTCGCACATCAATTGTTTTGTTAGTTATTTCATGTCTAGTTCCTTTATTAAAGAACATGAATAACAACCATGCTGCATTTTGGTCTGCTTCTCCTTCACCACAGGAAAACCCTTACACTACTGATACGCCTACTGTGCGACAACAGTGGCATTTACAGGTTATATGTATAATAAGTGACAACAAAATATATCCTGAGCACATTTGATAAGTTCAATTGTGATGACTTAATAGCCAAAATAGGAAAACCAATCGATACACACTGCTCTAATGACAAAGCTTGCCTTGTGTTAAGCTGACAACAGCTGCACATCCTTGTGGTGGGATAAAATGCCCTGCCCTTATTCTTGAATGCCTGGAGTATCTGACAATAATATCTTTTTTTTTTTTAGGTCTATCCCACATATCTTCAGTGTTCTATTGTATAATATCGTTAATTAGAAGTTAAAGTTGGATGGAAAAATCTTAATCTTTCTTAAGGATATTCTCCAGAACTATGCTCTATGAGCAGAATTATTGTCTTACCTCAATAGGCCTCGAAATCCCTAGTTTGAAAGCGACTGTTTTTTTGGAGGCTGTGCAGCGCCAATTTCCCTACATTTTCCCCCATGTGGGCCAGCCCCCTAGCAATTCGAGTTCAACCAATGATCTTCAGCACCTCGCCATTTGAGTGACAGCTAGCAAGACGCACACCATGCACACACAGCAGAGCGAGAGACAGAGAGCAATGATGCGGTGCACATAACTGCACATAGGTAACGTAGTACGCACATTTTGGGGACCACTTCTGGCTCGTGAGTGCTACTTTGAGAACTACTGGCTAAGAAGTACGCAAAAATACTGGAGAACCTCTTTAATTACTCTGTATGTTGATTAAAGAACCAAGGATTCAGAGAGCACGTTTAGATGCAATCACACCATACAAATCATCATGCTCAAACTGTACATTGATTCATCCATTACATTTTTTTTTATTTGCCTATGTGACGATGTGCCTGTGAGCTCCCACAATTTCTCCCCACACAAACAGACTGATTTATTGCTAAACCTTAGGCATACTGTGGCTATGCTATCACTCAAACTTTACCCACTGGGCACACCAAATCCTTTCAATGTGGATAATTGGGTAATATTTGGTGGAGATGTTGATCAATGAGATTTGATTCTGATTTTATTGGGATCTCTTTTAGTCCTCATTTGGACTAATCTTTCAAGAGTCCTTAAACTTTACAGCCTATATTCACTCACTCAAAAATATTGGTAATATAACTATGTGTTATCACTATGCTTTAAACCATCTAAAAGCACAACCAAATTCCAATCCCAAGAAGATGGCTGCCTAAATATGGTTCCCAATCAGAGACAACGATAAACACCTGCCTCTGATTGAGAACCACTCTAGGCAACCATAGACTTACCTAGACAACTCTACTATACAACTCTACTATACTCCACAATCCCATAACCTACAAAACCCCCAAGACAAAACACACCACATAAATAACCCATGTCACACCCTGGCCTGACCAAAATAATAAAGAAAACACAAAATACTAAGACCAGGGCGTGACAGTATTGCATTAGAACTACATGTAAAACAATTGGATTTGATTTGAAAATCACTGTTAGTTCACGTTTAATAACACTAATCAGGCATTTTATGATAAACAGACAATTTTATGATTAACAGACCTACTCATTTTCTCCTAACAATTCTGGACTCACGGTTCAAGCTAAATAAAATGGTTATTCAATTTTTTTTAACAAGATTTATAAAATATGTCATACATATAAGCATACATAAACCTTTAAAAAGTCCCCCCCTCCCAAAGTCCCATCATCCCCTTCTTCCCTCTCACCTCCTCACCTCTCCTCCACTTCACTCCCTTCCAAAACCCTTCCCCCTCAACCCCTCTCTCGCCTTTTCTCCATTCCACTCCATCCCCCCTCCACATACTGCAAGTCCCTTTGCTCCAGTTGTAGTTCAATGGTTTCCAAAGAGGTCTTTTATGTACCTTTTATGTACCTCCAAGCTCTGGGATCAGCCATACTACCTGGTGGTCAGCAGGTACCATGTCATGTGGGCTTGGCCAGAATAATTTGTTTATTCCATTACGGTGCATTTACTTGACCTGGAAGTTATCCTCCTCCACATCTGTTATGATTCCTGGGTATGGCTCATTGTCGTAGGACACCACACACCACTGAGCAATATGTTGAGAGTGAATGGACTCTGGTCGCCACGGGGTTTCAATGGTGCACACAGATTTTGGAGCCTCAGCAGCTGCTAGAGTTGATTTTGGAGCCTCAGCAGCTTCTAGAGTTTATTCTTTGAACTCAAAGCAGGGACAGGCCATGAACCCCTCATCTTTGGCAGAGACAGGTTATGTCTCTGTACTTGATGTGACCTGGCAACACACTTATCACCTGATGCATCTTCATTGTGCCTTTCACTGGAGTTTTTGGATGATAAAAGCCCACGGCTATAAAGGCTGTCAGCCATGAATTTGAGATTCTCGTGGGTTTTCCATTGGCACGTCTCACGATCAGCTTCCATTGGTGCCACAACCCAAAATGGCCTATAGGTGCAGAACAGTAGGAGATAGAGTCTTGACTTTCTGAGAGAAACTTCCTGTGTAGATTCTCCATTGTTTGTCAGCAACCTTTTTTGCATCTTCTGTTTGTTTCGTGTGACAGTTTGTTTCCTCCCTGTAGTCATGTGACTCACATCATCCCTTCTTGGATACAGCAGTTGCCCAATTTCTCTTCGTCCACACAACGGTCCAAAAATATCCATCCAATCTAGCTCTCTTCTTTGAAGAACCTAGTGTAGTCTGGACGAATCGGAGGCTCTGACCTATGCTGGGAAGAGGATCAGCATCTACCCAGATCTGAGTGCCGAGTTGCTGAAACAGAGGTCAACCTATATCTGGCCCTTCCAGAACACAAGACACACATTTCCCACTGCCAAGGAGAAACACATCAGGCACCACACACAAGGGAACAAGCTGAGAGATCTAGGCTAACCCCAATTTGACTGGCTCAATATTGAGATATCCTATCCATGCACAATCATGCAGCCTCAATTGAGTAAAAGGAACACAGCATTGTACTTCATTATTATTATGTTGCCTATGGTCCAGGACATTTTGACAATGATGACACCACGCCAATGAATGAACAATGGACAATATATTGAAGTGTCATACAGACTGGGTCTGCTTCCTCGTGGGGATACAGTGCAGTGGTGCAAAGTACTTAAGTAAAGTACTACTTAAGTCGTTTTTTGGGGTATTTGTAATTTACTATTTATATTTTTGCCAAATTTTACTTTTACTGCATTCCTAAAACAAATAATGTACTTTTAACTCCATACATTTCCCTTGACACCCAAAAGTAACTGTTACATTTTGATAGAAAAATGGTCCAATTCACACACTTATCAAGAGAACATTCCTGGTCATCCCTACTGCCTCTGATCTGGTGGACTCACTAAACACAAACATTTTTATGTATTTATTTTTTACATATATTTATAACCAAATACTTGTAGACTTTAACTCAAATAGTATTTTATTGGGTCACTTTTTTGTTTTGTTTATGCTACTGATCTAGATTATAGACTGCATTTCTTGCACAATAGCGCCTGTAGCCCCCCTCGTCACCGTCCTCATCAGCCACCGTGGAGAAGGTCCATCAGGGGGGTCTGTTGTTGATTTTGGTGGCTCCCTGTTGGCCCAGACAACCCTGGCTCCCGGAGATTGAGTGGGGGGAGACAGTGGCAGGCAAGGTTCTGACAGATGGGTGTGTCTGGTGGTGGCAAGGACACACCCACATCAAACCACACCCTCTAGCCAACTGACGTTTGGCTTCTGTCATGGCCGCCAACATTTCTTGATCATCAAGCCAAAAAACGAGGCCAAATCAGCAGGTGCAGTTCCCCTTTAAATGTAACAAATTCAACACATTTTTGTCTATGTTGAAATTTGGTTACTTTGATTACATAATCCCATGGTTGATATTTGACCCCCAAAACAACAGTTTCAATGTATTTTCCACAAACTGTAGATTCACTGTCACAATACATTGACAAAATTAGGGTGAAACAATGTTGATTCAACCAGTTTGTACTGGTTGTGGGTAGGCTTTGCCTTGGGTAGGCTTTGCCTTGTACTATTTTGATTGAACACAAACACCTGCCTCTAGGCCTAATGCTGTTGAACTGGCGTCCTAGAATAGCGGGCACATGTCATGTTCACAGCTTCAATAACCATAGGTTGCTAGCCTCTCATTATTTGGTTTCTCTCGTTAAAGGGGTGTTGATTATCAGAAACACTAATGTCAATGCAAATGATAACTTTGTTTTCATTAACGAGTTAAGTATTTGGCCATTGCACTTTTATTGTGCAATAGTATTGCCAATAAATGGGAAACAAAGTGTTTTCCACGCCACTGTTTCCTTGAAAAGCTAAGGAATGGGGCTGGAGAAATGTTACCACTCACAAATTCATAGTTTTAACAATGTTTTGAGGCTATACAGTGTTTGCTTATATTTACTTTGTTTAAAAACATTAGAGTATAATAAGCTTACATTGACCCCTTCACTCAAGGACAACTGCTTGTAGCTCTGCCATAGGCATACTAATGTGTGAGTTTGGGGATTTTGCCATGCGTTTGAAGCATTTTGCATTCGTCCTCAAGTCAGTTTATTATTTTGTCAAATATCTTTCATAATTCTGGTCATCTGTATCTCTTTGTACCTGAACCTCTGACTCATCTCACCTTTTGCTAATCCATAAAAAACGAAATAGGCTTCCGGCTACTCTATAGTAACACTATATTTGGTTTTATTTCATATAACTTAGAAAAATTGCCTAATACAAAAATAATCAATCAATTGTAGCATCTTTGAACCTTGTGATACAACCAGTCCATGTAATAGCTGCTTTTGCCACTGAGTGGGGCATATACACTCAAACAGAAGCAGGATGAGTTATAGACAGGTATGTCTGAGTATATAATAGGAAGTGCAGTCGTTTTGTTTTGGTGCCTTGTTCCTTGACACACACACTGTGCATACAGTACATACAATATAACGCATGGAGAAACATACTGTGGGGGGTTCTTGGCAGTTAGTAGCGTTGGGCCAGTGGCCGAGAGGTTGCTGGTTTGGGTCCCCGTGTCGACTGGGGGAAGGATCTGTCGATGCGCCCTTGAGTGGGGCACTTGACCCTGAATGCTCCTGTGGGTCGCTCTGAATGGGAGTGCCTGCTAAATGACTAAAATGTAATGTAAATGTTGAGCAGGTGGACTACAGTACAGGTGGATTGCATGTTTTAAAATGAAATACAAATGAAATACATTAAAACATTAATAAAATACCAGACTAAGATCAAATCCTAATACACCGGCTCTGACACTCGTTGGTTCTGGCCGGGCTTGCAAATGATCACGGCACGCAAATGAAAAACCAGCCATGAGCTGACTACTGACGCGAGCCTAAAAGACGAACTAAATACCTTCTATGTTTGCTTCAGAGGAATGTGTGAACACTGTACGTAGCCGATGTGAGTAAGACCTTTAAACAGGTTAACAATCACAAGGCTGCAGGGCCAGACAGATTATCAGGACGTGTACTCAGAGCATTGCCTGACCACCTGGCAAGTGTCTTCACTGACATTTTCAATCTCTCTGACCCAGTCTGTAATACCTACATGTTTCAAGCAGACCACCATAGTCCCTGTGCCCAAGAACGCCAAGGTAACCTGTCTAAATGTATATCGCCCCAAAGCATTCACATCTGTAGCCATGAAATGCTTCGAAAGGCTGGTCACGGCTCACACCATCATCCCAGACACCCTGGACCCACTCCAATTCCCATACCGCCCCAACAACACAGATAACGCAATCTCTATTGCACTCCCACACTGACTGTTCCCACTTGGAAAAGAAGAACACTTCAGGACCTTCAGAAAGTATTCACTTTTCAAATAAAAAATAAATAAATAGAAATTCACACCCCTTTACTTTTTCCACATTTTTTTGTGTTACAGCCTGAATTTAAAATTGATTACATTTGGATTTTTCTGTCACACATTACCCGAATAATGTCAAAATGGAATGATATATATATTTTTTAAATGTTATGAATACTGTCTGAAAGCACTATATGTGAGAATGCTGTTCATTGACTACAGCTCAGCATTCAACACCATAATGCCCTTCAAGCTCATCACAAAGTTAAGGACCCTGGGACTGAACACCATCTTCTGCAACTGGATCTTTGACTTCCTGACGGGCCACCCCCTGTGTTGAGGGTAGATAACAACACATCAGCCACGCTTACCCTCATCACGGGACCCCTCAGGGGTGCTTGCTTAGCCCCCTCCCGTACTCCCTGTTTTTCCACGACTGCAACACCATCATTAAGATTGCCGACGACACTTTCGTGGTACTGTAGGCCTGATGACCGACAACAATGAGACAGCCTATAGGGAGGAGGTCAGAGACCTGCCAGAACAACAACCTCTCCCTCAACGTCAGCAAGACAAAGGAGTTGATCGTGGATTACAGGAAACGGAGAGCTGAACACGCCTCCGTTCACATCGATGGGGCTGTAGTGGAGCGGGTGTCCACATCACAAAGGATCTATCATGGTCTAAACACACCAACACAGTGGTTAAGAGGGCACGACCATGCCTCTTCCCCTCGTGAAGCTGAAAAGATTTGGCATGGGCCCCAGATCCTCAAAAGGTTCTACAGCTGCACCATTGAGAGCATCTTGACTGGCTGCCTCTCCGCTTGGTATGGCAACTACTTGGCATCAGAACGCATGGCGCTACAGAGGGTAGTGCGTACAGCCCAGTACATCACTGGAGACGAGCTCCCTGCCATCCAGGACCTCTATACCAGGCGGTGTCAGAGGAAGGCCCTAAAATTTGTTGAAGTCTCCAGTCACCCAAGTCATAGACAGTCCTCGCTGCTACCGCAAGGCTAGAGGTATCAATGCACCAAGTCTGGAACCAACAGGACCCTGAACAGCTTCTACCCCCAAGCCTGCTAAATATTTCGTTCGAGGAGCTATTTGGTGAGCTATTTAACAATCTGCATTGACCCTTTTTGCATTCACTTTTTTGTCTCGGCACATACGCTGCTGCTACTGTTTACTATCCGTCACTCAATTACCTTGTACCCCTGCACAGTGACTCGGTACTGGTACCCTATGTATAGACAAGCTATTGTTACTCAATGTGTATTTATTATTATGTGTTTTACTTGTATATTATTTCTCTATTGTCTTTCTCTCTGCATTGTTGGGAAGTAAGTAAGCATTTCACTGTTAGCCTACACCTGTTCTTTACGAAGCACCTTTCATTTGAATAAGGATTTATTTTCATAGGGCTTTAGCAGCTCTTTGTTGTAGAATGATAGTTTGAAACATGCTCAGTTGATTATGTTCATGGGTTCATAGCTGATATGAACACTCAGTCCTGATATTACACGTAGACTATAAATGGATAACATGAACAATACATTCACATGTTAGTTGAGAACTTTGGACATTACAGTAAACTTATAATAATATACAAAATCAATAGACACCTGAAAATGAAAAAGCCATATATGGTTCAGTTGAAGGGTTCAAATGTCACTGTAGAAGAAAATGTTTCAGTTCTGAGAGAGATAACATAAAAATACAGTTTCATCTCTCAAAGTGAACATTGTCTTTTTGAATAAAGTTTAGATATCATTTTTTTTTTCATGGTGACTTTTCTGTGGTGGCCATATTTTGATTCTTAGCCTTAATGTGTTTTGCTGTTGTGTCTACATGGGCTTTTGTGCCTCCTCGTGAGTCCGTGCAGAATGGACACAGCTATCACATTTGGCACCTCTGCAGCCATTTATCTTTGTGTAATGCTTACTATGATCCAGCAGAGGGGAGAAGCACATCAGTGACTGGGAGCCTTGGATTAAACAAGTCCATATATGTAAATAGTCCCTGTCTACCACTGAAGGGGGCATGTGTACACCAACAGCAGCAGTAAGAGAGATAGAAACAGTGATGTCTAAGTAGATAATAGGCAGCCAGCAATGCGAAGAACAGTCATTATCTTTGGTGTCTTGGTCCTTGACATATTTACAATCATACCCACACATGGATCCCCAACTCTTCCTGTCCCTCTCTCTCTCCCTCTACCTCCTCATATTTTTCACTCTGAAAAAGGGTGATATGTTCCTATGAAGTCTTATGGTTCAGTGCACTGCTCTGTGACGTCAGGGACGGGGTACATGCTGAAACGCTGAAGACAGGAGCATCAGATGGACTAGCAAACATTGTCTTATCAATAATAATACCTCTATTAGCAATGTTTCCTATGGTGCAGATGTCATGGGATTTTTCTGCTGTGTGCAGATGGGCTTGAATCCCATCTTAATGTGTTTTTCTGCTGTTTTCTCTTCAGGTGCTGAGTCTGTGTATGTGAAGACAGGGTGGTCCACCATCATCTCGTATCGTTAAGATCAGATGTCTGGACAGGATGGTTCGACCTGTCTGTCACTCCAGGTAAGATTCCTTACAACTCAGTAAAGCAGAATAGGTAGTTCGCAGTAATGATGACACAATCAGCAATAGCCTGTTTTCACAAATTACATTTCCTGGTAATGGTATCACCATTACTGTTCATGTCATTGACCTGAGGAATGTTGGTATACTGTACTTTCTGTTCTCTATCCATTTTGGAAGTGGTCGGTTGTTACCAAAAAACACACTTGATCACTCAGAACTAATAGAGGCCTGCTCCGGATCTCCTTTTTATCTAAACCTCTGTGTTCAGGTACTCCAAAACCCCATGTGGACCAAAATGAGGTGACCAGAGTAGAGGAAGGGAGAATCACTGTCCATTGTTACTATGCACCAAGCTGTCTGTTTGAACTACTGGCACACAGCCCAGACACCATGCATACCATAACACCAGAGTTCTCTTCATAGTCCACAAGTCCAGAACAGACTATGGGAGGTGCACAGTACTACATAGAGCCATGACTACATGGAACTCTATTACACATCAAGTACCTCATGCAAGCAGTAAAATTCAATAAAAATATAAAAATACACCTTATGGAACAGCGGGGACTGTGAAGCAACACAAACATAGACACAGACACATGAATACACACACACAATAACATACACACTATGCACACACATACACATGGATTTTGTGTTGTAGATATTCTGTTGTGAATGTATTGTAATGTTTTCAAAATTGTATAAAAGCCTAGATTTTTCTGGACCCCAGAGGTAACAACACACACCATGGAGTCCAGAGGTAACAACACACACCATGGAGTCCAGGGGTAACAACACACACCATGGAGTCCAGGGGTAACAACACACACCATGGAGTAACAACACACACCATGGAGTCCAGAGGTAACAACACACACCAGAGGTAACAACACACACCATGGAGTCCAGGGGTAACAACACACACCATGGAGTCCAGGGTTAACAACACACAATTTCATTTTTACGTGTCCAGGGGTAACAACACACACCATTTTTCTTACATTAGTACCCCAGGTCATCTTAGGTTTCATTACATACAGTCGAGAAGAACTACTGAATATAAGATCAGCAGAAAAACAACTCACCATCAGTAACAGGACCAAAAGGTAAGAATATGTTTTTCACGAAATACACGCTGGTACTTCCGGCGCCGACAGGATCCTGTGTTTGAAGCGTCAACTCACCATCAGTACGACCAAGAATATGTTTTTCATAACGGATCCCTGTGTTCTGCTGCCTTACAAACAGGACAACGGACTGTGGATTCCATGCAGCGACCCACAAAAAAAACGACTCCGAAAAAGAGGGAAACGAGGCGGTCTTCTGGTCAGACTCCGGAGACGGGCACACCGTGCACCACTCCCTAGCATTCTTCTTGCCAATGTCCAGTCTCTTGACAACAAGGTTGATGAAATCCGAGCAAGGGTAGCATTCCAGAGGGACATCAGAGACTGTAACGTTCTCTGCTTCACGGAAACATGGCTCACTGGAACGACGCTATCCGAGGTGGTGCAGCCAACGGGTTTCTCCACGCATCGCGCCGACAGAGACAAACATCTTTCTGGTAAGAAGAGGGGCGGGGGCGTATGCCTTATGACTAATGTGACATGATGTGATGAAAGAAACATACAGGAACTCAAATCCTTCTGTTCACCTGATTTAGAATTCTTCACAATCAAATGTAGACCGCATTATCTACCAAGAGAATTCTCTTCGATTACAATCACAGCCGTATATATCCCCCCCCCAAGCAGACACATCAATGGCTCTGAACGAACTTTATTTAACTCTCTGCAAACTGGAAACGATTTATCCGGAGGCTGCATTCATTGTAGCTGGGGATTTTAACAAGGCTAATCTGAAAACAAGACTCCCTAAATTTTATCAGCATATCGATTGCGCAACCAGGGGTGGAAAGACCTTGGATCATTGTTACTCTAACTTCTGCGACGCATATAAGGCCCTGACCCGCCACCCTTTCGGAAAAGCTGACCACGACTCCATTTTGTTGATCCCTGCCTACAGACAGAAACTAAAACAAGAAGCTCCCACGCTGAGGTCTGTCCAACGCTGGTCCGACCAAGCTGACTCCACACTCCAAGACTGCTTCCATCACGTGGACTGGGAGATGTTTCGTATTGCGTCAGACAACAACATTGACGAATACGCTGATTCGGTGTGCGAGTTCATTAGAACGTACGTTGAAGATGTCGTTCCCATAGCAATGATTAAAACATTCCCAAACCAGAAACCGTGGATTGATGGCAGCATTCGTGTGAAACTGAAAGCGCGAACCACTGCTTTTAATCAGGGCAAGGTGTCTGGTGACATGACTGAATACAAACAGTGCAGCTATTCCCTCCGCAAGGCTATTAAACAAGCTAAGCGTCAGTACAGAGACAAAGTAGAATCTCAATTCAACGGCTCAGACACAAGAGGCATGTGGCAGGGTCTACAGTCAATCACGGACTACAGGAAGAAATCCAGCCCAGTCACGGACCAGGATGTCTTGCTCCCAGGCAGACTAAATAACTTTTTTGCCCGCATTGAGGACAATACAGTGCCACTGACACGGCCTGCAATGAAAACATGCGGTCTCTCCTTCACTGCAGCCGAGGTGAGTAAGACATTTAAACGTGTTAACCCTCGCAAGGCTGCAGGCCCAGATGGCATCCCCAGCCGCGCCCTCAGAGCATATGCGCAGACCAGCTGGCCGGTGTGTTTACGGACATATTCAATCAATCCCTATACCAGTCTGCTGTTCCCACATGCTTCAAGAGGGCCACCATTGTTCCTGTTCCCAAGAAAGCTAAGGTAACTGAGCTAAACGACTATCGCCCCCATAGCACTCACTCATGAAGTGCTTTGAGAGACTAGTCAAGGACCATATCACCTCCACCCTACCTGACACCCTTGACCCACTCCAATTTGCTTACCGCCCAAATAGGTCCACAAACGATGCAATCTCAACCACACTGCACACTGCCCTAACCCATCTGGACAAGAGGAATACCTATGTGAGAATGCTGTTCACTGACTACAGCTCGGCATTCAACACCATAGTAACCTCCAAGCTCGTCATCAAGCTCGAGACCCTGGGTCTCGACCCCGCCCTGTGCAACTGGGTACTGGACTTCCTGACGGGCCGCCCCCAGGTGGTGAGGGTAGGCAACAACATCTCCTCCCCGCTGATCCTCAACACTGGGGCCCCACAAGGGTGCGTTCTGAGCCCTCTCCTGTACTCCCTGTTCACCCATGACTGCGTGGCCACGCACGCCTCCAACTCAATCATCAAGTTTGCGGACGACACAACAGTGGTAGGCTTGATTACCAACAACGACGAGACGGCCTACAGGGAGGAGGTGAGGGCCCTCGGAGTGTGGTGTCAGGAAAATAACCTCACACTCAACGTCAACAAAACCAAGGAGATGATTGTGGACTTCAGGAAACAGCAGAGGGAACACCCCCTATCCACATCGATGGAACAGTAGTGGAGAGGGTAGCAAGTTTTAAGTTCCTCGGCATACACATCACAGACAAACTGAATTGGTCCACTCACACAGACAGCATCGTGAAGAAGGCGCAGCAGCGCCTCTTCAACCTCAGGAGGCTGAAGAAATTCGGCTTGTCACCAAAAGCACTCACAAACTTCTACAGATGCACAATCGAGAGCATCCTGGCGGGCTGTATCACCGCCTGGTACGGCAACTGCTCCGCCCTCAACCGTAAGGCTCTCCAGAGGGTAGTGAGGTCTGCACAACGCATCACCGGGGGCAAACTACCTGCCCTCCAGGACACCTACACCACCCGATGTTACAGGAAGGCCATAAAGATCATCAAGGACATCAACCACCCGAGCCACTGCCTGTTCACCCCGCTATCATCCAGAAGGCGAGGTCAGTACAGGTGCATCAAAGCTGGGACCGAGAGACTGAAAAACAGCTTCTATCTCAAGGCCATCAGACTGTTAAACAGCCACCACTAACATTGAGTGGCTGCTGCCAACACACTGACACTGACTCAACTCCAGCCACTTTAATAATGGGAATTGATGGGAAATTATGTAAATATATCACTAGCCACTTTAAACAATGCTACCCTATATAATGTTACTTACCCTACATTATTCATCTCATATGCATACGTATATACTGTACTCTATATCATCGACTGCATCCTTATGTAATACATGTATCACTAGCCACTTTAACTATGCCACTTTGTTTACATACTCATCTCATATGTATATACTGTACCCGATACCATCTACTGTATCTTGCCTATGCTCCTCTGTACCATCACTCATTCATATATCCTTATGTACATATTCTTTATCCCCTTACACTGTGTATAAGACAGTAGTTTTGGAATTGGTACTTAGATTACTTGTCGGTTATTACTGCATTGTCGGAACTAGAAGCACAAGCATTTCGCTACACTCGCATTAACATCAGCTAACCATGTGTATGTGACAAATAAAATTTGATTTGATTTGAACGACACAAGACAAACTGGCAACAGACAAACAGAAAACACAGGTATAAATGCACAGGGGATAATGGGGAAAATCGGAGACACCTGGAGGGGGTGGAGACAAGCACAAGACAGGTGAAACAGATCAGGGTGTGACACTCAATTTATTTTTAATTCCAATGATTGACAGTAGACAAATATTTTGATCAAGGATACTGATATAATATTACTAAGATATGAATGATTAAATATTGAGTATGTTTCCCTGAATCTCTTTGTATGTTGTTGTTCGCCCTTTAAATTCTTTGTTGAATTGCTGTTTGCTGACATGTCTTGAAAACCAATGGTGTTCTTCTATGGCCACTCTTCTACATGGCCAAAACTGTTAATGCAGTGCTCTTCCTCCTTTGCACCATCATTGCTGGGTTGAAGTTCAGAGCAAACCAACTCTGAGGTGAAATTGAGGCTAGAAACCAGACAGGTCTCTCTGGTGCCATCAAGGGTTAGATGTACTTTCCTCCAGCTGTTTTTACAGTATGTGATCACACACACATGCACGCACACACAACTAAATTTGACTTTCTAGTTTCATCCAATACTGGTTTGATTGTAATGATTTTCCTCATACCGTTTTTTTTTCAATAGCTTTGGTACTATTTTCACAAGTAAGTGGTGAATTTTCAAAACTCTTAATACAAAACTGCAAACTGGTAACACTGGTAACGAAGCCAGTATTACATTCAAAAACTTTCATTTTAATAAAAGTATAATCACCAAACACAACATAATGATATATTCTCAATTAGGTTATTTTAACAACCAGTTAAACCAATAGCAACACATTTAAGATACATGTTTGAAAATTGCTCTATGAATGTAAACTATGAATGTAAATGTCCTCTCATTGTCAACTGCATTTCTTTTCAGCAACCTTAACCTGTGTAAATATTTGTATGAACATAACAAGATTCAACAACTGAGACATAAACTAAACAAGTTCCACAGACAGAAATGGAATAATGTGTACCTGAACAAAGGGTGGTCAGTATCTGGTGTGGCCACCAGCTGCATTAGGTACTGCAGTGCCTCTCCTCCTCATATACTGCACCAGATTTGCCAGTTCTTGCTGTGAGATATTACCCGACTCTTCCACCAAGGCACCTGCAAGTTCCCGGACATTGCTGGAGGGAATGGTTCTAGCCCTCACCCTCTGATCCAACAAGTCCCAGACGTGCTCAATTGGATTGAGATCCGGGCTCTTCACAGGCCATGGCAGAACACTGACATTCCTGTCTTGCAGGAAATCACGCACAGAACGAGCAGTATGGCCGGTGGCATTGTCATGCTGGAGGGTCATGTCAGGATGAGCCTGCAGGAAGGGTACCACAGGATGTCTTCCCTGTAACGCACAGCGTTGAGATTGCCTGCAATGACAACAAGCTCAGTCTCGATGATGCTGTGACACACCGCCCCAGACCATGACGGACCCACCACCTCCAAATCGAGTACAGGCCTCGGTGTAACACCCATTCCTTCGACGATAAACACAAATCCGACCATCACCCCTGGTGAGACAAAACTGCGGCTCGTCAGAAAAGAGCAATTTTTGCCAGTCCTGTCTGGTCCAGCGACGGTGGGTTTGTGCCCATGGCGACGTTGTTGCCGGTGATGTCTGGTGAGGACCTGCCTTACAACAGGCTTACAAGAGAGAGTCCAGCCTCTCTCAGCCTATTACGGACAGTCTGAGCACTGATGGAGGGATTGTGTGTTCCTAGTGTAACTCGAGCAGTTGTTGTTGCCATCCTGTACCTGTCCCGCAGGTGTGATGTTCGGATGTACCGATCCTGTGCAGGTGTTGTTACACGTGGTATGCAACTGCGAGGACGATCAGCTATCTGTCCTGTCTCCCTGTAGTGCTGTCTTAGGCGTCTCACAGTACGGACATGGCAATTTATTGCCCTGGCAACATCTGCGGTCCTCATTCCTCCTTGCAGCATGCCTAAGCCACGTTCACGCAGATGAGCAGGGACCCTGGGCATCTTTTTTTTGTGTTTTTCAGAGTCAGTAGAAAGGCCTCTTTAGTGTCCTAAGTTTTCATAACTGTGACCATAATTGCATACCGTCTGTAAGCTGTTAGTGTCTTAATGACCGTTCCACAGGTGCATTTTCATTCATTGTTTATGTTTATGGTTCATTGAACAAGCATGGGAAACAGTGTTTAAACCCTTTACAATGAAGATCTGTATTTTATGAATTATCTTTGAAAGACAGGGTCCTGAAAAAGGGACGTTTCTTTTTTGCTGAGTTTAGTATGCCTCAGTACTGCAAATTACAGTACATTACACTGTTTTCGCATTAGGCAATACATTTGCACTAACCATTTAAATTGACGGAACATCAAATTTCCATCATTTCTATTGCATGTGTGATCAAATGTGTGATCATTGAAGCCATGTTTCACAATGTAATCTAATGAAAGAAACATTATGTTTAGCAGGCACTAGTTTGCATCAAGCCTGGCTTGAGCAGTTGGCCATAGGTTCTCATCAAAATGGCAGTAAATATCCTCATTGTTCATGCACCTGGGGAAAAACCCTTTAGTATGGCGAATCCAAGCCTGACATAAAGATTATGTCATTGCATGCCTCATACATGGCCTGAAGGAGGTAATTATACATCTTCCACCTGTATTGTAATTGTGTACTGCATGTTACAGTATTGCAATGTACTTATGCATTGTAGTGGTCCTGTACGTTGCTCAGTTCATAAGAGTATGGCATTAGCAACACTAGAGTTGCGGGTTCGATTCTCAGTGGGTTCACACTAGCAGCACCAGAGTTGTGGGTTCGAGTCCCATTGAGGTCCCACTGGGTACTGCTGGTTTGATTCCCATTGTGAAAGGCAATTACTTTATTTGAACATGTATTGTAATGTGAAATATATCTTTCTAGATGAAACACTGATTAAGTTTGGTGAAAAGTGACTATATGATTTTGTGTGTTGTACTTAATCAATAAAAAATATGCTTAGAGTTTTGAAACACCTGACTTCTTGATGATTTGTTTTGTGTTTTGTACTACAGTAGTGAAAATGTACCACATACTTGTGAAATTGCACCAAAGCGATTTAAAAAAATGATGAACCAGGAACTCATGATGTCCACCGTGTTGTTGCCTATTTGTTGACTTCTTGTGTTTTATCATAGTTCATATTTGAGCTTCTCGTTTACTGTTATAATTTCTGTACTTGTTGAATCACAACATTCTGTTTTTACCTTCTCCAGCTTGAATATACACTGAACAAAAATATAAATGCAACATATAAAGCAGAGGAGGCTGCTGACGGGAGGACGGCTCATAATAATATCTGGAAGGGAGTCAACGGAGTGGTATCCACCACATGGAAACCACGTCTTTGATGTGATTGGTACCATTCCATTGACTCCATTCCAACCTTTTAAGTCTTTACTGAAGACTCATCTCTTCAGTGGGTCATATGATTGAGTGTAGTCTGGCCCAGGAGTGTGAAGGTGAACGGAAAGGCTCTGGAGCAACGAACCGCCCTTGCTGTCTCTGCCCGGCCGGTTCCCCTCTCTCCACTGGGATTATCTGCCTCTAACCCTATTACAGGGGCTGAGTCACTGGCTTGCTTGTGCTCTTTCATGCCGTCCCTAGGAGGGGTGCGTCACTTGAGTGGGTTGAGTCACTGATGTGATCTTCCTGTCTGGGTTGGCGCCCCCCATTGGGTTGTGCCGCGGCGGAGATCTTTGTGGGCTATACTCGGACTTGTCTCAGGATGGTAAGTTGGTGGTTGAAGATATCCCTCTAGTGGTGTGGGGGCTGTGCTTTGGCAAAGTGGGTAGGGTTATATCCATCCTGTTTGGCCCTGTCCGGGGGTATCATCGGATGGGGCCACAGTGTCTCCTGACCCCTCCTGTCTCAGCCTCCAGTATTTATGCTGCAGTAGTTTATGTGTTGGGGGGCTAGGGTCAGTTTGTTATATCTGGAGTACTTCTCCTGTCTTATCCGGTGTCCTGTGTGAATTTAAGTATGCTCTCTCTAATTCTCTCTTTCTCTCAGTGGACCTGAGCCCTAGGACCATGCCTCAGGACTACCTGGCATGATGACTCCTTGCTGTCCCCATTTTACCTGGCCGTGCTGCTGCTCCAGTTTCAACTGTTCTGCCTGCGGCTATGGAATCCTGACCTGTACATCGGACGTGCTACCTGTCCCAGACCTGCTGTTTTCAACTCTCTAGAGACAGCAGGAGCGGTAGAGATACTCTTAATGATCAGCTATGAAAAGCCAACTGACATTTAATCCTGAGGTGCTGACTTGCTGCACCCTCGACAACTACTGTGATTATTATTATTTGACCATGCTGGTCATTTATGAACATTTGAACATCTTGGCCATGTTCTGTTATAATCTCCACCCGGCACAGCCAGAAGAGGACTGGCCACCCCTCATAGCCTGGTCCCTCTCTAGGTTTCTTCCTACGTTTTGGCCTTTCTAGGGAGTTTTTCCTAGCCACCGTGCTTCTACAACTGCATTGCTTGCTGTTTGAGGTTTTAGGCTCGGTTTCTGTACAGCACTTTGAGATATCAGCTGATGTACGAAGGGCTATATAAATACATTTTATTTTATTTGTTATGAACCGTCCTCCCCTCAGCATTCTCCACTGATGTAAAGTGCTGGTCCTATGTTTACATGAGCTGAAATAAAAGATCCCAGAAATGTTCTATACGCACAAATAGCTTGGTGCACAAATTTGTTTACATTCATGTTAGTGAGCATTTTATCCATTGTGAAAATAATCCATCCACCTGACAGGTTTGGCATATCAAGAAGCTGATTAAACAGCATGATCACTACACAGGTGCATCTTGTACTGAGGACAATAAAAGGCTATTCTAAAATGTGCAGGCTATTCTAAAATGTGCAGTTTTGTCCCACAACATGTCTCAAGTTGTCTGGGGGGGTATGGCATGCTGACTGCAGGAATGTCCACCAGAGCTGTTGCCAGAGAATGTAATGTTCTTTTCTCTACCATAAGCCACATCCAACGTCGTTTTAGAGAATTTGGCATTACATCCAACTGGCCTCACAACCGCAGACCACATGTATGGTGTCGTGTGGGTGAACATCTAATTCTGATTGCTGGGCCTGGCTCCCCAGTGGGTGGGCCTGGCAGGGCATAGATCCACCCACTTGGGAGCCAGGCCCACCATGGCTGCGCCCCTGCCCAGTCATGTGGAATCCATCGACTAGGACATAATTTGAATGTATTTTAATTGACTGATTTCCTTGCAAGGAGGTGGGCAGAGCCAAGCATGAGTTAGCGAGATCATATTTGCGTGTTCTAGCACTCATTTGCATATTTCCATTGGGGAATGCCTATTCTGTGAAGTGCACGTATGCAATAACTAAATTCACAGTTGCACTCCTTCTAAACAAGGCAATTTCTTAACACTTTGGCAAAGGTAGTCAACAAAACTTAGTCCACTCTGTTAGTGAAATATTGCTGTTTTGGCAACAGAAAACTGTATTGCAATCAAATGTTTCATTGATGAGTAAATTAGCAGATTGTTGGCCAAAATCCATCTTGTTCCATCTTCCCCCAGTGACGGCCACTGGGCTTCCTCTCACTACCATATTTGGTACTGAGTGGAATGCCAACCACATGCTTCACTTTCATACATCCGGTGAAATATCTGTCTCATTGTTCCATCTGTGGCAATATGCTGAGCAATGTCGCCAGCAATGATTGCTGCAACATTTTTCCTTTGAAATTTAGCAACTTTTTATTATCTGCATAATTTAGTTCGGAAGCGCCAGCTAGTGGGCAATTTTTTAAATCCTCCGATCTCAGCGCAGTCATGTGATCAGTAAGCCTTTTAAAATAGTTTAGAAAAACTGCTGTTTAATTCTGATTTACAGTGCCTTCGGAAAATATTCAGAACCCTTGACTTTTTCCACATTTTGTTACGTTACAGCCTTATTCTAAAATGGATTAAATAAGTAAAAATCCTCATCAATCTACACACAATACCCCATAATGACAAAGTGAAAACAGGTTTTTTTTTTTTCCGAAATTATAAAAAACTAAACAGAAATACCTTATGTACATAAGAATTCAGACCCTTTGCTGTGAGACTCGAAATTGAGCTCAGGTGCATCCTGTTTCCATTGATCATCCTTGAGATCTTTCTACCACTTGATTAGAGTCCACCTGTGGTAAATTCAATTGATTGGACATGATTTTGAAAGGCACACACCTGTCTATATAAGGTCCCACAATTGACAGTGCATGTCAGAACAAAAAACCAAGCCATGAGGTCGATGGATTTGCCCGTAGAGCTCCGAGACAGGATTGTGTCGAGGCACAGATCTGGGGAAGGATACCAAAACATTTTTGTAGCATTGAAGGTCCCCAAGATCACAGTGGCCTCCATCATTCTTCAATGGAAGAAGTTTGGAACCACCAAGACTCAAACTGAGCAATTGGAGGAGAAGGTTCTTTGTCAGGGAGGTGAACAAGAACCCGATGGTCACTCTGACAGAGCACTAGAGTTCCTCTGTGGAGATGGGAGAACCTTCCAGAAGGACAACCATCTACACATCACTCCACCAATCAGGCCTTTATGGTAGAGTGACCAGACGGATGCCACTCCTCAGTAAAGGTACATGACAGCCCGCTTGGAGTTTGCCAAAAGGCACCCACAGACTCTCAGACCATGACAAACAAGCTTCTGTAGCGAGGGCCAGCCGACTAGAGCATACAGGTCGCAGTGTTGGGTGGTATAAGGGGCTTTGGTGACAGAATGGATGGCACTGTGATAGACTACATCCAGTTTGCTGTGCAGAGTATTGGAAGCTATTTTGTAAATAACATCGCCGAAGTCAAGGATCGGTAGGATAGTCAGATTTACGAGGGTATGTTTGGCGGCTTGAGTGAAGGAGGCTTTGTTGCGAAATAAGAAGCCGATTCTAGATTTAATTTTGGATTGGAGATGTTTAATATGAGTATTAGCTTATAAATTAAATTAAAGTATTTTGGCTGGTGGGGTTCTACTTGGACTGAGTGGATCCTCCGAGAGACTGAAATGGAATGGTGGAGGCCCCACTCACACCTCGGAGAAGTGTCTGATGCCCTACCAGTCACCTGATCCCAATCCCCCGGATATAACCACGATTAAATCTTAGTTGTAATGACAAACAATGATTCAACATCCTTTCCAATCTTTCCAGAACTCTTACAACAGGTGTACAAGTTTTAAAAATATATATATATAATTACATTGTAGTAAAATTAAGTGCTTCCTTCTCTCTCTCCCAAACCAAATCCGTCCCTCTCCACCACCCCATTCCAGTTTCCCCCCTTTACCCAACACAAGCCAAGCTTATCCCCACCTCCCATCTTTACTCACCCTTGCCCACCCAAGCCAAGCTGGTCCCCCCCTCCCAATCCTTACCCACCCTGACCCACCTCCGTCTTTCCGCCTCCCGTCTTTCATAGATACATTTACACCCCTATATACATCTACTTACTTATCTATTCTCCTTCATTCACACACAACATACACTATACCCTATGTAATATTCATATGTGTAAACATACTGAATTGTAATTGGATGCATTTTACTGCCTTATCATACTGTTGGTTAAGACCACCCAGATGGTTAGGTCATGGTCGGTTGGAGATACATGAACATGCCAGTTGTAGCTACGTTAAGAAATATCCTGTAGTACTGCATTTTATTATTGTGTGCAAAACTAGACATGGTGTCAGAGTAAAAGGTCTTAAAATATGGATTTCGCTGGAGTTCCTTCACCTCCAATGGACTGGGAGTCTACAAACTTACCCGATGCATGGCGTAAGTACTAGCTAATGTTCACGGGTCCTCTGAAGGAAAGACAAGAGGAAAAGTGCAGCTACCTGCTCCTGTGGATCGGTGAAAAAGGGAGAGACATTACAACACATGGACACTTACCGAGGCTGAATCAAATTTACTGAAAACATGCTACGATCGTTTTCAAGCATATGTTGTGCCGAAGACCAATACGATTTTCGCTAGGTACAAATTTCATGAGAAAGTACAGGGAGCTAGCGAGTCTTTTGAACAGTTTGTGACTGAGCTCTGTCTGCTTGTGAAAGACTGTGATTATGCAAACAAGGATGAGATGGTCAGGGACCGTATTGTCTTTGGAATACACTCACCGTGAGTGAGAGAGAAACTTTTGAATGTTGGGTCTGAGCTAATGCTGGACAAAGCTATCGACATAGCCAGATCTCACGAGCTAGCACAGGCTCAGATGAAAACTATTTTGCGCGGTAGCACGAGCGCATCACGTGAACAAGCAGTGCAGGCAGTCAGGCAGACATGAAAGCACACCTCCGGTGCACAGAGAGCACGTTTTAGAACGGAGAGAGACATAACTCCAAAACAGAGCGACACAGACTCAAAACATGTGGATATTGTGGATACATAGTGTATCGCGAACAAGGAAATTGCCCAGCTAAAGGCAAACCGTGTATTAAATGTGGAAAATGGAATCGCTTTGCAAAAGTGTGCAGAGCTTACCGTGGAAAAACAGTATATGTAGTGAGTGAAGATGAAATGTCAATCAAAGAGTCAAATGCTGATGAACTGTTTGTTGATTCAGTGACAAAGAAAAGTCAAATATCAGAGACAGAGCAAGCCTTTGCTGACATTGAGATAGGAACACAAGGCACAGAGCTAAAGTTCAAACTACACACTGGTGCACAAGTAAACATTATTCCTCTGAATAAATACAGCAGCTTGACATCTGAGTGCGAGCTACAGCCCACCACGTGCAGACTGACTGGTTATGGTGGTGAACAGCTCCCAGTAAAAACACATGCACTTTCAAATGCAAATACAAGGAAAGTGACATGATGTTGGACTTTTACGTTGTTGACACTAGAGCACCTGCAGTGCTAGGTCTTAAAGCATGTTTAGACATGGACCTCATCAAGCTAGTTTTATCAGTGACAGCACCAGTAGAGACAGAAAATGTACTGGAGGAGTTTGCTGATGTTATTACAGGAATAGGATTATTCCCAGGAGAATGTACCATTCACCTTGACCGAGACGCAACCCCTGTGGTCTACCCACCGAGAAAGATTCCCCTTGCTCTCCGTGCATGTCTGAATAGAGTTGTAGAACATGGAGCAATCTGACATAGTCACCAAGGTTACATAACCGACTGACTGGGTAAACGTGTTAGTGGTGGTGGGGAAACCACAGGCAAGCTCCGAGTATGTCTCGACCCAAGAGACTTGAACAAGGCTATCAACCGCCCCCATTACCCTTTATCGACGCTAGATGGCATCACACACAAGCTAGCGGGAGCACACTACTTCAGTGTCATGGATGCTAGATCAGGCTACTGGGCTATCAAGCTCACAGAAGAGTCATCTAAGCTCACAACATTCAACACATCGTGTGGACGCTACAGGTTCCGTCGCCTGCCTTTTGGGATTATCTCAGCCCAAAACGAGTCTCAGCGAAAGATCGACGAAGTATACGAAGGCCTCGACGGAGTTGTGGCAATTGTGTACGACATCCTTGTCTATGGTCAAACCAAAGAGGAGCACGACCGAGACCTCCACACGATGCTGCAAAGGTCCCGTGAGAGAGGAGTCCGGCTCAACCCTGAGAAGAGCACAGTCGGCACTACAGAGGTCAGCTATTTCGGACATCTTCTCACAGCGAATGGAATCAAGCCAGATCCACAGAAGATCTTAGCCATAAAAGAAATGGAGCCACCAAAGAACCGTGCAGAGCCGGAAACAGTGCTTGGCATGGTCAACTACTTAGCCAAGTTCGCACCCAGCCTCTCCAATGCTAATGCACCCCTGCGTCAACTGCTAAATCAGTCCAGTGAGTTTCTCTGGGTCAAACAACATGACATTGCTTTCCAGAGTGTGAAAGACTTGATCACGAGAGAATCAGGACCAATCCTTGCTACTATGACCCCAACAAAGAGCTCAGACTCCAAGTGGACGCGTCAAAGTATGGACTAGGTGCAGTGCTACTGTAAGAAGGAAACCCCATCGGCTACGCTTCCAAATCTCTCACAGACTGTGAAATCAACTACGCTCAAATCGAAAAGGAGCTCTATGCCATTCTGTTCGGATGTAAATGTTTCCATCAGTACGTATATTGACGACAAGTCATTCTGGAATCCGACCACAAGCCCCTTGAGTCAATAATGAGGAAACCACTAGCCGCTGCCCCGCCAAGGCTACAGAGAATGATCCTTCAACTACATAAATACGACTTCACAATCCCTCACCGTCCAGGCAAAGACATCCATGTTCCAGACACACTCTCCGGGAAGTTTCTTACCTATAAGGACAGCAGCCTCAGTGAAGGCATGGACATGCAAGTGCACACTGTGTACAGCAATTTATCAGTTAGTGACACAAAACTGAAGGAGATCCGAGCAGAAACAGAAAAGGACTCACAACACAGGAAAGTCATACAGGATAGATGGCCTGAGGAGAGAAGAAAATGTCCTCAGAGCATCTCAGAATTCGTGATGAACTATCACAGATCAACGGAATGATTTTCAAAGGAGAGAAAATCATTATTCCTACCAGTCTTAGAGAAGAGATTTTGACAAAGATCCATGCTGGACACATGGGCATGGAAAAGTGCAAACAGAGAGAACGGGACATTTTGTTTTGGCCCGGAATGTGCAAACAAATAGAGGACATTGTTGGTAAATGCGCCATCTGTCTTGAACGATGCCCCTCAAACACCAAAGAGCCAATGTTACCTCACTGTATCCCAGACCCACCCTGACAGGTCGTGGCAACTGATCTGTTCACCTGGAACAACGAGGACTACATCGTAACAGTGGAGTACTATAGCAGATACTTTGAACTCGACAAGTTTCACAGCATCACAGCTGCAGCTGTGATACACAAGCTAAAAGCAGCCTTTGCCAGGCATGGCATTGTAGAGACTTTAATATCTGACAATGGCCCCTGTTACAAATCAAATGAGTTTGAATCCTTCACAAAAGCATGGGAGTTCACACATGTCACCACAAGCACACATCACCCTCAAAGTAAGTGCCTTGCTGAAAAATCTGTGCAGATTGCTAAATCACTCATGGACAAAGAAAAAGCAGACGAGAGAAATAATTGATTAAAACACACTGTTTTGCAATGAAGGTCTACAATAGCCTCAACAGTACTCTCTGGAGTAGCACTATGGTGTAGCCGGATGACAGATAGTTTCAGTCCTCCTCTGGGTACGTTGACTTCAATACAAAACCTAGGAGGATTATGGTACTCACCCCCTTCCATAGACTTACACAGTAATTATGACAACTTCAGTCCTCCAACCTGTCAGAGCTCTAGCCGCATGAACTGACATGTTGTCCACGCAATCAAAGGATCAGAGAATGAATCTAATACTGAAAGCATATTCTGTCTATCCCAAAGCTCAGCATTTAACACCATAGTACCCTCCAAACTCGTCATTAAGTTTGAGACCCTGGGTCTCGACCCTGCCCTGTGTAACTGGGTTCCTGTACTTTCTGACGGGCCGCCCCCAGGTGGTGAGGGTAGGAAACAACATCTCCACCCTGCTGATCCCCAACACTGGGGCCCCACAAGGGTGCGTTATCAGCCCTCTCCTGTACTCCATGTTCACCAATGACTGCGTGGCCATGCACGCCTCCAACTCCATCATCAAGTTTGCAGATGACACTACAGTGTTAGGCTTGATTACCAACAACAGCGAGACAGCCTACATTGAGGAGGTGAGGGCCCTCGGAGTGTGGTGTCAGGAAAAGAACCTCACACTCAACGTCAACAAAATAGAGATGATCGTGGACTTCAGGAAACAGCAGAGGGAACACCCCCCTATCCACATCGACGGGACAGTAGTGGAGAAGGTAGAAAGTTTTTAAGTTCCCCGGCTTACACACCACGGACATACTGAAATGGTCCACCCACACACACAGCGTGGTGAAGAAGGTGCAACAATGCCTCTTCAACCTCAGGAGGCTGAAGAAATTTGTCTTGTCACCGAAAACACTCACACTCACTCAAACTTTTACAGATGCACAATCGAGAGCATCCTGTCGGGCTGTATCACTGCCTGGTACGGCAACAGCTCCGCCCACAACCGTAAGGTTCTCCAGAGGGTAGTGAGGTCTGCACAACACATCACCGGGGGCAAACTACCTGCCCTCCAGGACATCTACACCATCCAATGTCACAGGAAGGCCAAAAAGATCATCAAGGACAACAACCACACGAGCCACTGCCTGTTCACCCCACTATCATCCAGAAGGCGAGGTCAGAACAAATCAAGGTTATTAGACTGTTAATAAATAGCCATCACTAATATTGAGTGGCTGCTGCCAACATACTGCCAACATGCTGCCAACATACTGACTCTAGCCACTTGAATAATAAAAAAATGGGATGAAATAAATGTATCACTAGTAACTTTAAACAATGCCACTTTATATAATGTTTACATACCCTACATTACTCATCTCATATGTACAGTTGAAGTCGGAAGTTTACATAGACCTTAGCCAATACATTTAAATTCAGTTTTTCACAATAGCTAACATTTAATCCTAGTAAAAATTCCCTGTTTTAGGTCAGTTAGGATCACCACTTCATTTTACGAATGTGAAATGTCAGAATAATAGTAGAGAGAATGATTTATTTCAGCTTTTATTTCTTTCATCACATTCCCAGTGGGTCAGAAGTTTACATACACTCAATTAGTATTTGGTAGCATTGCCTTTGAATTGTTTAACTTGGGTCAAATGTTTCCTTCCACAAGCTCCCCACAATAAGTTGGGGGAATTTTGGCCCATTCCTCCTGACAGAGCTGGTGTAACTGAGTCAGGTTTGTAGATTTCCTTGCTCGCACACACTTTTTCTGCCCACAAATTGTCTATAGGATTGAGGTCAGGGCTTTGTGATTGCTACTCCAATTCCTTGACTTTGTTGTCCTTAAGCCATTTTGCCACAACTTTGGAAGTATGCTTGGGGTCATTGTCCATTTGGAAGACCCATTTGCGACCAAGCTTTAACTTCCTGACTGATGTCTTGAGATGTTGCTTCAATATATCCACATCATTTTCCTCCCTCATGTTGCCATCTATTTTGTGAAGTGCACCAGTCCCTCCTGCAGCAAAGCACCCCCACAACATAATGCTGCCACCCCTGTGCAAAAACGGTTGGGATGGTGTTCTTTGGCTTGCAAGCCTCCCCCTTTTTCCTCCAAACATAACAATGGTCATTATGGCCAAACAGTTCTATTTTTGTTTCATCAAACCAGAGGACCTTTCTCCAAAAAGTACGATCTTTGTCCTCATGTGCAGATCTTTGTCCCCCTGGCTCTTTTATGGTGGTTTTGGAGCAGTGGCTTCTTCCTTGTTGAGTGGCCTTTCAGGTTATGTCGATATTGGACTCGTTTTACTGTGGATATTGATACTTTTGTACCTGTTTCCTTCAGCATCTTCACAAGGTCCTTTGCTGTGGTTCTGGGATTGATTTGCACTTTTCGCACCAAAGTACATTCATCTCTAGGAGACAGAACGTGTCTCCTTCTTGAGCGGTAAGACGGCTGCGTGGTCCCATGGTGTTTATACTTGCATACTATTGTTTTTACAGATGAACGTGGTACCTTCAGGCATTTGGAAATTGCTCCCAAGGATGAACCAGACTTGTGGAGGTCTCCAATTTTTTTCTGAGGTCTTGGCTGATTTCTTTTGATTTCCCATGATGTCAAGCAAAGAGGTACTGAGTTTGAAGGTAGGCCTTGAAATACATCCATAGGTACACCTCCAATTGACTCAAATGATGTCATTTGGCCTATCAGAAGCATTTAAAGCCACAACATCATTTTCTGGAATTGTCCAAGCTGTTTAAAGGCACAGTCAACTTAGTGTAAGTAAACTTCTGACCCATTGGAATTGTGATACAGTGAATTATATATGAAATAATCTCTGTGTAAACAATTGTTGGAAAAATTACTTGTGTCATGCACAAAGTAGATGTCCTAACCGACTTCCCAAAACTATAGTTTGTTAACAAGAAATTTGTGGAGTAGTTGAACAACGAGTTTTAATGACTCCAACCTAAGTGTATGTAAACGTCCGACTTCAACTGTATATACTGTACTCTATACCATCTACTGCATCTTGCCAATGCCACACGGCCATCGCTCATCCATATATTTATATGTACATATTCTTATTAATTCCTTTACACTTGTGTGTATAAGGTAGTTGTTGTGAAATTGTTAGATTACTTGTTAGATATTACTGCACGGTCAAAACTAGAAGCACAAGCATTTCGCTACACTCGCATTAACATCTGCTAACCATGTGTATGTGACCAATAACATTTGATTTGATTTGAGTGACTGTGCCAAAATGGCCTAATGGATTTTCAAGCCTGACATCTTACAATGACCTTAGTCACCAGGGCTTTTTATTTTTGGAGTTTGTTGAAAAAAAGAAGACACAGACAGCTGAGGAAACGTCAAACTTATTTTCCTATTTACTTTTCCTATTGTAAACAATGAGCTATAGGACAACGGCGCATGTGGAGGATGCACACAAAGTCATGTGGATGGAGAAGGAAATGCCTCGCTTTACAATGACCATCAGGGTGTACCCTTTCCATGCATACTAAATGTTGCCACTTTGGTGACTTGACCTACATTGCATATATTATGAATATGACCACAGCACATGATTTAAGGCCTTCATGAGGACTGGGGTGGTGGGGGAAGATTCTTATGACATTGCCAGCAGTAAGACCTGAGTTCAATTTTCAAAAAGACAAGGACTGTAGCTTTCAAATGATATATCCCCCAAACAGAGTTTAACAGGTTTAAAGGGCAACGGCATCATGAACTTCATTTACCAAGTACCAGGACATTTTAGACAAAAACCTGGTTGCCTCAATAACCCATAGCACACATCAAAATCCACAAAGAAATGGTTAATTGACCACAAAATCACAATTTTGCAATGGCCATCTCAGTCTCCAGATTTGAACCCCATTGAAAACCTGTGGTTTGAATTGATGAGTGGAGTCCATAAGCGCAGATGAAGGATATCAAGGACCTGGAAAGATTCTGTGTGGAGGAATGGTCTAAGATCCCTCCCAATGTGTCATCTAATCTCATAAAATATTTTTGAAAAAGGCTCAGTGCTGTTATCCTCGCAAAGGGAGGGTGCAGAGTATTGAAAACAGGGGTGCCAATCATTTTTTGACATATCTTTTTTTATCCTTTAATTTAAATGACTTGTTAAAGAAAATCTCTGTCTCTGAGCAACTGTGTTAGTATAAAATAAGATAATTTCCCAATTTCTTTGAGCTTACAATATAGCTCAGTATTTGAAACATTTATTTTTAGCTCATTTTTATCAAGGGTTCCAATAATATTAGACGTGACTGTACTTGACTATGACGTGAACAGAACAAAGGCAAAGGTGCATCTTTTTCACTAGGTGGCCCTCTTTCCTTTACATGTTAATAAAATCCTAGAACATCTAAACATAGAATATTAGCCATTTGTTTGATTTCTTTTAAACCATAGCAAACATTAGACACATTTCAGTGCATAATTTCACTGCAACGATTGTTAGAATGTTGTGCATGTTACGTATATAAAAGGTGCAATACCAGTTTGGAAAACCAATAGGAAATGTATATGCCACCATGATGCAAAGAATCTACATGTAGGGTATCCATGTTGGTGAGCTAAACAAGGCAATCGATTCAAACCAAGACAATGGTCAATACCAACATGAACGAAGCAGGTCTTTATTGTCTGTCATCATTGATGAAATAGATAACTTGTCAGCAAGCTAGTTCATATAATAAGCAGTTTATTTGATAATGATTTGATTCATGAAACACATTCATGCAAAGTCTGTCCTAGATTGGGAAGATCAATAGTCCAGATAAGTAAACGTGGATTGAGGACAGAAAACGTCTTGAATGTACCCATAACAGAATAATATAATTTCTCCCTCTTCCTACCATCATTTTATGTATTCATCGATTCATTACTTTTGTTTTTCGATAGATCTTTAATCAAAGTTAAAGATTAAGTACATGTACAATAGTTCACTGTTTACATTGGATACTGTATCTTGATGTTCTTTAAAATGTAGCTACATGTAGTCCGTAATACCCTTGATTGGTTAGCATTTTGTTGCACTTCAATTTACATACCATATTTAATTATGAATGTTGTAGTTTGTCATTGCTGCAAGTATTTGTTCTGATAACTTTCCATAGGTTCTCTTTCTCACCAAACATTATTTTGAATCATGTCAAACTAAACAAATGCTGTATATTTAACACCACAGAAATTTTAAACACATTTTGACTTGTTAGTTTGAATGAAGCAGTATTGTCAAAGCTTGAGGTCTCGTTCAACAATTTGACACTTCTGAAAATGAAAGTAAGTGAAACAAATGCAAGTACACATTTTTTTTCTAAATATTTGATTTATCAAATAAAAATAAAGATAACTTATTGTCTCTAGAAGTAACTATATTATGTACAATACACTATGGGTAAATTATTATGGAACACCAGTATATTTCAATGGCAAGGCATGGCAAATGCATGGCAAATTTCTTAGAAGTGCTAATTGGTGCACACTATAGATGGACCAATTAAAAGCAAACTTTTATTGGTGTGAGCCAATGAAATGGCTTCTTATTAAGCTGTGAATGATTGACATCACATAGCAGCTCTACCTGATTGCATGTCTTACTAAATTGCTCAAGACATTTTGTTGTGGTATTGTTATTGGGATATTGTACGAAGCAAAATAAATTAATTTTAAAACATTGCATTGTACTATTGTAGATGTATCGCTATATTGTAAGTTGCATTATCCTTGTCATTTGTTGAGAGAAATTATGATTTCCGTAAGTTAAATGGTAACACGTTTTATGTGAAGTGCAGACTAACAGTAAGAGAAGACAAATAAACAGTGACATTTAAAGTGCAAAATAAATCATATTCTACAGTGACGTTTTTAATATGCAGCATGTAGTAAGGGGACATATATGTTCAGAATAATAGTTCTTTGTAACTGAAAAAAAAACAAGGAATTAGCAAAATCTCTGAAATGTGAATGATTGACTGATGATTTTACACCTGAAGTAAAGATTCTGTGAAACTGTATAGCTAGCACCCCCTATTCATGCGTATTAGCTGTAATACAAAATTAACAGAAATCATGTTCATTTGGACACATTCCACAGTATCTATCTTCAAATTTGTTTCTGATTTGCGCCCCAAATGGCACTCAACTCCCTATTTAGTGCAGTACTTTTAAACAGACCCCTATGAGCCCTGGTCAAAAGTAGCGCACTATATAGGGAATAAGGTGCGATTTGGGACGTAATATTCATCTCTGGGTACATCCAGTGAATTCCCCTAAAGAAAAGCCACTTGTGATCGTATCTGGGTGAAACCATCTCCCGAGGTAGACAAGAACACATGCGGACCATTACAAAGCCACAAGTAGATACATCGACTTCATCTTGCAAAACGCATTCATTTCGATTCCCCCCAAAATCCTGTTCTATCTCAATGAACAAAGAAAGAGTAATAATGACACTTATTTCTGTAATACTTTACCTAATGTAGTATTACCGTTATTTCAAATGGCGATATAGGCCTACTGTAGGTAACATTTAGTAACACTTGAAGCAGTTCCTCGTGAAGTGTTATATGGTCTAATAAGCACATTCATAGCACTTTATAGATGCATTCGTAGGGCTTAATAAGACTGTATAATAAATACTCTATAATGGTTATCATTGATACGGCACACTTTTTCACTCCAAATGCAGACTTACCAGCTGTGATAGTCCCTGATTGGGTGTGAGAGATAAATAATAACGCCAAGTGTAAACTGCACATTGCCTTTTTATAATCAAACACCATTTCAGATC
Source organism: Oncorhynchus tshawytscha (assembly GCF_018296145.1). Lineage (NCBI taxonomy): Eukaryota > Metazoa > Chordata > Actinopteri > Salmoniformes > Salmonidae > Oncorhynchus > Oncorhynchus tshawytscha. The sequence continues at coordinate 70,321,583 of NC_056429.1, read as the reverse complement.
TGATTCTTTAGTACATGAAGGTAAAACTCTACTTGATCCCCCTTATGTGTTATAATGCTTTAAAACATGAATGCAGCTCATAGATACAGTCATTGAGCATTGTGAAACTTTACAATACAGGTAATAAGGCATGAGACTGACATTAATGATATATAACAGTCTCTGGCACCTTATTGCTTTATTGTACAGTTTATTTGACTTAATCTTTAAGGTGATATGAATGCTTGTAAAGCAATACAACAGTTGATAACCCTTCATAAGAAGGAGCGTCAAATAAAGTGTTACCTAAATTCCTTCTGAGGTCTGACCTATATAAAGTGAATCCTATAATTTAGCTATATATTATGTTCATATCACACATGATCATTCTAATTTAAAGCACTTCTTTACGCAAACTAGTCAGTAAGATCAGATGAGGCTGCTGCTCTCCTGTTACAGTTCTTGTTTTGTCCCTGGAAGCATTTGTGATGGGAGGAGCAGATAAGAACAGGTCTTAGAACAGGTCTTATTAAGGCTTTTGAGGGCTGTTGTACTGAGTCAGACTCCATTAGATTCCTCCAGGATCAGGATTTAATTACAGAGGGGCTAGGGGACCCCCCCATAACAAACCGGGGACCCCACATTTGTCAACGACATGGACGTTGGGCACCATTGTCGTGCAGAGCCATCAAGAGTCAATGTGTAATTCGAACCCTGCTAAAGAACATGTTCCTAGACTGGAGCAGGGAGGCCTTAGCTGCAGAAAGAGGTTAGTAACACCCACTTCCCTAGTCTGTGCAGCGTTGGGGGTCACACCGCTGCCTAGTGCTCCCTATTACTTGTTTTGTTCTTGGGCTTAATTGTAATTTGAAGCAGACCCCTCTTTGTATTCTTAAGCTGAGAGTTAAAACAAAGCGTTTTTGCACAATTTGCGACAAACACGTTTGTGGTTGTGGAGTTACTCTGACATACAGTAGATAAAGGGGTGTGTGAAGTGAGGTTTGGATAGACTGATATATAGATTGCCCTGGGCTAGCCTATATTATCTGGTGGCTGTCTTGCTCTCAGAAGCATCTGACTTCCCTTTAGTGGGTGTGGATGTAGATGACGATGGGTAAAATTTGCCTCGCCTTCTGGGCATCCCAGTGACGGAGGAGTCCTCGGTCTGAGGCGGTCTGGGTTTTAGCGGAAGTGCAGTCTGCGCCCGCACAGATATGAGCTGCCTACGGACCTCTGTGACTGCAGCCCCCCGTCGTGGGCGCTGAGGGGAGGGGCTGTCGGTCCGGGAGGTGGAGTAGCTGCGGGGGGAGGTGCTGAGGCTACGGGGGGAGGGGAATGCAGAGTGAGGGGCTCGGAAGATGACCCCACGCAGGGGGTTTCGGGAGGTGGAGAATAGGGTGGAGTCAGCCCCGGGTCCAGGTCGGGATTGCAGAGTCTGGGACCTCTGGTGCAGTGGAACATTCGTGCTTGGGGTCCTGGATTTGTGAGATTGATGCCTGAAAGACAGAAACACAACACAGAAATAGTCATAGATCTAGAATGATGCTTTGAATCCTATGTTCTAGAAGGATGCTTTGAGTTTATAATATGGAGTCTTTCAAATAACATGAATATTATTATCCATGCAGAATATTATTCAAAGGACAGGGTGAACAACACAGTCGACAGAAGGCAGCCTTGGCTTGAGCCCCTATAGATTGAGAATTGATAAGAGCATGTGTTTCCTGTCAGATATGTTATAACTGAACCCACCTAGTATATACAGTTGAAAGTTGTGGCTTGTGGACACTAGCATTGGTGCCAGTTTGGGAGATGGCATCAGATGCTGTAACAGAGGGACCCTGCAGCTTAACAGGCGTGACGGGACGTGGTATCCTGCTTCTTTGACGCCCACCACGCCTCTCCCTTTCCCAGCCAACACCCCTCTCCTTCCTGGGCAGAGAGTCGTCCTCATCATGGGTGTCTTCCTCCGACTGAGTCTCTGCTGCTGCTTTACAGCCATCATCAACAGACGAAGCTGAGGAAACAGAAGCCAGTCTTAGCATACGACCTTGTGTCCTTTCCATGACCAGCCGGGCTAAGTGAGGTCGCTTGGCCTTCTGACGAGTCTTGAGTGACTGGGACGCCGCCGACTGGTCCTGATCCGAGCCAGTGTCCTCCTCAGACCGGGAGAGAACCGGGATTCGGCTCAGTTTACGAGGCCTGGTTTGTTTGCTAGTCTCTGCCACTTCTTTGCTCTCTACCTGGTGCACTGCCAATGTTTCTGGATCACCAGAGTCCTTAGGTTCTTCTTGTGGAGAAGCCTCAATGTTTTGTTTGAGCTGGACCTGGTTCTCCATCTCTGCCATTGTCACGTCTTGGGCAGGTGCCTTCTCAGGGGAAACGGCAATAGGAGTATCCTCTTGTTCAGAGTATAACTTGGTTTCTGTGGAAACGACCAGGACATCCTGGGCTTCAGGTTCTTCGGAGGGACAGAGAATGGGAGAGGAGAGGTTTGACTGTATCTCTGGCAGAGCCTCCGCCCCAAGTTCCGTCTCTTCTTCCTTCTCTTTTTCTGGAGAGATTAACTCCTCAACCTCTTTCTTTGCAACATTCTCTTCCTCCTCCTTCTTAGCTATGTCTCCATCTGGGGAACCTGGGGTTTCTCTCTCTGGAACTTCCTCCTTGGACCTACCATCTCTCTTCTCCTCATCCGGATCTTTCTCATCCTCCTTGTCGCTCTCTGGAATGTTCTCCTCAAACCTGTTCTCTTCGTCCCCTTCCTCGACTTTCTCATAGACATTGCCTTCTGATCCACTCTCCCTCCTGTGTACGTTGTATGTCTTTGGGACCTCACCTTCAGACTCCCTCTCCGTCCCCTTCTCAACGTCATTTCCTGAAAGGTCCCCATTGGATCTGCTATCCCTACCTTTCTCTTTCTCTCCATCGGAGAGATCCTCCTCTTTCTCTCCCTCCAAGCAGTCCTCCTGTTCAGCTGTGGGCTCCTCCACCAGCCCAGGGAGCAGCAGCCTGGGTTGCAGGGTCCCCGAGGAGCTCATCACATTATGGTGGGTGGTCTCGGCAATGTGGAGAAATGTACGCTCCACTTTGGTGAAAGGAGGAGAGGTGCTAGTGGGAGCAACCACATTGGATGCCATATTGACCAGGATGGCAGTGACGGCTGTCAAAGACAATTTGGGCTCGGACTTCAGCTGGGAGGACAGAGTACCTGGCTCAGATACGTCCAGCAGGCTTCCCAGAGCTCCCAGGGCTCGCTCACACTGGGGTGTGACGGCTGCCAGGGTCCCCTGGTGGCTCACGGTATCGTCAGGGGGCAGATCGCCCACCACGGCAAGGGACTTCCTCATGTCTCCAGGGGAGAAGAGCACCAGGGTCTTGGAGCCTTCCTCCAGCTCCAGGTCCGGATCACCCCCCAACCCCACTCCCGCAGAGACCAGGTGAGGGTAGTCCAGAGGAGGCTCGTCTGCAAGGAGAGTAGAGGGCGCTCCATCATCACCCTCCTGGCTGTGCTCGCTACTTTTGGGGCTCCCGACACCGCTGGACCCAACCCCGGCCCCATTCATATCCCCATCACGATCCTGCTCAACAAGGGTTCCGGAACCAACCTCAAAAGAGGTTTGGAGAGGTGGAAGGGTGGCGGTGAGCATGGCAGAGAGGAAGTCCACCCGATGTATGCGATGCTGGGCCAGCATGGTAAGGTCAGGTCTCTCTCGCTGGTCCTCCACACTGCCACCCTGGTATGTGTTGATCTGCTCCTGGGCCTATAACATATGACAAAGAGAGAGGCTGGCTGTAGTACATGAGTATCAAAGAAAAGGAAACACTTTCCCTGAAGCCTAGGACATAATACATACAATATATAATAATGAAATATCAGATGTATTATCTAACAATGTGTTACTGAAATGAAACAGAACAAACATATTTGAAGAACACCGTCACAAAGACTTTAGTACACATATGAACGCAGACACCTGTAAACAGTTGCAGAGCAGAACCAGTGTATGACCTTAAAAATATGAATCTATTAGAAAAATTCAGATACGTTTAAAATGACTATCCTAGCATCAAAACAGCTCACGCAAAGACAACATTTCCACAAAGTACTTCCTCAAATCCTTTAATCATATTTTGGTTGTATACAAGCGTCTGAGGATTGTCTAGTATAGTTTACATCCATGGATAGAAAAGGCACGGAAAGTCCATACTGTCTGTAGGTACATGTTATGTTCTCTGTTTTCTTTTAAAATGCTCAAACCAGGTTTGATTTCAAGTGTGGCCAAGGTGTAGCCATGATTAAAAACAGTGTGTTGCCAAATGTATGTACAGGTGTGAAGCAGATATACAAGATCACATGACATGCTGGCATTAAAGTGTTGCAATGTTGTTGATCCAGCAATGTACTAATATACATGTTTTTAAACATTTATTGAAAGAATTGCTTGATATACATGCTTTTAAATACATTATGTAATACATGACTCTACAGGGTTATTGCGATACAAAAACAAATGCTTATAATATATTCACAAAAGGCGATAGGGACTGTCCCGTCCTCCTTTACTGAGAAAGACACTCACAGATCACGATGTTGTTCAAATAATGGTTGACATCTTTTACATTCACTCCAAAGTGTTAGAAAATAATGATTGTTACTGTATTATCTTACACATTCCCATGCCAACCCACCCCACCGCACACATACATTATCTGCAATGAACTGGAGGAGATCATAAGCACAGGTATGCAAGTACTGCAAATCATTATACATCCTAGGAAGAATTTGGTCAGGAAGGACTTTCATAGAAGAGGCCCCAATGAAACGGAGTCAAAAATATTGTCTCCAAGTGTTTGATATTTGGTACCATTCTATTGACTCAATTCCAGTCATTACAAAGAGCCTGTCCTCCTGTAGCTCCTCCCACCAGCCTCCTCTGACCTACACACAAGACCGGGGCAACAGAATACAGGCTAAAGCAGCATCATTACAGTATATGATTGCATGTAATTTTACATGAAAATGCTTCGGCAGGAAAACTCCCAAAACGCATTTCAACGTTACCAGCCAAACAAAATGTTTGACATGCATGTTTTTAACACATGGTTACCAAGCCTACTAAGGTAATCTCTGATCCTTGAGTATCCTTATTTGGTTTGGAAATAAACCAAAGTGCAGAAGATGAACTCTAGACCAACGTACACAAGGACATATCACATACAAATCAGACTTGACCAAATATAGTTCAAGCAAAGTGGCAACCATTATTGTTTATTGTGAGAACTGAACTGAGATCAGGGCCCCTATTCACAAAGCGTCTCAGATAAGGAGTGCTGATCTAGGATATATTTTTCATTTTAAATCCTAACTAATAAGATTACATGGACGGGGGTACCTGACCTTAGATCAGCACTTGTATTCTGAGCTGCTGGATACATACAGCCTCAGAACTGAGCTTAACCAGAGGTTGAGAAATACATTCAGTGAGTTTCATTATTAGATCTCTGAAAAAGTGAAATTGATGGAAGACCAAAAAGGCAAGTGTATTATAAGATATTTTTTGCTCATTATAACAATCTTTACATGGTCTCAATTCAATTAAACCTGCATTGTCTTGTTTACGCAGCATAGCTCTTCCTTTCCCATGGTCAAATGAAATGACAGAGCGGTGTTGGGTACTGTTAAATCCATAGAATTAGGAATTAGAATACAAATGGATCATGATGAGAGGGAGGGAATATGTTGTGTACCTCCAACCAAGTTTACTTGCAAAGTTTCATCGACATGGGTGTCACATCGGCTTAGATTTGATGGAAGGAAGACTGGAATTTAACATTGAGCATCAATCAATGTTTATTGGATCTCTATGGTTAAATCCTACTACTACTGGCCTAAAGCAAGCAGATGAGACTCTCTGCTCTGGAACCATATACCGTGCATTCGAGGAAATATTCAGACCCCTTCACTTTTTCCATACTTTGTTACGTTACAGCCTTATTCTAAAATTGATTGAATAAATAAAAACCCTCATCAATCTACACACAATACCCCCATAATGACAAAGCAAAAACAGGTTTTGAGATTTGTTTGCAAATGTAAAAAAATAAAAATAAATAAACGTTATTTACACAAGTATTCAGACTCTTTGCTATGAGACCCGAAATTGAGCTCAGGTGCATCATGTTTCCATTGATAATCCTTGAGATGTTTCTACAACTTGATGGGAGTCCACCTGTGGTAAATCCAATTGATTTTACATGATTTGAAAAGGCACACACCTGTCTATATACGGTCCCACAGTTGACACTGCATGTCAAAGCAAAAACCAAGCCATGAGGTTCAAGGAATTGTCCATAGAGATCCGAGACAGGATTGTGTTGAGGCACAGATCTTTGGAAGGGTACCAAAAAATGTCTGCAGCATTGAAAGTCCGCAAAAACACAGTGACCACCATCATTCTTAAATGGAAGCAGAACCACCAAGAGACTCTTCCTAGAGCTGGCCGCCCGGCCAAACTGAGAAATCAGGGGAGAAGGGCCTTGGTCAGGGAGGTGACCAAGAACCCAATGGTCACTCTGACAGAGCTCCAGAGTTTTTGTGTAGATGGAAGAACCTTTCAGAAGGACAACCATCTCTGCAGCACTTCACCAACAAAGACTTTATTTCTAGAGTGGCCAGACAGAAGCCACTCCTCAGTAAAAGGCACATAACATCCCGCTTGGAGTTTGCCAAAAGGCTCCAAAAGGACTCTCAGACCATGAGAAACAAGATTCTCTGGTCTGATGAAACGAAGATTGAACTCTTTGGCCTGAATTCCATGTGTCACTTCTGAAGGAAACCTGGCACCATCGCTACGGTGAAGCATGATGGTGACAGCATCATACTGTGGACATATTTTTCAGCGGCTGGGACTGGGAGACTAGTCAGGATCGAGGGAAAGATGAACAGAGCAAACTAAAGAGAGAACCTTGATGAAAACCTGCTCAGGACCTCAAACTGGGGCAAAGGTTCACCTTCCAACAGGACAACGACCCTAATCACACAGCCAAGACAATGCAGGAGTGGCTTCGGAACAAGTCTCTGAATGTCCTTGAGTGGCTCAACCAGAGCCCGGACTTGAACCCGATCAAACATCTCTGGAGAGACCTGAAAATAGCTGAGCCGCAACACTCTCCATCTAACCTGACAGAGCTTGAGAGGATCTGCAGAGAAGAATGGGAGAAACTCTTCCAATACAGGTGTGCCAAGCTTGTAGCGTCATACCCAAGAAGCTGTAATTGCTGCCAAAGGTGTTTCAACAAAGTACTGTGTAAAGGGTCTGAATACTTATGTAAATGTGATATTCTCCCTGATTTTTTTTATTATACATTCGCAAAAAATTCTAAAAACTAGTTTTTGCTTTGTCATTATGGGGTATTGTGTGTCGACTAATGAGGGGCGGAAACTATTTAATACATTTTAGAATAAGGCTGTAATGTAACAGAATGTGGAAAATGTCTAGGGGTCTGAATACTTTCCGAATGCACTGAAGGCCTTCATCCCCCTGCAAAATGGATCCCAGTTTGATCCTTGCATGAGCTATTTCTGCTCCCTCTACTCTGTCTCCCTTCTTCTGCTCCTATCCTGTCATGAAACAATTATTACTAAAGGAGTTCGGAAATTCCGTCAAATCTACTACTATTACCAGGTAGACTCCTCTCACAAGTATTTATGTTTGTAAACAAACATTGCATAAACATAGCTAGGACAGGTTCAATTGAATTTCGTCCTTAATCGCCTCCTTTTAAACAATTACATAAGTGAGCAACAAATATTGACAATATGGACAATTTAAAAAATCTATAGTTGTGACTGGTGCAGCAAAATGAAGGCATGTTCTTGAAGCAACAAGATCTGTGTCTTCTATCCAGAGTCCAAACAGCAGTATCAAAGGCAAGAGAAATGAAACGATTGACAACAATAAACATTATAAACTATAAAATTATGAAAAATGAATAATTATTGCTGGTAACACTGGTAAAACTGTCAAAACTGACATGAAAAAAAACCAGATGCAATTGTTTGTGTGCATATGAATAATACAATATTATAGACATGTTATAGGCATTCTACATACATGTTATAAACATTTATATGTGGTAAGACAAAGCAGCATTCCACTAAAATGATGGAATCTATTACCTATCAATATATTGCTTATCAATCTATTGCCTATGAATCTATTGCCTATAATGACCCATAATTGACCCTCAGACAGTAAACAATCATATAGAATCCATCTCTGTTCATCTCAACATCCTGGCACATTGACTATGATGAAGCAGCATCCGGAATAGCCATTCAACCTTTTGCTATGCTCCGATATTTTAAATAACAAAACCTTAAACTTGATCAAACAAGAACAATACATGGTGATGAAGAGGGTAATAGTGTTTGTGGTGATGATGATAATAATGAGTAGAAGGGGAATAATACTTATCCCCCACACACACACACACACACACACACACACACACACACACACACACACACACACACACACACACACACACACACACACACAAAAGCCAGTCCTAAAGCACTTTAAGCATGTGCAGATGAAAGCCTGGGCAGAGCAGAAATGAGCAGAAACCTCTAACAAAGCTACAGTACTCAGCGCTTGAAGAAAAACAGCATCTTTGAAAAAACAAATGTCAGTGTACAGTAAAGTGGGGTGTACAGTAAAGTGGAGTGTACAGTAAAGTGGAGTGTACAGTAAAGTGGAGTGTACAGTAAAGTGGAGTGTACAGTAAAGTGGAATGTACTGTAAAGTGGAGTGTACAGTAAAGTGGAGTGTACAGTAAAGTGGAATGTACTGTAAAGTGGAATGTACAGTAAAGTGGAGTGTACAGTAAAGTGGAGTGTACAGTAAAGTGGAGTGTACAGTAAAGTGGAATGTACTGTAAAGTGGAATGTACAGTAAAGTGGAGTGTACAGTAAAGTGGAGTGTACAGTAAAGTGGAGTGTACTGTAAAGTGGAGTGTACAGTAAAGTGGAGTGTACAGTAAAGTGGAATGTACTGTAAAGTGGAGTGTACAGTAAAGTGGAGTGTACAGTAAAGTGGAGTGTACTGTAAAGTGGAGTGTACAGTAAAGTGGAATGTACTGTAAAGTGGAGTGTACAGTAAAGTGGAATGTACTGTAAAGTGGAGTGTACAGTAAAGTGGAGTGTACTGTAAAGTGGAGTGTACAGTAAAGTGGAGGGTACTGTAAAGTGGAGTGTACTGTAAAGTGGAGTGTACAGTAAAGTGGAGTGTACTGTAAAGTGGAGTGTACAGTAAAGTGGAATGTACTGTAAAGTGGAGTGTACAGTAAAGTGGAGTGTACAGTAAAGTGGAGTGTACTGTAAAGTGGAGTGTACAGTAAAGTGGAATGTACTGTAAAGTGGAGTGTACAGTAAAGTGGAATGTACAGTAAAGTGGAGTGTACAGTAAAGTGGAGTGTACAGTAAAGTGGAGTGTACAGTGTCTGTGGTGTACAAGTTTTTGAAACATGTGGATCGTTCTCTCTCTCTCCTCTCTCTTTTCTCACAATACCTATCTCTCCCTCTGTCTCTCTTTTAAAGCTGGGTGATATAGACAAAAATCCATATCGCAATAAATTGCCCAAATTTATGTAAAAACTATAAAAAGTTTGTAACATAAAATTGCACCACAGTTGTTTTATTCTTCTTTAAACGACTACTACTACTAACTTGGTTGTAGCCATCAATTGTGCCATGAACAATCACATGGAGTGATTTCAGTGCCAACAGAAATTGTATTTGAATTCCATAATTTTTTATTTGTATTAGGATATTGCATTTGAATTGAATATATTTGAATTTGTAATGCACAAATGTAATAATTTAATTCATAAATTTAACTAGTATTTCATGATTTTAAACTGAATTGAATGAATATTTAAAATTAATTTTCAATTTAATTGAATATTCAAATTCAATATTTAGATATTCCGATATTGCATTCATTGTCTGTGTATGAAGTTTACAAACTATTATTTCAAGTTGATCAAAGTTTCATATATTCAACTTCTCAGATGCGCTCAGATTCAGTTTTCAAATTCAGTTCTCTAAATTCAGATTCAAAACCATAGACAACATCCTGGTACTTTGCCAGTCAGGACAGGTAAAGGAGAACAGACAGAATCAAACTCTCTCCTGTGGTAGAAACTTCTGGCGGTTTCTGAAGCCAATGTTGCATGTTACATGAATTTTCTAACTATGAATTTGGCTCTGTTGGCACTAAAATCGCTCCATACAATCACCCATATTAGCAAACATATTTCATTTCAAACTTCACATTTCTCTAGTATAGGCTACTTATCGTAATGAACAAAATCAGCAAAATGCCTGCGATTAGTGATCGTTGTGGTCGGTGTTGATAATCTTCGGTTTATCTTCCCAGCTCTATTCTCTCCCTCCACATCCACAATATCCACTGAGCTGTATGCCTCGTGGAGTGGCCATTTTAGGAGCCTGGGGTTCGTATCCAGTGACCTTGCCTGCATTTCCTCCAGAAGGACGAAACCCGACCATACTACTTCTGGTCTACAGGCCCACAGGCTTGTCTGGAGCACAGGGTACAGGCCGGCCCCAGTTTATTGCACAATAAATAAAAAAGTTATATTTGTTGTAATATTCCCTTTTGTTAAACCCTCCAGTCCACTTAGATATAGCCAGGATTGTGTTTATTTCTGTGACGAGGTGGAGGAGGGAGCAGAATGTATTGTTGTTGTGGTTTGGGAAAAAGCGCTGTATGTGATTACACAAAACGCTAGCTACAACCCTTACTGGGTTTTTTATCCGATCACGTCTTATTCATTAGTTTGGCCAGCATCTGTTGTATCTGGAGTCGGGACAGGTTGAGGACAGAGTGTCTGGGTCGCGACCCCCCGGGGCTGCCGGGTACCAGGGGTATGTGGCGCCGCGAGGGGAGACGGGCGGGGCTGCTCTCGGCGGAGCGGCTTCTCTGGATCAACGCCCCAGCTTCCGAATTACCATGGGGATACTGCTCCGTCTCCAGGGTAGAGGACGAGAACACGTACGACGCCAATCTCCTCAATTGGTTGGGCCTCGGGAAAGAGTGGTGGGGGTGGGGCCTGTCCTCCTCCAACTGAAAAAGACCAATAAGAGTGGAGGAGAAAGGCATCAGGCGGGGTGTGGCCAAGAAGACTCCGTCTCTTCTCTATCTCTGCTGGCAGGGGAATGTCTGGGTCTCTGTGTGTCTGTGTGCATGTTGTAGTGAGCACACCACACACACACGCACATACAGCAGAAATATAAGGGGAGGGATCTCTTTTTTCAATCTCTTTTTTTAGGGAGGGATAAACGAGACCGAAGCGCAATGGTTTGGGTTGGGTTTTATTTTGAATGGATAAAAACAGATGTTCGAGCATTTCAGTGTTTGCCGACTGTCACTGGATATGGATATGCAGGCACAGGGCCAAAGTTGTTCTGGCAAGATATTGAATGGGGTTTCCAAGGGGCTGAGATTGACTTGGCGCTGAGAGAGAGGAGAGAGAGGAGAAACATATCCCTACTTGTTTTGTGAAACAGTTTTTGTGTAACTGTCTGGAACAGTTTACCATCTGAACCCATAACATATCTTCTATCAGAACATGTATTCACACAACAGCATTATCCTGCATCATCAGCACAAAATGGTTGCAATGATTGCTATCTTGAACAGGTCTGTCTTGCAAAATAACTCTTTGTATCAATGAGACAATCATGGATAAATCAATAAAAAAAAGCAAACTACAAGGAACGTTCGCTCCACCCATTTCAGTAGCTGCCAAAATTACTGTTATTAAAACTATGGCCAGAATTTAACCATTGCAGATAACTGTTCCTCCACACTGCTGTGCTTCATGAAGTGTGTTTCACTTGCACAGCTGTGTGTCCCGGATGGAGGGAATTCATTCTTCATAGGAGATAGGAATCTGCAGTCCTCTTGCACACACTGGATGACTTATTAAATACAATACTACCGGTATAAATAAAACATTATCCATTGACTTTATGACAGCTTGGTAATTATAGGCTTTAGTCAGTGGATAGATGAAGCAAAAATACAGTAAGCTATGTAATGCACTGTTATTGGTCAAATTAACACTGGGTGTACATAAATTGACCTTCAAAAAGTAACAACCAATGGCTGAGAAGATTAAGAATAAGTATACCATTCATTCAAATTGTGTCCAGTTACATTGTCGACACAGGAAATAACAGGAAATGGCCCACGGCCCAAGATAACATAGACATATACCCGCAGAAAGACAAACACAGATGCAGACGAAGACAGACAGGTGGCCAAGTACATTTCAATTTAATTAGAATTTCAATTCAGTTCAAATGGACCCCAACCCATACAAACACACTCACACACCAAGACACACACCAATTCTCCACCCCGCAGTCCCTTGATCTTACCTGTCCTTGAGCTCCAAAGTGCTCCGACTGTGGCCGTGGTCTTTGTCCACGGCTATGAGGCAGAGTGTGATAACCCGAGTGTCCAGGACTAGCCCCATTAGACCCCTCCCCTTCCGGAAGTGCCACTATGCCTCCTGCTCGCATCTTAGGCCTCACCACCACCTCTCCACCTCCAGCTTCCCGTAACCTCCTCCACTCCTCCAGTTCATCCAGGGGCTTCAGCTCCTCGGGCTCCTCATCGGTGGTGGGCCCCGAGGTGGTGGGCTCGGCACCCGGGCCCAGGAGACCCAGGAAGTCCTGGAGCTCAGTCTCCTTGTCAATGATCACCCACTCCTTGCTGTCAAAGTCTTCCTCCTCGGCGAGTGGTACAGACCGGATGAAGGCGTTACTGTGGGCCTCGGGGTCAGCCGCGGAGGCAACGGAGACCTCCTGGCCTGGTCTCCCACCGCCACCCTGCCGGCCCCCACCTCCTCCCTCCAGGGAGTGCATCTGGGCCGGCTGGGAGGAGTGCACGTAGCGGGACGGGGATCCCAGGATGTCCATACGAGACCTGGTGGGGAGACAAAAAAATCACTGTCCAAAATTTTGGCAACTTGACTGTGTGTTGCGTTTTCAGTGTGTGTGTGTGTGTGTGTGTGTGTGTGTGTGTGTGTGTGTGTGTGTGTGTGTGTGTGTGTGTGTGTGTGTGTGTGTGTGTGTGAGTAGGTGGGGAAGATCTTCCTGGGTTATACTCAACTTTGTCTCAGGGTAGTAAGTTAGTGGTCTGTTCACATCCCTTAACACTAGAACCGCCTTTTAATTTTAATTTAATTTTGTGAATAAATAAAAGAATCACCCCCCAGAAAACTATGTCCTGCTACTTCCCTGACTTTTCCTAAATGTTTGTATTTTACACTGCTAATTTGTCAGACTTTTAAAATCACAAACAGAAATGTATTTGGAGCCTTTTTACCTGTTTTACCACACCTATTCCTAACTCAATCCGCCAAGACCATGTGCTGTAAGACGCTGGTACCCAGCCAGATGCTAATGCTTCTCTTTCCTCACTGTATGAATGACCAAACTGATGAATGGGCGATTTAATTGTGCACCTTACTTCACAACTGAATCTGAATTAGGCCTAACTGAATGATGAGGGTGAAGAGGGCGTTTTAATTTAAAACAACAATAGTGTAACGATGAGTTTGTGTTATGCTTATTTATCTATGTTTGGCGCTCATGTTAATAATTTGACCGCACGCCTTGCGGGTTGATACCATTCTCTTTTACATTTTAATTTGTAAAAGGAAGCTGTTACAGAACTGTTTTATTTACTATAACTCTATTACTAATCAAATGTATTGTAAGGGAAACGAAAACATGCTGTGTGTTGCTTTGGGACTTTAGAATAATGAAAAACATATCCTTAACTGCATCCAACTTGATGAGCGGGAAAGAAACGATGCCAGTCAACCTGAACATCAACACTACACCGAAACTATACCAAAACTATACCCAAGCTAATTTCACACATAATAACACTTAACCTATAGACAAGATTATATTGACAATAATGTAATGAGTGACAATATTAGGCCTATCAGTTGTTAAATTGTACATTAAGAGATGGGCGCATCTTGTAATTAACAGATGCATGTAAAGGAGCATCACTTAATCAAATCCTCCTTCAGAGTCACATGCAGGTAAAACATTGTGATTTCTATTTAGTATTACATGCTGATCAGACCGCCCACGGATATCGCGCGCATCTTGATTTTGTTCACCCACACCAGACGCGATCAGGACACACAGGTTGAAATATAAAAAATGAACTCAACCAACTATATTAATTTGGGGAGAGGTCGAAAAGCATTAAACATTTATGGCAATTTAGCTGGCTAGCTTGCTGTTGCTAGGTAATTTCTTTTGGGATATAAACATTGGGTTGTTATTTTACCTGAAATTCACAAGGTCCTCTTCTCCAACAATTAATCCACAGAATAAAGGGGAAGTTTGATTCTAGTAATCTATCCTCCTTCAGGCTTCTTCTTCTTTGGTCTTTATATTGCGGTTGGCAACCAACTTTAAGGTGGATTACAACTGTACTACCAACTCTGGACTGGAGTGTGGACCTCAGTTATCTTTCAATCACCCACGTGGCTATATGCTTCTAAAAACCAAGGAGGAGATGGGAGAGCCGGGACTTTCAGCGCGTCAAGCGCCACAAATAAAACCAAGTTCTATTTTAGCGCCTGGCTACGCAGATGCTCATTGACGCACGCAAGCAGTGTGAGTGCAAAGATTGAATAACATATATGTGTACATTTTATTGAGCGAGCGGTATGGTCAGCATGTTAGAAAGAGAATATTCTGCAGTTTCTATTACACATACCTTTGTCAAATAACTCATAATTCAAGAGGTCCAGCTCTATTTCCAAATTTCACTTTTTCAAAGAATATCCATGCTGTCCATGCATTCAGCACCACTCGCACGGAAGCATTGATCTGGCTTCTAAGCAAAAACTAGTAACATAATAAACTTAAAATATGCTATTTATTTATGCAATTCATATTTTAGTTGTTTATGCACTGGTGCTTTTGTTCAGGAATACAGTAAATCATTTCACCTGTGCACCTGGCTGGTTGTATTTTTATTAAAGTCCAGCTGTAACCGGACTTTATGAATTACTATAACTCTATTACTATAACTCTATTACTATAACTCTATTACTATAACTATATTACTATAACTCTATTACTAATCGAATCTGCAAATAAAGCTGATCAAATTGATTACACTGTAATGCTTTTATTGTACGGGAAACTAAAATAGGCTATAGGCCTACGTTTTTTCTAGGACTTTGTAGACTTACACAAAACATATCCATGACTCTATCTAAACAAATAACTATTGTTATTTTTTTTATATATATATATTTTTATAAACAGTGCATTTGAAAAGTATTCAGACCCCTTGACTTAAAAAAATATACAATCTTCAATCTACACACAATACCCCATAATCACAAAGCGAAAACAGGTTTTTCATTTTTGGGGGCAAATGTATAAAAAAACTAAACAGAAATACCTTATTTAAATATGTATTCAGACCCTTTGCTAAGAGAATCGAAATTAAGCTCCGATTCATCCTGTTTCCATTGATCATCCTTGAGATGTTTCTATAACTTGATTGGAGTCCAACTGCGATAAATTCAATTGATTGGACATGATTTGGAAAGGCACACACCTGTGTATATAAGGTCCCACAATTGACAGTGTATGTAAGAGCAAAAACCAACCCATGAGGTCGAAGGAATTGTCCGTACAGCTCCGAGACAGGATTGTGTCGAGGCACAGATCTGGGGAAGGATACCAAAATATTTTTGCAGCATTAAAGGTCCGCAAGAACACAGTGGCCTCCATCATTCTTCAATGGAAGAAGTTTGGAACCACCAAGACTCTTCCTTGAGCTGGCCGCCTGGTCAAACTGAACAATCGGGAAGTGCCTTGGTCAGGGAGGTGACCAAGAACCCGATGGTCACTCTGACAAAGCTCCAGAGTTCCTCTGTGGAGATGGGAGAACATTCCAGAAGGACAACCATCTCTGCAGCACTCCACCAATCAGACCTTTATGGTAGAGTGGCCAGAAGGAAGCTACTCCTCAGTAAAAGGCACATGACAGCCCGCTTGGAGTTTGCCAAAAGGCACCTACAGACTTCAGACTATGAGAAAAAATATTCTCTGGTCTGATGAAACCAAGATTGAACTCTTTGGCCTGAATTTCATGTGTCACTTCTGGAGGAAACCTGACACCATCCCTATGGTGAAGCATGGTGGTGGCAGCATCATGCTGTGGGGATGTTTTACAGCAGCAGGGACTGGGAATCTAGTTAGGATCGAGGGAAAGATGAATGGAAAAGGCAAAGTACAGAGAGATCCCTGAAGAAAACCTGATCCAGAGCACTCAGGACCTCAGACTGGGGTGAAGGTTCACCTTCCAACAGGACAACGCCCCTAAGCACACAGCCAAGACAATGCAGGAGTGGCATTGGGACAAGTGTCTGAATGTCCTTGAGTGGCCCAGCCAGAACCCGATCAAACATCTCTGGAGAGACCTGAAAATAACTGTGCAGTGACGCTCCCCATCCAACCTGACAGAGTTTGAGAGGATCTGCAGAGAAGAATGGGAGAAACTCCCCAAATACAGATGTGCCAAGCTTGTAGCGTCATTCCCATGAAGACTCGAGGCTGTAATCGCTACCAAAGTATTGAGTAAAGGGTCTGTATACTTATGTAAATGTGATATTTCAGCTTTTTATTTTTTATACATTTGCAAAAAAATCTAAAAACCTGCTTTTGCTTTGTCATTATGGGGTATTGTTGGTTGATTGATTTGAGGGAACAAAATGTGGAAAAAGTCAAGGGGTCTGAATACTTTCCAAATGCACTATATTTACACAAATATAAGGTTTGCTGCATCTTGCAGATTTATATGCATCTGATGCATATGCTAAAGAGGAAGACCGACAACGTTCTCTAGTGGGTATTTATAGGCTGAAAGGTCAGGCGGTTCTAGGTTTAAGTGGTGTGGGGGCTGAGCTTTGGAAGAGTGGTTGGGGTTAACTCCTTCCTGGTTGGCCCCGTCCAGGGGTGATGTTGTACGGGGCCACAGTGTCTCCTGACCCATGTCTCAGTCCCCAGTAGTTATGCTGCAATAGGTTGTATGTGCCAGGGGGCTAGGGTCAGCTTGTTGGACTAGTAACCGAAAGGTTGCAAGTTCGAATCTCTGAGCTGACAAGGTACAAATCTGTCGTTCTGCCCCTGAACAGGCAGTTAACCCACTGTTCCTAGGCCGTCATTGAAAATAAGAATTTGTTCTTAACTGACTTGCCTGGTAAAATTTAAAAATATATATATATTTTTTAATCTGGTGTACTGTGATCTAATGCATTCTCCCACTACTCCCCCTCTATCGCTCTTCTTTTCTTTCTGTGTCGGGACCTGCGGTCCGTATTGACCCCATTCCGGGTCCGGATCTGGACCGCCTGTTGAGCATGGCTGCTCTATAGCCATCATGGTTACTAATCTGACCATGCTGGTCATCAATGAACGTTTTAACATTTTGAAAAAACGATATGGCCTTAATGGTCACATGTACTCTTAAATCTCAACCGGTACAGCCAGAAGAGGACAGGCCACCCTTCTGTGCCTGGTTCCTCTCTAGGTTTCTTTCTAGGTTCCTGCGTTTCAGGGGTGTGTCTTAGCCACTGTGTTTCTGCCTCTGCATTGCTTGCTCTTTGGGGTTTAAGCTGCCGCTTTCAAGGAGCTGCTGCGTTCAAGGAGTGGGACTCTAACCTGGAAGCTTATAAGAAACCCCGCTATTCTCTCCGACGAACCATCAAACAGGCCAAGCATCAATACAGGACTAAGATCGAATTGTACTACACCGGCTCCAACGCTCGTCGGATGTGGGAGGGCATGCAAACTATTACAGACTACAAAGGGAGGCACAGCCGAGAGCTGCACAGTGACATGAGCCTACCAGACGAGCTAAATAACATCTATGCTCGCCTTGAGTTAAGTAACACTGAAACATGCATGAGAGCATCAGCTGTTCCAGACGACTGTGTGAACACGCTCTCTGCAGTCGATGTGAGTAAGACCTTTAAACAGGTCAACATTCACAAGGCCGCAGGGCCAGACGGATTATCAGGACGTGTACTCCGAGCATGCGCTGACCAACTGCCAAGTGTCACTGACATTTTCAACCTCTCCCTGTCCGAGTCTGTAATACCAACATGTTTCAAGCAGACCACCATAGTCCCTATGCCCAAGAACACTAAGGCAACCTGCCTAAATGACTACCGACCTGTAGCACTCACGTCTGTATCTATGAAATGCTTTGAAAGGCTGGTCATGGCTCACATCAACACCATTATCCCAGAAACCCTAGACCCACTTCAATTTGCATACCACACCAACATATCCACAGATGATACTATCTCTATTGCACTCCACACTGCCCTTTCCCACCTGGACAAAAGGAAGACCAATGTGAGAATGCTATTCATTGACTACAGCTCAGCATTCAACACCATAATGCCCTCAAAGCTCATCACTAAGCTAAGGACCCAGGGACTAAACACCTCCCTCTGCAACTGGATCCTGGACTTCCTGATGGGCCGCCCCCAGGTGGTAAGGGTAGGTAACAACACATCCACCACACTGATCCTCAACACGGGGGCCCTCAGGGGTGCGTGCTCAGTCCGATCCTGTACTCCCTGTACGATACACAGCTGTACATTTCAATGAAACATGGTGAAGACTCAAAATTGCCCTCCCTGGAAGCCTGCGTTTCAGACATAAGGAAGTGGATGGCGGCAAATGTTTTACTTTTAAACTCGGACAAACAGAGATGCTAGTTCTTGGTCCCAAGAAACAAAGAGATCTTCTGTTGAATCTGACAATTAATCTTGATGGTTGTACAGTCATCACAAATACAACTGTAAAGGACCTTGGCGTTTCTCTGAACCCTGATCTCTCTTTTGACGAACATATCAAAATTGTTTCAAGGACAGCTTTTTTCCATCTACGTAACATTGCAAAAATCAGAAACCTTCTGTCCAAAAATTATGCAGAAAAATGAATTTCTGCTTTTGTCACTTCTAGATTAGACTACAGCAATGCTCTGCTCTCCGGCTACCCGGATAAAGCACTAAATAAACTTCAGTTTGTGCTAAACACGGCTGCTAAAATCTTGACTAGAGGCAAAAAATGTGATCATATTAGGGTTTTACTGCGAACCTACAAAGCATTACATGGGCTTGCTCCCATCTATCTTTCCTATTTGGTCCTGCCGTACATACCTACACGTACGCTATGGTCACAAGACGCAGGCCTCCTTATTGTCCCTAGAATTTCTAAGCAACAGCTGGAGGCAGGGCTTTCTCCTATAGAGCTAAGTTTTTATGTAATGGTCTGCCTATCCATGTGAGAGACGAAGACTCGGTCTCGACCTTTAAGTCTTTATTGAAGACTCATCTCTTCAGTAGGTCCTATGACTGAGTGTAGTCTGGCCCAGGGGTGTGAAGGTGAACGGAGTCACTGGCTTACTGGTGCTCTTCATTGCCATCCCTAGGAGGGGTGCGTCACTTGAGTGGGTTGAGTCTCTGACGTGATCTTCCTGTCTGGGTTGGCACCATTTGGGTTCATGCCGTGGCGGAGATCTTTGTGAGCTACTCGGCCTTGTCTCAGGGTAGTAAGTTGGTGGTTGAAGATTCCTGTAGTGGTGTGGGGGCTATGCTTTGGCCCTGTCCGGGGGTATAGTAGGACGGGGCCACAGTGTCTCCAGACCCCTCCTGTCTCAGCCTCCAGAAATTATGCGTCCGGGGGCTAGTGTCAGTCTGTTATATCTGGAGTATTTCTCCTGTCTTATCCGGTATTCTGTGTGAATTTAAGTATGGTCCCTCTGATTCTCTTTTTCGCTTTCTCTCTTTCTCTTCTCTCGGAGGACCTGAGCCCTAGGACCATGCCTCAGGACTACCTGGCCTGATGACTCCTTGCTGTCCCCAGTCCACCTGGTCGTGCTGCTAGTCCAGTTTCAACTGGTCTGCCTGCAGCTATGGAACCCTGACCTATTCCCCAGACGTGCTACCTTGTTCCGGACCTGATGTTTTCAACTCTCTCTACTGCACCTGCTGTCTCTAACTCTGAATGATCGGCTATGAAAAGCCAACTGATATTTACTCCTGAGGTGCTGACCTGTTGCACCCTCTACAACCACTGTGATTATTATTATTTGACCTTGACCAGCATTGCTTGCTGTTTAAGGTTTTAGGCTGAGTTTCTATATAGCACTTTGTGACATTGGCTGATGTAAAAAGGGCTTTAAAAACACATTGATTGATTGACTCATGACTGCACGGCCAGGCATGACTCCAACACCATCATTAAGATTGCTGATGACACAAAAGGGGTAGGCCTGATCACCAACACATGGGCGGCAGGTAGCCTAGTGGTTAGAGCGTTGGACTAGTAACCGAAAGGTTGGAAGATCGAATCCCCGAGATGATGTAAAAATCTGTCATTCTGCCCCCTGAACAAGGCAGATAACCCATTGTTCCTAGGCTGTCATTGAAAATAAGAATTTATTCTTAACTGACTTGCCTAGTTAAATATAAAGTACAATTTAAAAAAATAGGGAGGACCGTGTGGTGCCAGGACAACAACCTCTCAATCAACATGATCAAGACAATAAGGAGATGATTGTGGACTACAGGGAAAGGAGGACTGAGCACGCCTCCATTCTCATGGACAGGGCTGTAGTGGAGCAGGTTGAGAGCTTCAAGTTCCTTGGTGTCCACATTACCAACAAACTAACATGGTCCAAGCACACCAAGACAGTCATGAAGAGGGCACGACAAAACCTATTCCACCTCAGGAGACTGAAAAGATTTTGCATGGATCCTCAAAAGGTTTAACAGCTGCACCATCGAGAGCATCCCTGCCTGGTATGGCAACTGCTCGGCCTCAAGGCACTACTGGGGATAGTGCGTACGGCCCAGTACATCACCGGGGCCAAGATTATTGCAACCCAGGACCTCTATACCAGGCGGTGTCAAAGGAAGGACCTAAAAATTGTCAAAGACTCCAGCCACCCTAGTCATAGACTCTTCTCTCTGCTTCCGCACGGCAAGCGGTACTGGAGCGCCAAGTCTAGGTCCAAGAGGCTTCTAAACAGCTTCTACCCTCAAGCCATAAAACTCCTGAACAGCTAATCAAATGGCTACCCGACTATTTGCATTGCCCCCCCTCTTCTACGCCGCTGCTACTATCTGTTATTATATATGCATAGTCACTTTAATAAGTATACCTACATGTACATATTACCTCAATTACCTCAACATCGGTATGCCCTGCATATAGCTCCGCTATTGTTATTTACTGTTGCTCTTTAATTATTTGTTACTCTTATCGCTTAGCTTAAAAAAAAAAATCCTAAAATTGCATTGTTGGTAAGTAAGCATTTCAATGTAAGGTCTACCTGTTATATTCGGAGCGTGTGACAAATGAGATTGGATTTGATTTGATTTTGAGGCTGGTGCGGATGCAAAAAGGTCTTTATAAAATACATTTCATGCATGTATGGTGTACAGAAAGTATACATCTGCACAAAAGTGTATTATAACTTGTCTGCACTCTATAGAGCCCTCACCCTCGTTTATCGTAGACATCTGGTCTCCCATCTGCGCCGGACAGACGGTCTGACTCTGGGCTGTTGATCCTCCGGTACCGCAGAGCACAGACCTGAGCACCAGTCATTTCTGGGGGAGCTCCACCCACAGTGGCCTCAGGACACACCCCTCTAGCAGGCTCCTCCTCCGCAGCCAATTGTCCCTGGGGGAATGAGGGTTTCTAGGGTTACCACTGTTAGAAAGCACTGTCAAGAGTTAGACCTATTCTGTTGACTAATTTCAATAAGAATTCTAGGTATATAGCAGCTTGAATTGTACTGTAAATGCGTTACTATTTGCTTTACCATGTTTGAGCACTGTAAATTCATGGTAAACACAGTACCTATCTACAACCAGGTATATCTATATCCTCTGAATGTAATAGATGGTAATTGAAAACCAACAAGAAAGTAAACTAGCCCTTTTAATTTATTTCTAACTTTGAGTATATTTAAAGAATGTAAGGCCATGTTTTACAGTGCTGCCATCACCAAAGTGAGACACACAGAGGATGTATTAGATGGTGCCCTCCTGTACCTTGCTGATGCTGATCCTGAGTTGGTTGCGGTTGAAGTCAGTGTCGTTCCATGCCTCGCCTTCCGCCTGGGGTCGTGTCCCCTCGCAAGGCCTGCTAGGTACTGCAGGTGGAGCATTCTCCTGGTCACTCAGGTGCTCATCTTGTAGAACGTCATCTGTGTTCTCCCTCGGCAGCTCCCCAGGAATCAGAGTCACGTTCACGACCCTGGGAAAGCACAGAACATACACTGACATTTTTACTATTTGTTTATTGATTGCCTTTATTTAACCAGGTAAGTTATTGACATTCTCTTTTACAAAACAACCAGGTGATTAAATAGATTTGTGTTGTCGAAAATATCCTGTACCACTTCAAATGCAAACAGTGTGCTACAAATTCTCATAGTTGCATTCTAATCCTGAATGAATTATCACAACAAGGCATTGGACTATTTGTTCCTGATTTTTT
The DNA here is from genome assembly GCF_018296145.1 of Oncorhynchus tshawytscha. Lineage (NCBI taxonomy): Eukaryota > Metazoa > Chordata > Actinopteri > Salmoniformes > Salmonidae > Oncorhynchus > Oncorhynchus tshawytscha. The sequence continues at coordinate 70,298,938 of NC_056429.1, read as the reverse complement.
AATGTAAATTAGGCTACAGGTAATGGGAATTGTACAATCTCTTGGCTAGCTGGATGTTTTAATATTTAATATTAATGTGTCCAAAATGTTCTTAAGTGTGATCCCATTTGACTTCCTTTCTGCTTTTTAATCTGGTAGATAAGTAGTGGATACTGTTCAAATCAAATCAAATCAAATTGTATTAGTCACATGTGCCGAATACAACAGTGAACCTTACAGTGAAATGCTTACTTACGAGCCCCAAACCAACAATACAGTTATAAAGAATGTAAAATACAAATAAGAAGAAGAAATAAAAGGTAACAAGTAACTAAAGAGCAGCAGTAAAATAACAATAGCGAGACTATATACAGGGGGGGTACTGGTACAGAGTCAATGTGCGGGGGCACAGGTTAGTTGAGGTAATTGAGGTAAAATGTACATGTACGTAGAGTTATTAAAGTGAATATGCATAGATGACAACAGAGAGTATCAGCGGTGCAAAAAGGGGAGGGGGGGGGCAATGCATATAGTCTGGGTAGCCATTTGATTAGATGTTCAGGAGTCTTATGGCTTGGGGGTAGAAGCTGTTTAGAAGCCTCTTGGACTTAGACTTGGCGCTCTAGTACTGCTTGACATGCGGTAGCAGAGAGAACAGTCTATGACTTGGGTGGCTGGAGTCTTTGACCATTTTTAGGGCCTTCCTCTGACACCACCTGGTATTGAGGTCTTGGATGGCAGGCAGCTTTGCCCCAGTGATGTACTGGTCCGTATGCACTACCCTCTGTAGTGCCTTGCGGTCGGAGGCTGAGCAGTTGCCATTCCAGGCAGGGATGCAACCAGTTAGGATGCTCTCGACGGTGCAGTTGTAGAACCTTTTGAGGATCTGAGGACACATGCCAAATCTTTTTAATTTCCTGAGGGGGAATAGGTTTAGTTGTGCCCTCTTCATGACTGTCTTGGTGTGCTTGGACCATGTTAGTTTGTTGGTGATGTGAACAACAAGGAATTTGAAGATCTCAACCTGCTCCACTCGGTCCTCTTATTCCTGTAGTCCACAATCATCTCTTTTGTCTTGATGACGTTGAGGGAGAGGTTGTTGTCCTGGCACCACACGGCCAGGTCTCTGACCTCCTTCCTATTGGCTGTCTCATCGTTGTCGGTGATCAGGCCTAACACTGTTGTGAAGTCCAGGATCCAGATGCAGAGGGAGGTGTTTAGTCCCAGGGTCCTTAGCTTAGTGATGAGCTTTGAGGGTACCATGGTGTTGAACGCTGAACTGTAGTCAATGAATAGCATTCTCACAAAGGTGTTGCTTTTGTCCAGGTGGGAAAGGGAAGTGTGGAGTGCAATAGAGATTGCATCATCTGTGGATCTGTTTGGGCGGTATGCAAATTGGAGCGGGTCTAGGGTTTCTGGGATAATGGTGTTGATGTGAGCAATGACCAACCTTTCAAAGCACTTCATAGCTACAGACGTGAGTGCTACGGGTCAGTAGTCATTTAGGCAGGTTGCCTTAGTGTTCTTGGGCACAGGGACTATGGAGGGCTGCTTAAAACCTGTTGGTATTACAGACTCGGACAGGGAGAGGTTGAAAATGTTAGTGAAGACACTTGCCAGTTGGTCAGCGCATGCTCGCAGTACACATTCTGGTAATCTATCTGGCCTTGCGGCTTTGTGAATGTTGACCTGTTTAAAGGTCTTACTCATATAGGCTGCGGAGTGCATGATCACACAGACTTGCTGAACAGCTGGTGCTCTCAAGCATGTTTCAGTGTTATTTGCCTCGAAGCGAGCATATCAGTAGTTTAGCTCGTCTGGTAGGTTTGTGTAACTGGGCAGCTCTCGGCTGAGCTTCCCTTGTAGTCTGTAATTGTTTGCAAGCCCTGCCACATCTGACAAGCGTCAGGTGTAGTACGATTTGATCTTAGTCCTGCATTGACACTTTTCCTGTTTGATGGTTCGTCGGAGGGCATAGCGGGATTTCTTATAAGCTTCCGGGTTAGAGTCCCGATCCTTGATAGCGGCAGCTCTAGCCATTAGTTCAGTGTGGATGTTGCCTGTAATCCATGGCTTCTGGTTGGGGTGTGTACGTATGGTCACAGTGGGGACGACGTCATCAATACACTTACTGATGAAGCCAATGACTGATGTGGTGTACTCCTCAATGCCATCGGAGGAATCGCAGAACATATTCCAATCTGTGCTAGCAAAACAGTCCTGTAGCTTAGCATCTGCTTCATCTGACCACTATTCAGGAACCAGGAGGATAGAATTATGGTCAGATTTGCCAAATGGAGGGCGAGGGAGAGCTTTGTATGCGTCTCTGTGTGTGGAGTAAAGGTGGCCTAGAGGTTTTTTCCCTCTGGTTGTACATTTAACATGCTGATAGAAATTTGGTAAGACAGATTTAAGTTTCCCTGCATTAAAGTCCGCGGCCACTAGGAGTGCCGCCTCTGGGTGAATGTTTTCCTATTTGCTTATGGCGGAATACAGCTCATTGAGTGTGGTCTTAGTTCGAGCTTCAGTCTGTGGTGGTATGTAGACAGCTAAGAAAAATACAGATGAAAACTCTCTAGGTAGATAGTGTGGTCTACAGCTTATCATGAGATACTCTACCACAGACAAGCAAAGCTTCGAGACTTCGTTAGATATCATGCACCAGCTGTTATTTACAAAAATACATAGTCCGCCGCCCCTTGTCTTACCAGATGCCACTGTTCTATCCTGCTGATACAGCGAATAACCAGCCAGCTGTATGTTGATAATGTCGTCACTCACGACTCTGGGAAGCATAAGATTTTACAGTTTTGAATGTCCCATTGGTAGTTTAATCTTCCGCATAGGTCATCGATTTTATTTTCCAAAGACTGCACGTTTGCTAGCAGAATGGAAGGCAGTGGGGGTTTATTCTATCGCATACAAATTCTCGAAAGGCAGCCTGCCCTCCGGCCCCTTTTTCTCTGCCTTCTGATGGGCATCTGGGCCTGTTCCTGGGAAAGCAGTATGTCATTCACGTCGTGCTCATCGGGCTCGTTAAAGGAAAAAAAGGATTCTGCCAGTTCGTGGTGAGTAATCACAGTTCTGATGTCCAGAATATCTTTTCGGTCATAAGAGACGGTAGTAGCAACATTATGTAAAAAATAAGTAAAGAAATAAGTTACAAACAACGTAAAGAAACTAACAAAAAAAACACAATCAGTTAGAGACACGTAAAATGTCAGCCTTCTTCATCTTTATTTTGATACTGTCATGGCCGTCATAAGAATTGGACCAAAGTGTAGCGTGGTGGGCGTACATTTTCCTTTTATTTTAGTAAATGTCGCAAACAAACGAAAAACAACCGTGAAGCTTACAGGGTTAAGTGCCACTAACAAAGATAACTACCCACACTGAAAGGAGGAAAAAAGGGCTACCTAAGTATGATTCCCAATCAGAGACAACGATAGACAGCTGTCCCTGATTGAGAACCATATCCGGCCAAAACATAGAAATAAAGAAACATAGAAAACAAAACATAGAATGCCCACCCCACATCACGCCCTGACCTAACCAAATAGAGAAATAAAACGGCTCTCTAAGGTCAGGGCGTGACAGATGCGTTTGTAATAAACCTAAATAGCTCATTTTGATTTCCTTACCCGACCACAGCGGGGGTCTGTCGTGTGTTCTGTTGAGGGGGCGTTGAGGTGCAGGTGGACAGAGGCACTCCATCCGTCCCTCCCTTTTCCCAATCAAAAGACTCGTTCTCTGTGATGATGCGTTCCTTCATACTGTTCTCAAAGACAGACATCAGCAACTGCAAAGAGGATCACAGAGAAATGTAAAAAGTAAGGTATAAAAGTGGAATTCAATCAAACCTACAATGCTATAAAATAATAGGCTTTACTTTAAGTACTAAAAGTTATTTACTTTTGTTTAGTTTCGACGTACTGTAGTTTTATTACTGACACTTAAGAGAGCGGGTATGGTATGGGAGTTAGTCTCACATTGCCACACTTCCAGGTCTTGTTCACTCTGCTATTGAAGTGAACGCAAGGAAAACAAGGTTCAGTGGGGATTAACAAGGTGAATCCACGTGCAGGGAGTGAACAGTACGTATTCATGTCTAAGAATTAACCAATTATATCACGCCACACCCGGCCATGATTACAGACACCTTTGTGTGTCCTTTGACACTATATAAACTAGTGACCTGCAGTGTTTGTCATTATACCCTGATGAAGACAGCTTGTCTGTCGAAACGTTGGATATTAGGTTATTCAATTATTGCATCTGAGCTCCTAGAGTGTGTGGCTATCCTTTTCTTTTTCAAGTGAACAGTACGTACCTGGTAATCTGGTTTGGTAAAGTAGTCCAGGCCTAAAACATGATCCAGGAACACATGAAACTCAGAAGGCATGTGTTTGAGCAGCATTCTGTGGTCGTAGCGCTCCTTAATCTGACCAACTTGCTCCTGGTGGCACACAAGAGATACAGTAGAAACCATTAGAAATCAGTTGAGCCCAGCAAGACACCAGTAGACACCTGTAACCATTCTCTACTGCAGGGTTTCTTAATCCTGTTCCTGGGGACCCAAAGAAGGGATTTTTAGTTTTTGCCCTAACACTACACACGATTCCACTAATCAAAGGTTTGATGATGAACTGTTGAGTCTAACCAGGTGTGTAGTGCTCGGCCAAACATAACAATGTGCAACCCTTTGGGCCCACTGCACCAGGATACAGAAATATTGGAAATAACTGAAACTGCAGTAGACAGTAGCTCACCTTATCTTTTATTTTTCGCCATGGTAGCTGACCGACTGCAAATTCTACCAACATGTAAAATAGCGACCATAGATCGTCATGGCGACCCATTTCCTGAGAAGTTAAAGAATGAATGAATCAATTAATTATTTTCATGACTTATTAGAATTCCTGAAGTACATCTGCAACAGTTATTTTGGATTTCCCGACAAACTGATGATACACAAAACCCTCAGGTCTAAATTAATTTGTAGTGCATTGCATTTTTCGAACCCAAAAAGACACTTACTTTGTTTTTATGAGCATTTACTGAAGCATAACGAACAGTGCCCCGAAATCCCGCTACAGTTCTGGGCTGGAAAAATAAAATTAGGTAAATTCTCTTTTCAGCACGAAACCTAAAAGAATTTCACACTGACAACTAGAAAGAAAAATAAAGTATTTAAATTAAAAAACTCAAAAGAGACAAGGAAGGATATGGAAAATATCTCAGGCAGGGAGAGATAATAAAAACTGAAATGGGATCAAGCACCTTACTGATGAGACGGATCACAAGCATGCGCTTCGAACAGAAAAGGCCAAAAAGGAACAGCAAAACTGCAAAACATAAAATCACACAGGTGAAAAAAGGACAGCATCACATTGCAGCAAAACAACTGTAAACGCTTTATTAACATCAACCCTTTGTGAACATAATATATGAAACAATGTTGCAGTAATTTACAGTAACAAACTATGCACTAATGCATTTACAAAGCATAAGGCATCATTTAAATGTATCATTTTCCTGTGATATCTTCCTAATATTTGTAGTTTCTTATAGTCATTGGAATCTGTGATATAATAACTGGAATCTGCATCACCATTTTGGCTCAAGAGTGGAGGATGACAGGTTTGACCTTGATAATAACACCCATTCCATTCGGCAGGTAGTCCTATGAATATTACCTTAGAAACTGCATGTTAGAATTTACAACAGTGTGTGTGTGTGTGTATGTATACTGTATGTGTGTGTGTGTGTGTGTGTGTGTGTGTGTGTGTGTGTGTGTGTGTGTGTGTGTGTGTGTGTGTGTGTGTGTGTGTGTGTGTGGTCTAGTTGCTGTTCTAAATCTGCAGTACAGACCCGCCCTTCTAATCGATGAATGGAGGCTGAGTCAGCAAAAAGAAAAGCAGAAGGAATCTCCACTGTGGCCCATCAGCCTATATCAGCCTAGCCAACTACATCAACCTATATCAGCCTAGCCAACTTCATCAACCTATATCAGCCTAGCCAACTTCATCAACCTAAATCAGCCTAGCCAACTTCATCAACCTATATCAGCCTAGCCAACTACATCAACCTATATCAGGCTAGCCAATTACATCAACCTATATCAGCCTAGCCAACTATATCAACCTATATCAGCCTAGCCAACTACATCAACCTATATCAGCCTAGCCAACTTCATCAACCTATATCAGCCTAGCCAACTTCATCAACCTAAATCAGCCTAGCCAACTACATCAACCTATATCAGCCTAGCCAACTTCATCAACCTATATCAGCCTAGCCAACTTCATCAACCTATATCAGCCTAGCCAACTTCATCAACCTAAATCAGCCTAGCCAACTTCATCAACCTATATCAGCCTAGCCAACTACATCAACCTATATCAGGCTAGCCAACTACATCAACCTATATCAGGCTATCCAACTCTCCATCAGCCTATATCAGTCTAGCCAACTACATCAACCTATATCAGCCTAGCCAACTCTCCATCAGCCTATATCAGCCTAGCCAACTTCATCAACCTATAGCAGCCTAGCCAACTACATCAACCTATATCAGGCTAGCCAACTACATCAACCTATATCAGGCTAGCCAACTCTCCATCAGCCTATATCAGCCTAGCCAACTTCATCAACCTATATCAGCCTAGCCAACTTCATCAACCTATATCAGCCTAGCCAACTTCATCAACCTAAATCAGCCTAGCCAACTTCATCAACCTATATCAGCCTAGCCAACTACATCAACCTATATCAGGCTAGCCAACTACATCAACCTATATCAGGCTATCCAACTCTCCATCAGCCTATATCAGGCTAGCCAACTACATCAACCTATATCAGCCTAGCCAACTCTCCATCAGCCTATATCAGCCTAGCCAACTTCATCAACCTATAGCAGCCTAGCCAACTACATCAACCTATATCAGGCTAGCCAACTACATCAACCTATATCAGGCTAGCCAACTCTCCATCAGCCTATATCAGCCTAGCCAACTACATCAACCTATATCAGGCTAGCCAACTCTCCATCAGCCTATGTCAGCCTAGCCAACTATATCAACCTATATCAGGCTAGCCAACTCTCCATCAGGCTATATCAGCCTAGCCAACTACATCAACCTATATCAGGCTAGCCAACCCTACATCAGCCTATATCAGGCTAGCCAACTTTCCATCAGCCTATATCAGCCAAGCCAACTACATCAACCTATATCAGGCTAGCTAACTCTCCATCAGCCTATATCAGCCTAGCCAACTCTCCATCAGGCTATATCAACCTATATCAAGCTAGCCAACTCTCCATCAGCCTATATCAGCCTAGCCAACTACATCAGCCTATATCAGCCTAGCCAACTCTCCATCAGCCTATTTCAGCCTAGCCAACTACATCAACCTATATCAGGCTAGCCAACTCTACATCAGCCTATATCAGCCTAGCCAACTACATCAACCTATATCAGACTAGCCAACTCTCCATCAGCCTATATCAGGCTAGCCAACTCTACATCAGCCTATATCAGCCTAGCCAACTACATCAACCTATATCAGACTAGCCAACTCTCCATCAGCCTATATCAGGCTAGCCAACTCTACATCAGCCTATATCAGGCTAGCCAACTCCATCAAACTATATCAGCCAACTCTACATCAACCTATATCAGCCTAGCCAACTCTCCATCAGCCTGTATCAGCCTAGTCAACTCTCCATCAGCCTGTATCAGGCTAGCCAACTGTCCATCAGCCTGTATCAGGCTAGCTAACTCTCCATCAGCCTGTATCAGGCTAGCCAACTCTCCAACAGCCTGTATCAGGCTAGCCAACTCTCCAACAGCCTGTATCAGGCTAGCCAACTCTACATCAGACTGTATCAGCCTAGCCAACTCTCCATCAGCCTGTATCAGGCTAGCCAACTCTCCATCAGCCTGTATCAGCCTAGCCAACTCTCCATCAGCCTGTATCAGGCTAGCCAACTCTACATCAGACTGTATCAGGCTAGCCAACTCTACATCAGCCTGTATCAGGCTAGCCAACTCTAGATCCGTCTGTATCAGGCTAGCCAACTATTAATCACATCACAAAAAGGCACATGCCCTGTGCTTTCCTATTCTCCTACCCACTGTGCCCTGAGGACCAAGCATTTCCTGTGCAAAAAAAACATTGCCACTACCCCCAGGTTGTGTGAACTAGTCCTCCTAACTCAACACCAAAACAGCAAACCTTATACCCCATGTCCTATATTCTTGCTATATTCATAACATAATAAATTAAATGAAGAAAATCCTTCCACGGCTACTTACCGGTCGGACCTCTCCGGTAGTGTTGGTGTACTGGCGAGCCAGGCCAAAGTCTAACATGAAGCACTTTCTATAGGTGGAGGGGAGTCGACCCATGGCAAAGTTTGACTGGGAAAAAAACAACAGAAAAACAGAGTTGAGTCGAGGACATCACAGGCATATCAACAAGTGAAGCCCAAAGCAGTGTTTCTCTCTGTCATTGTATAGACATGACCCTAGCTCACACCCTCTCTCTCTCACCCTTCTCTCTCTCACACACACACACACACACACACACACACACACACACACACACACACACACACACACACACACACACACACACACTCTCTCTCTCTCTCTATCTCACACCCACTCTCTCTATCTCACACCCACTCTCTCTATCTCACCCCCATTTCTCTCTATCTCACATCTTTGCTCTTTCTCTCACCCACCCCTCTCTATCGCTGACATGTAAAGTGCCCCCTACATGCTTGATGTCTTAGTGCAGGAATCCCCCAGAGTCAATGACCTTTATGAACTCTAGAATAGATTAAATAGTCTTACAATGCATTATAACCACACATCACAATTCCTTATACCTGCAAGCTTTAGGTAAAGTGCTACAGAGAGGACCACCTACAGGCTTGATGTCTCTGTGCAGGAAGCCCACAGAGTGGATTGCCTCTATGGACTCCAGGATCTGTTTGCCCAGGCGTAGCGTGGTGCTCATGGTGAAAGTGCCGCGGGGTTGACTCCTCCTCAGGTCCGCTAGGTTTCTCCCCTGCTGGGGTGGAGAGAAGGGGGAGGGAAAGAGGGGGAAGGTGGGGGGAGAAAGTGAGATGGAGGGGTCAGAGGGAGGGAGGGTAGAGAGAGATGAGAGAAAACAGGGGGAGGGAGAGGGGGGATGGAGAGAGGGAGAGCGGGGAGATAGAGGGAGAGAAATATTTTTCATTCATTTTTTTCTACTTAGTTGTAGCCTTGGCTACGATTCTCTCTACCTAAAGCAATTGTATCAGACTGTTCTGATAAATGGTTACCTGAAGTTGCATGACCACATAGTTAAACTTCTCGTTCCTTCCACATCCAATGAATTTACAGACATGATTTTTTCCTGTGACAGAAGTGAGAGGTTAGTGTAAATGTGATTATACAGTCAATATAAAATGAGCTATCTACGAATCTCCTTGTACCATCACAGTAAAACAACTGATTCAATTGGATGTTTAAGATTAAGATTACTTTCTTTTTGCATCTGTTTTTGGGACAACAGACCAGAACAAGCAAAGCTGACAGACACAGAAATAGCCCAAAATAAATACTGCCTAAGAGATCGACGATGTGAAACACTCACTGCCAAAATATAATTTTGCACAAAGCAGTATAAACCCCAGTGCAGCAGGCATGTCAACTGATTGACTAGCTAACTCATCAAACCCCAGAACAGAACAAACAATCACCACACCTACAACCTTGCCTATCACACTAATCAAATGGCTAGACAGACAGATGTCACATCAGACCATAGCCAGACAACTTAATTAACCATGCCATGCTTATTCATGTACAAGGTGATGTTGTCATTGATTGATCATGTCCTTAGTGAACCCAATCTGTCCCCGGTATCTGCCTGCCCTGCCCTTACCTTGCAGTTTCTTTTTCATAACAGTAAAGTGGAATTTCATCACAAAGGGTGATATATAGTGCAGGAGAAGAGAAAGTGGCAAAGGTCACAGGGATTGAACCCACAACCTTTGAGTTTCTAATACATGCTTGTATTAGTGGCGTTACCACTTAACCACACAAACACAGCTGTATATGTGATTGTGTGTTACTGCTTAAACACATAGGCCCTTACCTTGCAGTTTTTTGAGGACAGCCACCTCCATCTTGAGGACCTGTTTAGGCTGCTGGGCTGACTCTACCTTGAGAGCCACATTCTCCCTGGTCAGCAGGTCCAACGCCTCATAGATCTCCCCGAAACCTCCCCCGCCAATTTTCTTCAGCTGGGAATGGTGGCAGAGGAGAGACAAGGGTGGAATAAACACAGCAGAAAAGTCAGGATTGTGGATGCCTGCTTCTTACTGTTTGCTGCCTGTTCTTTGAAGTGAACATTTAGAAAATGCTAGTTCTCCACTAACCTGGTCCCAGATCGGTTGGTGTTGTCTTGCCAATTTGTCACGCCTAACAATGACCATATCATTTGGCAAGACAGCACCAACAGATCTGTGACCATGCTAGTTCTCATCAGGTGAAGGAACATTCTAAATCAGGGACTCTCAACTCTTGCATTATGTGTTTAATTTTAATCAATTGCTTAATTATTCCACCAGTCACTCAGCTGAGAGTCAATTACATGGTCAAAATGTCTCTGAAGATAAAACCAAACTCACCACTTTCCATCGGTCCTTTACCAAGCAGTTTGGGGGCAGGATGTCCACCTGCTCCCCCGCTCCGTTCATGTTTTCGTCGGGCTGGGCGGCCGTCCCTACGCACTGCATTGGCCGGCCAGACAGAGACACAGCAGCTCCCAACTTGATTCAGCCATTTACCTGTGAAGAAGAACACAGTAATGTAAGCTACAACATACACAAATAGAGTATACAACACATACATTATGAATAAAAAAAGTATTCTCTAAACTGACTAACTCATTTTAAAACAACAAGGTACAAGCTTGACAATACAATGAGGCCACAAAACCAATATGTCAGGAAGAGCAGCAGATTTAGCCTCGGTCTCCTGGTAAACTGTCGACATGTCACTAACGTCTCTGAACCCCAAATATGTCTATTTGGTCATAAGTAAACAATTTGGCCCAATGGACAGCACCGCTCTCCGTGCTTAACAAACATTCAGCACCACAGACAGCACCACTATCCTCGCTTAACAACAATTCAGCACCACGGAAAGCACTGCGACCCGCGTTTAAAACAAATATGTTGGTCACAGATTCAGCACTAGGGACAACAACAGTTAGCGCTAAAATATTAGATAGATTGCATGCAATTTTGCTACAAATGGAATCCATAGGCATAGGTGTGACTGAAGCTGTCTTTTCAGCACATTGGACAGCACCACTCATTACAGCAACGTGCTGGCCAAGGACAGCGCCGCAGCACCCCTCATTTAACACACTTGCTGGCATTCTCTAGGCCAGTGTTTCCCCACTCCTCAAGTACACTTTTTTGTTGTAGCCCCAGACAAGCACACCTGATTCAACTAATCATCAAGCACTCAATGAGTTGAAATAAGTGGGTTTGTGCAGGGCAACTACAGAAATGTGTGCTGTTTGGGGTACTAGAGGACTGTAGTTGGGAAACACTGCTTTAGGCTTGCGATGCCTGCCAGACAGCATACCTACAGGTAACTACTAAAATCAAGGAAACACCAACATTAAGTGTCATAATAGGGTGTTGGGAACACCACGAACCAGAACAGCTTCAATGCACCTTGGCATAGATTCTACAAGTGTCTGAAACTCTATTGGAGAGATGCAACAATTTTTCCACAAGACATGACATATTTATTGTTTTGTTGATGGTGGTGGACAGTGCTATATCAGGCACTGCTCCAGAATCTCCCACGAGTGTTCAATTGGGTTGAGATCTGGTGAGATAAACACACACACACACACCCTTTAAACCCCCTATGCTCCTTTTAGACCCCTCTTTCATAGTCACTGAGATCTCTTCTAGTCATGGTAGCCAAAATAATGGACAACTGGGCATTTTTATACATGACCCTCAGCATGATAGAATGTTAATTGCTTAAATAACTCAGTAACCACACCTGTGTCGAAGCACCTGATTTCAATATAACTTTTACACTTGGGTGATTAAAGTTAACTACACCTGCATTGGAGACTTTGGATTGAACAACTCCAATACCACACACCCAGTGTTGGCAAAACACTTTTAGTAGGCCAATATTTAAACCATGTCTTTATATTCTTCCAAATCTATAACGAACCCCATCACAAAAAATAGACTGGTCAATTGCAACACCCCAAATCAATTATCATAGCAGGCTACTAAGAAAACCCTGTGATCATTTTCAAGTATGTAACTAGGCTACATTTTACAGCTACATTTATATTTAGAATTAGGAAAAGGGTGTAACATTTTAGTAGGCCACTGCACTGTCTAATGTTGGGCCTATGAATTACTTGTAATTTGCGCTCTCACCTTACTGCTACAATCACAGGGTGGGAAACGTTCTGATTCCAATAGGCTTTCCTTGGATATCATTCCATAAGACACAACCTCTCCTCCATCGCAACTAACAGAAGTCCCCAGGCCCATAAGCTCTACTATCATTCTCCTCCTACTGTTACATTTTCTCCGCACTGCAGTTCCGGCGCTCTCTCAACGGGTAGGGAGGGTTACCATCCAAGCGGCAGGCGGTGCGCACAGCCCATACAGAGTTCTAATTCTAGGAGTGACGTTTTCTAAGTATCAACATTCACCATCGCCCTGCCTTCCTGGCCCAATGGACAGGTTGTGTACCTTTACTCCGCCCCTAAAACATATTTCAGGAATCACCCATTGGATCAATATCAGTCAATCAGCCGCCATGGAACGTTCCACTGCACGGTAAGCCGCGAGTTGCACTTTGGGAAATGTCGTTTATAGTCGGGAAAGCCGGATGCAAAGGGACCCGACTAGATGCTTGTAAAAGACTACACCTCCTGTGTGAGCGACTCAAATCACTGACGTAAGTCTGCATTATGATGGTCCTTTCTAAATTATTCATTATTCTTGTTATATAGATGTAAAAAATACTAATTGTTATGTTCAAGCTCCTTACGTCATCTGGCATCATTGCCAATAACTGTGTTGTGGAGTGACACCGTGATCTATTCCAGATTGCTTTATTCTCTAGAAACAGCGCATCGAAGTGGCGTTGCTCTCCCAAGTTATCATACCAAAGCGAGCGACCTTGTATTCAGCATCATTATTGACAAAGTGCCAATGCCTTGGATGTTCTTTATGTCCGCAAGATCATCTACATCAATTCAACAAAGAGCAAAACATTGTATCCAGACCTGATTTTCTGACATCGTTGTAGGGTCTCGGTTCGCGAGGCATTTGAGAGGTGCATCAGTCCTTGTGCGAGGTCGTGTTAATGACATATGTGTCGGTTATCGTTGCACCATTCTCCATCCTCCCCGTTATACGCCTCTACTCCTCTGAATCAGCATCACCGAGATTCTCCCATTACGCAACGCGCGCAGTCTTGCATGACCATGGATGGTTGTTGCGTGGTAACGTGAGGAGCGCACGGCGCTCGATAAGCGCCTGTTGAGAAATTATGTATTGTGTGAAATGTGCCAGAAATAGCAGATTCAGTAGCAGCACCAAACTAACAGTGTGTCTGTAGGATCTTAGGCAAATGCAAAATGCACTAGTGCACAATGCACAATGGTTTCACTGAGTCACTAACCATGACCTCCTCCTTTGTGTAGATTCATTTTTACACGCAAGAGGGCACTGTTTCTCCACAGATAAATTCCAGTTCTCATTCGTGCATTTAACCTTGACGTTTGGCCCTCATGACCGAAGCGCCTCTGCCTATATGCAGATTACAGACTTTTGTTTTTGGAGGGGGTACTCAATTTACTGTTGAGTGTTAGAAAGGTAGAATAAACAAGGTGCAATTTCGACATTTGGTAGTGCATCAGCAGTTTTCCACTTGTTATGTCAGTCTGATAGTCACTCAAATCTAAACCGTGTAGTTGGCCCAATCATCAACAACCAGACACATACAGTAGGGCATGTGCCCAGGGTCCTTGACCTCCAGCGGGGCAGTCATTGATTTTGCTAGTCACACTCATTCAGATATAATGAACCTGGCGTAAGTCATGGCAAAATGTGTAGAATTGCAGGAAATTAGCTTTACAACTGCCAAAGTTTCTTACCGCCAGATGGCGAAATATGTAGAATAGGCAGATATTACCTTTGAAACTACAGCATTTTACATTTTTGCTCAGCCCCATGGCAGAATGGGTTGAAATGCAACCAATTTACTTTAGCACTAGTTAGGTTTCCATCCAATTGGCAACATATTTTCATGTGAATATTTGAATCTCCGCATAAAAACAATATGCACATTTTCCCACCAGAGACGGACTTGTTGCAGATAAAAAGCTGTGTGTGATGACGTAGTGCACATAAAAATACTCATTTCCATGTACCAAATAAAAAATACAAATGAAATGGGTTTCCATCATATTTTCATCTGTAACCATATTGATGCCAATACAGCCACTAAAAATGTTGGGTGGGTATAGCGAATGGATCCACTCTGGTATTGGCATGTGTGCTCTAGCCAACAGCTTGCAGATACAGTGCTGGTATAGCCGATATGCAGTGGTGTACTTAAGGAAAAAATACTTTTAAGTACTACTTAAGTCATTTTTTGGGGTATCTGTACTTTACTTTACTATTTATATTTTTGACAACTTTTACTTTTAGTCCACTACATTCCTAAAGAAAATAATGTACTTTTTATTCCTTACCTTTTCCCTGACACACAAAGTACTCGTTACATTTAAAATGCTAAAGCAGGACAGAATTATGGCACCTATCAATATAACGCTTTGTCATCCCTACTGCCGCTGATCTGATGGACTCACCAAACACAACTACTGTGTTTGTAAATGATTTCTGAGTGTTGGAGTGTGCCCCTTTCTGTCCGTAATTAAAAATAGTGTCTAGTTTGCTTAATATAATGTATAGCATTTACTTTTACTTTGTACTTTTACTTAAGTATGACAATTTGGTACTTTTTTCTACCACTGTACTTAAGTACATTTAAAACCAGATACTTTTAGACTTTTACTCAAGTAGTATTTTACTGGGTAACTTTCACTTTTACTTGAGTCATTTTCTGTTAAGGCATCTTTACTCAAGTATGACAATTGCATACTTTTTCCACCACTGCCGATATGATGATATTATTATGGATAAAAGTACGAGGTTATTTTTATTTGTCAAACAGCAGCCAAGCATCGATCATCATGTCCCCAGAATAAGATCCTTGATATTTAAATGGAGCATCAAGCTCATCACCGTTCACTTTCACCATCCTATGAAGTTCATCATAACTTATTTCATCTGTATCCTAATAAACCGTATGCTTTCACCATCCTATGAAGTTCATCATAACTTATTTCATCTGTATCCTAATAAACCGTATGCTTTCACCATCCTATGAAGTTCATCATAACTTATTTCATCTGTATCCTAATAAACCGTATGCTTTCCCCAAGTCGTAGTGGGAAAACCACACAACATATCATCAAGTGACTCCAAGTTTACTTTGTTATGATGGATATTATGTTAATATTATGTCAATAGTTTCCACCTCCATTTCTCACATCATTAATTTTCCCGACACTTTTTGTCTCACATATTGTCACGATCGTTGGAATAAATGGACCAAGGCGCAGCGTGCATAGAGTTCCACATGTTTAATAAATTAAACTCACCAAAACAATACAGAACAAATGAAGCGTGAAGTAAATGCAGTGCTCAACAGCAACTATACACAAAACAAGATCCCATGACAAACAGGTGGGAAAAGGCTGCCTAAATATGATCCCCAATCAGAGACAATGATAGACAGCTGCCTCTGATTGGGAACCATACCAAGCCAACCTAGAAATAAAGAAACTAGAATGCCCACCCTAATCACACCCGACCTAACCAAAATAGAGAATAAAGGATCTCTAAGGTCAGGGCGTGACAGTACCCCATGAGAACTGGACCCCCCCAAAGGTGCAGACTCCGACCGCAAAACCTGACTCTATAGGGGAGGGTCCGGGTGGGCATCTAGCCTCGGTGGCGGCTCTGGTGCGGGACGTCGACCCCACTCTGCTCGCGGAGCCTCCCGCTTCGGTGGCGACTCTGGTGCGGGGATCGTCGCCGAAGCTCTGGCCCATGGAGCGTCGCCGGAGGAACCGGACCGTGGATCATCGCCAGAGGAACCGGACCGTGGATCGTCGCCGGAGGAACCGGACCGTGGATCGTCGCCAGAGGAACCGAGCCGTGGATCGTCGCCGGAAGCTCCGGCCCGTAGATCGTCGGCGGAGGAACTGGACCGTGGATCGTCGCCGGAGGAACCGGACTGTGGATCGTCGCCGGAGGAACCGGACCGTGGATCGTCGCCGGAAGCTCCGGACTGGGAACCCTCGTTGAAGGCTCTGGACTGGGAACCCTCGCAGGAGGCTCTGGACTGGGAACCCTCGCAGGAGGCTCTGGACCATGGATCATCACTGGAGGCTCCGGGCCATGGATCATCACTGGAGGCTCCGGACTGGGAACCGTCGCTGGAGGCTCCGGACTGGGAACCATCGCTGGAGGCTCCGGACTGGGCCTATGTCGTGGCCGCGAACTCCAGTGTTGTCGCTGTCCCTCCTTCGCTGCTTCGACCTGCTTCAATGGAATCTCTTCAGTGGATCATATGATTGAGTGTAGTCTGGCCCAGGAGTGTGAAGGTGAACGGAAAGGCTCTGGAGAAACGAACCGCCCTTGCTGTCTCTGCCTGGCCGGTTCCCCTCTTTCCACTGGGATTCTCTGCCTCTAACCCTATTACAGGGGCTGAGTCACTGGCTTGCTGGTGCTCTTTCATGCCGTCCCTAGGAGGGGATCTTTCTGTCTTGGGTTGGCGCCCCCCCTTGGGTTGTGCTGTGGCAGAGATCTTTGTGGGCTATACTCAGCCTTGTCTCAGGATGGTAAGTTGGTGGTTGAAGATATCCCTCTAGTGGTGTGGGGGCTGTGCTTTGGCAAAGTGGGTGGGGTTATATTCTTCCTGTTTGGCCCTGTCCGAGGGCCACAGTGTCTCCTGACCCCTCCTGTCTCAGCCTCCAGTATTTATGCTGCAATAATTTATGTGTCGGGGAGCTAGGGTCAGTTTGTTGTATCTGGAGTACTTCTCCTGTCCTATCCGGTGTCCTGTGTGAATTTAAGTATGCTCTCTCTAATTCTCTCTTTCTCTCTTTCTTTCTCTCTCTCGGAGGACCTGAGCCCTAGGACCATGCCTCAGGACTACCTGGCATGATGACTCCTTGCTGTCCCGAGTCCACCTGGCCGTGCTGCTGCTCCAGATTCAACTGTTCTGCATGTGATCATTATTATTTGACCATGCTGGTCATTTATGAACATTTGAACATCTTGGCCATGTTCTGTTATAATCTCCACCCGGCACAACCAGAAGAGGACTGGCCACCCCTCATAGCCTGGTTCCTCTCTAGGTTTCTTCCTAGGTTTTGACCTTTCTAGGGAGTTTTTTTCTAGCCACCGTGCTTCTACACCTGCATTGCTTGCTGTTTGGGGTTTTAGGCTGGGTTTCTGTACAGCACTTTGAGATATCAGCTGATGTACGAAGGGATATATAAATACATTGGATTTGATTTAATTTGATTTGAATTAAACAGCAGCAGTAAAATAAAAATAGCGAGGCTATATACAGGGGGTACCTGTACAAAGTCAATGTGCGGGGGCACCGGTTAGTCGAGGTAATTGAGATAATATGTAGATGTAGGTAGAGTTAAAGTGACTATACATAGATTATAAACAGAGAGTAGCAGCACCGTAAAAGAGAGGTCTAGGTAGCCCTTTGATGTTCAGGAGTCTTATGGCTGTTAAGCTGTTAAGCTGTTAAGAAGCCTTTTGGACCTAGACTTGGTGCTCCGGTACCGCTTGCCGTGCGGCAGCAGAGAGAACAGTCTATGACTTGGGTGGCTGGAGTCTTCGACAATTTTTAGGGCCTTCCTCTGACGCCGCCTGGTATAGAGGTCCTGGATGGCAGGAAGCTTGGCCCCAGCGATGTACTGGGCCGTGCGCACTACCCTCTGTAGAGCCTTGCGGTCAGAGGCCGAGCAGTTGCCATACCAGGCAGTGATGCAACCAGTCAGGATGCTCTCGATGGTGCAGCTGTAGAACCTTTTGAGGATCAGAGGACCCATGCTAAATCTTTTCAATTTCCTGAGGGGTAATAGGCTTTGTCGTGCCCTCTTCACAACTGTCTTAGTGTGTTTGGATGATGGTGTTAATGTGAGTCATGACCAGCCTTTCAAAGCATTTGGCTACAGATGTGAGTGCTACCCTGGGATGATGGTGTTGATGTGAGCCATGACCAGCCTTTCAAAGCATTTCTTGCCTACAGATGTGAGTGCTACCCTGGGATGATGGTGTTGATGTGAGCCATGACCAGCCTTTCAAAGCATTTCTTGCCTACAGATGTGAGTGCTACCCTGGGATGATGGTGTTGATGTGAGCCATGACCAGACTTTCAAAGCATTTCATGGCTACAGATGTGAGTGCTATGGGGCAATAGTGAATTATACAGGTTACGTTGGCGTTCTTGGGCACAGGGCAAGGGTTCTTGGGCAAGGGTTCATCCACAAGTTTGCCTTTAAGTGCTTGGTATGAGTCTATGCAAAGTATTTGCCATTCTAAAGTAAAACTCCTTTCTCACAGTATACTCTGAATTACATCATGCATGCATACCCAAATATTACATGAAACAATCAAATGACTTTATCTCCCTCTGTTAATGTAAAGTGAATTCATTCCAATATTTCTAGAGTAGAGCAATGCCAGTGGTCCAGTCACAGCTGAGAGCAGAACACTTATTAAATGTGGCTGTTTTATGGGGTATTCTGTGTAGATTGGTGAGGGGAAAAAACAATGTAATACATTTTAGAATAAGGCTGTAACGTAACAAAATGCGGAAAAAGTCAAGGGGTCTCAATACTTTCCCAATGCACTGTATATTGTATCTATGTACTGCCCACTCACAAACTACTGCAACAATTACATCTATTTATTACTCATTTAACCATTTAGAGAGTTTAAAAAGTATCTCAAACAGAATTGAACTGGGTGCACTGACTAGAGCTTATAATATTGTAGTTTTTGAGTATGTGCAGCTGCCTGAACGTTCGCCATCCCTAATTTCACAATACAGCTTTTATTCCACTCAAATATGCATGATCTCTTTCACATTTTTCCTGTCAATTGTCGAAAAAGTTAAAGCTACAATCTTTAGTTGCTACATCAATTTTTGGACATATAACTTAATGATATAACCTACAAATTGAATAAACGGCATTGATTCTTCAACAATATAAATTATAAATGCCTAATGAGCTTAGTTAAAATATAAGCTTATTATACTCTGTTTGTAAACAAAGTCATTATAAACAAACACTGTATAGCCTCAAAACAGGGTTAACACTGGAATTTTGATATTATGGATGGTCAGTCATTGCATACATAGCTCTCGCTTTGAATTTGAGAGTGGTTACATTTCTCCAAGCCCATCCTTCAGCTTTTTACCAAAACACAGGCAGGTTGGCTACTTTGTTATTGTTTCAGTTAAGGATTGCAGCTTTAACTTTGTCATCAGTTCATTTTACATATGTAATGTATGGTCGTTTTAGTGCCAGATGATAGCCTCATCATTGCATAATATGTAGATGCCACTTATCTAAGTGCTACATCACAGAAAGATCATCATTTTATCTGAAGATTGGTGATAATGAAAGACAATCGCTGTCTCTTTTCTGTACTTTACATACATTTGTCAGTCTCTTGTTATCACAAAATAGTTCAAATGTATATGCTCTGCAGTAGAAGTTGCTTTAGATGGGTTCTCACTTCTTTGAAATGAGTACAGCAGAGTTTATATATACTGTACATCCAATCAATTATTATTATTATTACTACCTGTTTTTGAGTTGGAACTAAGAAGACTGACTGAAGGGGGAAAGAGATGAATTCACACCATATTGCTTTTCCCTCTCCAGCCATAACAAATCAGTGATCCCCGACAAGAGTAATTGAAGACTATTGGGACACAGCCTTGCACTTGATGTCATTCCAAGTCAATGAAGGCTTCAGGAGACCTTTGTAGAGAGTACAGATGAGTAGCATGTATGGACAGGATTGTTTTGATTCGTTTTTGAGCAGGCTGTTGTGGTTGTGTGAGTGTTTGTGTGTGTGTGTGCGAGTGTACAGATATTCGGGGGTTTGGTGTGGATCCTGGTGGCATCCACTCATGTAAAGCCAGGGAACCCACAGGGCTGTTTGTGTCTGTGTTCTGCTTCATTATGACCTTCCTCTGGTTCGTCATCTTCGCCACCAGAGGACACAAAAACAAGGGTGGATGGGTGGCAGCGGTCATTGTTAGCCAGAAATGATTTTTGATAATGATATAAAAATGGCTGCATTGGGCCTTTAAGGAACTCATCATCCTGTTGTTTATTTTTGTTTTTTATATGCAATATTGTCACATACTGTAGTCCATTGGTGATATATGTATGTCTGTAATTCCTTTTTTTAAAGTACACTTGACTAACCAAACAGCCACTGTCTGGGCACCCCATCTTTTACCATCACTTTACATACCAATTCACATTTTTACCAATGATATATGTTTTATAACTATTGCACAATTCATTTTGGCAAAGGCTATTGAATGTTTAATGTGATATGGTACAAAATGAGTGAAAGGTATAGTCTTGCGACTGAAATTACTCTTTAGTTTAGCAATTCTTTATATGATATTCATTAGACTGCATAAAAAAACTATTTCAACATGCCATGCTCTCTGACTAGTTTTGTTAAATATGCTTAATTATCTTGATTGCATTTATATGATGTTGGTCAATTGTGTTATAAGTCATACTTGTGCTAAGTGTGTAGGTTTGTTAGGTACATTGTGTGTTTACTTATCAGAGATAATGGGCTGTGCTATTTCTAACCTAACCCTGTCTCCAACCATAATCTACTGTCTACTCTAACCCTAGCCTTCTCTCCAACCCCAAACGTAACCCTAACTCCAGCCATTTCCATGAGAGAGCGGGCATGCTGGACTGTATGTGGGGCCCCAGGGCCAAGTAAAGGTGTATGTAAATATTTAAATGGTATAAGTATAAGTGGGCCTCTGTAGGGCCTCACCCAACACAAAAGACCCAGGGTTCGAGTAAACATGCCGGCACTGCTAGTGAACCTTTACACAGTCTGTGGTATCTGCTCTGCTAGCACTACAGAAACTCAATCAGAGAATGGATATAGATCCCACTGTTAACAATAAGTGTGACATATCTGCTTTTAGTCACATGTACTACCTATAGAAAGCAACCTAGTCCCTCTGATGATACAGCTATTGTAATTCTTTACAATACATCTACAGATTTTCCATGAAGGAACTTGAGCTATAAGATAATTCAATAGAGACATTTACGTTGTTTTTTTCCATATCAATCATGACCAAAAAAATAATCCTATCTGTATCTACAAATAAAGACAAACAATAATGAGAAGCCTGAATATCAGATATACTAGTAGTAACACCCCCAGGTGGTGGAGAGGTCACATGACACAATGCACCTGTCCTGTGTAGGGTTGCAAATGGAAGGTATATTACCAGTAAACTACCAGAATTGTGGTAACGTTCACAGTTTATTAGGAATTTATAAGGTGACATCTACTGGCCTTTTTTGGGTACTTCAGATTATCACAGGTGTCTGTAATCATATCTGGTCCTCTGTGGCCTTATCACATTTAAAATATGAAATAATTAAATAAGATGATTTAAAATTATATATAGAATGACAAAGCTGTAAAACATGACATGGTTTTAGCAGTGCCGGTATGTCTACTCTACCCATGGGTCTTT
Source organism: Oncorhynchus tshawytscha (assembly GCF_018296145.1). Taxonomy (NCBI): domain Eukaryota; kingdom Metazoa; phylum Chordata; class Actinopteri; order Salmoniformes; family Salmonidae; genus Oncorhynchus; species Oncorhynchus tshawytscha. Next base: position 70,276,976 of record NC_056429.1, on the reverse strand, counting down.
TGTATTGGGTTTAGGACTCCCGAGTGGCACAGTGATCTAAGGCACTGCAACTCAGTGCTAGAGGCATCACTACAGACCCTGGTTTGATTCCAGGCTGTATCACAACTGGCCATGATTGGGAGTCCCATATGGCGGCACACAAGTGGCCCAGCGTTGTCCGGGTTTTTAAAATGTATTTTATTTTACCTTTATTTAACTAGGCAAGTCAGTTAAGAACAGGTTAGGCCGGGGTATGTCGTCATTGTAAATAAGAATTTGTTCTTAACTGACTTGCCTAGTTAAATAAATGTTAAATAAGAAATGATATTGAACCATATGGAAAAGTGAATAGCTTAATCAATTGATAGTGACAAAATTAGGTTACTTCCCCTTGGCTATAGTTTGTAGTTCAGCCTCTGAATGTCAAAGAAATGAAACGTTGATATCCTGTTGCAACCTGGTCGAAGAGCATTTCATATCATTCTGTACGTAAATCTGAAACACCCCATTTAGTATTATATGTTACGTTTGTAGGATGGTTGGTCGGGGTGGATGGGTGAGCGTTAGTGAGTTAGTGAGCTAGCTAAATTCATACCTTCATACCTATCATACCTTCTGCAAATTCATAACATATTGTACGTTTTTCAAATTCGTAACATACAATATGAATTCTAATTAGTAACATATCATACAAAATTGGTGATGGACACCCAAAAATTAATACATACCATATAAAACCTAACATATCATACTGATTGGGGTGTCTCGGATTTGATGTTTGAAATTAATTATGTCTACTCAAATGTGTCTACTTTCAGCACCATGAGCGGTCCTTTTCCGATTTATTTGTGCCACGGCTGCTGCTTCAAGTTTTAGGACCACAATGTAAATTACTCAAATCTGGCTTTTTGTGAGGTCAATAACTCTGATAAATACATCATGGGCAATTAACATGTTTTTAAAGCTATCAAAGTTGACCTCCGGTCCTCATCTTCATGCTCTCCTTCTCAAACTGAATAGAACGCATGCAAGATTTACTGGACTAGGCCTAATAGTCCAAAAATAGGCCACCAATCCCGTAGAGATTAAACGTGTAAAAGAGTAGTGTGCAGAAGAAGAAAAAAGTATGACGAAGATGTAAAGTCCCACCCAATTACCAAAGATTTTTCTGTAAATTACTGGTAGCTTTGCAACCCTAGTCCTGTGCTACCCTACATTTTCAGCTGAAAGAGTTTACTACTTTGTTTGAATCCTACCATGATATCCACCACCAAGTTCAAGGCAAATTCAAAATCACATGAATAGAACATTATTGAAATGCCTGTCCGGCTTAAGACAGATGGCACTATTGGTAGGATCTCTTCTTTGGAGAACTTCTCATGTGTGAATTAATGCTTCTTCATACTTCTTCAAACCAAGAGAGACTCCCTGCCACACACACACATAATTATTTATAATTTGTAAATTGACTACAGGCGCCATTAAAGAGAATAATTATACACATTAACAGTCAGATTGAGTCAAGGAGAGATAACATGGAAAGCCAGAGTACGGTAAAGTATGGCAGAACTTAATACTTTGTGTTTACCAAGTCATTCACTGTTAAAAGCACTAGTTCTTTGAAGCCATTTTCTTGGTGCATTGTTACCACTGAGTTTCGTTTTCATGTTTGTAAAATGTGGCGAATATGTTAGAAGTGGCATACTGGAAGTGTAGGCCGAAATCCCTGAAAAGCTAAAACATCAAGAGCCTCCGGAGCGAGCGACAGACAGACGCTGAGGAGAAATGGTATACACACACAATCACAACTGTGATCTTAGCATAAAATGTCCCGACAGCTCTTTCAAAAGCAATACATCACAACACAAACCATTTTGGAGAGTTTCAATGTTTAATTAGACAACTCAGATTTTCAGCAATGTCACATGAACAAGTGATTTTGAAACAACACTATTCTTACAGAGCCTAAAAGATCCACTGGTTGAATTAAACTGTTTAGATGTGAAACTCTTTTGGGAGTATTTCACAACCTTTGGTGAAATACTAAGTCATGATGCTATACATATGCATACAGTAAATGTCTCGGTTTGATGATATTTCCACTGGGGTCCAATCTTACGAGTCGTATGATGCCTGAGAGACAGGCTTCCTTCCTAGTAACACTCTCAACCCAACAACCTGAACCCAGCCAAACATCGCCCTAACCTATCTCAACCGGTCCATAGGGCGGGTCTACTGTTATGGTTGTGTTGTGGTCACCAGATGGTCCTCTTGAGCCCGGCCCAGACAGAGCGTTTCATGCCCTGAGAGGCACGGACGTCGTCCCAATTGAGCCGCGTGTTGGGGATCTCCTCCTCAGGTTCAGGGTCGGGTCGCACACCCTTCTTAGGGGTGGCCACGATGAGGGGCAGGGGCCCACGCTCCGGCTGAAACTCTACCACGTGGAGCTGCTTCTTTTCAGCCAGGGACTGGTGGGTCTCCTACACAGAGAGAAGGGGAGAGGGTTAGTCTAAAGCAGTGTCTGTGTGCGTGTGTTTAGAGCTCGTCTATGTTTTTGCAGGAAGATTTCCTGCGATTGGCCAGAGCCAGCAGGTCTCCCTGACGATGATGACAACGGCTCACCTGATTAGCCAGTCCGGTGAACAGAGCCCTGGTGATGTTAAGCAGGTTGACGGAGCCCTCTACCTTGGCGTACATGTCCTCTATACCAATCAGCTTACAGATGGTGATGACCGCACGGTGACAGTGTAGTCCGTAACCTAGAGAGAGAGACTAGTCAGACTAGTAGCCAACCTCCATGCCTATCACGGTGTTGTCAATGACTCTTCCAATGCGAACAAATGACATTCACAGAAGCACATATACTCATAGACATGAAAAACATGCACGGTTTAAGAGTATTAACTGACACCAAACTAATCTCTGATAAGTGATATATTTAGGAGAGGTTGTGCCTATATCGCTTGAGTCTAAGACTGGGGAGCAGACACTAACACTAGTGTTGTGAGTGAGGACAAAGGTCTGAGTGGATACTACTCCAAAAGCCAGTGTCACAACTACACTGGAGTTTCATAATCCTTTACACAAGACCCCAACTGCCTCTTAGGCGGTTTACATGACAGGGCATAAATGAGAGAGAGATGTGTGGGTTCCTTTGTGTGAGTGAATAGATTTGTGACTGTGTCTATGTGAACAGTATCAGAGAGACTGTGTGTGTTTGTGTATAGGGTATGAGAGCAGCATTGTCATGGTATCATTTCTCAGTGCATTGTCAGTTCAACTCTCATCAACTTGTTGCTCTTTTAGGTGGAACACATTCTGTTAGGGGCAGCCCTGAACACCCCCCCCCCTCTACTATACCTTTATGCTGTTTCTTCATGAGTAGGGTAGTCCTCTTGAAAGTGGAATTGATATCATGGTAAACTGTTAAAAACAGAAGAAACAAACCATCAAAGTCAACCCAGCTGTCAGTTCATCCCAGCCTGTCCTGCACTTTACCTCTTGCCAAAAAAAGTGCACTAAGTAGTGAATAGGGGGCATTTTCTGATTTCTCCTGATTAGGGTTGTAAAACTACCAGTGACTATCGCTAATTTGGTAATTAATAAGTCATCTATGGTAACATTGGTAATTTATACTTGAATAACTACATATATATTTTTTTACATCTGTCCATCAGTTTCAAGTGGATAGACTACAAGGTTCAAGAGACAATGGCCTAATTAATGAAAAAAAGCATCTAATCAACAAAGGATTTTTTAAAAATGAACTCTGCAACTCTTCCAATTATTGACTGTTTTTATGTCAAAACATTGACAACAAATACATATTAACATAGTATAGATAAAAGTTTGTAAAAACAAATAAAGGATATTTCATGCTGAAACCCTCATACACCAATGGTATTCACTAAGTTGATGGTTTATATTTAAGATCATGTTTTACAGCTTTGTCATTCATTTTTTTTGCAATCATCTTATTTGATTATTTTATACATTTCATTTTATGTGATAATGTCAGACAGCAGGCCAGAGATAATTACAGACACCTGTGACAATCTGAAGTACCCAAAAAGGCCCCTAAATGCCAGGTGATAAAATACAATAAAAAACTTGAAGGTTAACGATAAACGTTCAAAGTTACCAGTAATATACCCTCTGTTTGCAACCCTACTCCTGATGAACCTTGGATGATGAGTCAGAGCCTTGAGCAAATGTAACTGTGTGGGTTAGTGATGGCAGTCTAAGAGCCAGCCTCTGTTAGACTGGGTCATGAACCCTGGTCACGAACCCATCACCCACAGAACAGAACATTTACAGTAGCTGCTGCAGTAGGTCTGGGCCTGTTAGGAACAGCCTCTTTCAGTGTGTGTGTGTGTGAGAGAGTGAGACACTCACACAGACACAAACTTACAACAAGAGAAATATGCCCAAACCCCTAGAGTGAAAACACTTCTCTTTGATCTACCGATTTGTAGCAACAGCTCCTCTGCAGAAAGCCTTTAGCAACATGACTACCGTTGACATAGTTTGATTAGTCTATGCTGACGAAATAGCAAAGATATTATTTCAGCTCGCTCACTTGCAGTACAAGGGTTTGCATAGAACAAGCCTGGTTCGCTGTTCAGACAGTAAGCACAAAAACCAGAACAGACCCCTATTCAACAGCCCTGTGTCTGAATGGGCCAAGAGGAGAAGGAGGAGTAAGAAGGATGAGAGAGGAAGCCTCAAAACTTTCTGATCTCACCCTCAAACTCAATGCACGCAGAGACCCTCCCACAAAAATTGTGACTTACTAGTGTGGTCGTTGTATCTCTCAATGTAGTACAAATAGTGCACTGCTCGGTTCTTTGCCTGTTATGGTAAGAAGACCATTGTCAGTGTATCCACATTTCAACACAGCCACTTCCATTATTGAACACGTACTGTATAACAGGGCTGCCCAACCCTCTTCCTAGAGATCTACCATCCTGTGTGTTTTCAGTCCAACCCTCTTCCTAGAGATCTACCATCCTGTGGGTTTTCAGTCCAACCCTCTCCTGGAGATCTACCATCCTGTGGGTTTTCAGTCCAACCCTCTTCCTGGAGATCTACCATCCTGTGGGTTTTCAGTCCAACCCTCTTCCTAGAGATCTACCATCCTGTGGGTTTTCAGTCCAACCCTCTTCCTAGAGATCTACCATCCTGTGGGTTTTCAGTCCAACCCTCTCCTGGAGATCTACCATCCTGTGGGTTTTCAGTCCAACCCTCTTCCTGGAGATCTACCATCCTGTGTGTTTTCAGTCCAACCCTCTTCCTAGAGATCTACCATCCTGTGGGTTTTCAGTCCAACCCTCTCCTGGAGAACTACCATCCTGTGGGTTTTCAGTCCAACCCTCTTCCTGGAGATCTACCATCCTGTGGGTTTTCAGTCCAACCCTCTTCCTGGAGATCTACCATCCTGTGGGTTTTCAGTCCAACCCTCTTCCTGGAGATCTACCATCCTGTGGGTTTCCAGTCCAACCCTCTTCCTGGAGATCTACAATCCTGTGGGTTTTCAGTCCAACCCTCTCCTGGAGATCTACCATCCTATGGGTTTCAGTCCAATCCGAATTTAACACACCTGATTCTACTAATTAGCTGCTCAACAAGACATTAACTAGCTGAATCAGATATGCTAAATTAGGGTTGGACTGAAAATCTACAGGACAGTAGATCTCCAGGAAGAGGGTTGGACTGAAAACCTACAGGACAGTAGATCTCCAGGAAGAGGGTTGGACTGAAAACCTACAGGACAGTAGATCTCCAGGAAGAGGGTTGGGCAGCCCTGCTGTAGAGTGCCAGTATGGGTATTTTCCAGGTAACAGGGAAACATTTTACCTTTCTCAGTGCAGTTTGACGGTCTGCCGCCTTACCCAAGGCAAAACCTGCAGGAGAAAAGATGGAAATAAGTATATAAAAATATATAATAATCTTAAGAATTATGTTTTTAGTTTCATCCACATCAGCATCACTGCCTGTCATAGTTTCCATATCTGATTGCTTTATGGTTCATCTTTTCATGCTGCTGTCACTTGATCTTTTTACATTTTTTATAATTCATTAAACTGACAGCTTCTACAGATCAACCAGTCCCTTTCCAATCCATGAAAGACACTTCCTCTTCTGTCTCAGTGAACTGAAAGCTTTCGAGTGCCACACGGAGGAAAAAGTAGAGAGGCTTTGCAACCTGAGTGTAGCTAGCTCAGGAGTGGCCACCACTTCTCCCTGGAGCTACTCTTCAGCAGGGTTTGGACTCACCTGCTGCCCCGTTCCCATTGCCAACAGCTACCAGGCAGCTGATGGACCTCTTCCGGCCCTCTTTGGCTGTCATGTTGAACACACTCTTCACCTGTCAATAATAAAACTTGAAACTCAAACAACCACCACCAGGTTAAAATAGCTTAGACTGACCCCTAGAGGACAGTCAGAACTAAAAACACCCATTACTGCAGACCAGAACAATGTGAAACATGTATTTATGGGAGACAGAATGTCAGTGAATTCCATATACATGCTATTATAAAACAGAGGATGGGCCCTGGGGCAGAACTAAAGGGAGGCAGGCCCCAGGTTCATTGGATTTGGTGATAAACGTATTCCCTCTCTTTGTAATTGCTTTCCTCCTAAAAGTCCTATGGATAAAACAGACCAGAGTATAATCAAACGAACAAATGATTGTTATCAAAAATAATGCAGGTAGCACCTTATTAAAACTTTGGCTTTTTAAGAGGGCTTGACCTTTCCTTCAAGGCCCGAGTCGCCAGTGTCCACTTTGTGTCCGATGTTTCGACTGAGTAAAGTTCCTGCCGGTGTCTGGAGATGGTCTGTGGGTTTGCTCCTGGGGAAACAGCCCATCTCATCCCTCCCAGACACCCTCTCAAGATTTAATTGCCTCCCATCGATCGGTATAGACAGACGAGTGCTGGCCTTCCCTGTCCATTCACTCTGTTCCCCTCCTTCCGGACAGATTTACGAGCTGCAGTGTGACATTGGAGGCAGCAGGGGGCAGTGTGAGCATATTTCAGAGCTAAGGGTTAGCCATACATACAGCACTGGAGGAGAGACAATGGCTGCTCTACACACATTCACACCTGTAACACACAAACACATTGACATAGAACATACATTTAACACACACACAGACGCACAAGAACACACACGGCAAACATACTGAGACAATATCCTCTGATATAGACCATCACTGCCACCATTTTAGGTTTTATTTATTCGCACCAAAGAAATTAAGTGAGACAAAACTGTACAGACCAAAAAATGAAACTGGTAAAGACGGTGCACAGGTGAGAAGCCCAAAAGGGTTTATAGGAAAACCACACCACGGATGCAGGTAAAACAAATAAAAGAGTGTGTTCGATCAGTTAAAACAAAGCAAATGAATTCTAATTGTACATAATATAAGCAGTAAACAAGAATAAACATGTTTGATTATGTGTGTGTGCATGTGAGTGTGAGGTTACACGGAGGGGATTTTTTTCCAGAGTTTGTTTCCCTGGAGAAAAACTCCTGGCCCTCCATGTGGTAGACTGGATGTGATACTAGTGTACTCCTGGGCTACCTACAGTACATCCAGAAAGTTTGAGTGTGTACAATAAGTGTCTGTGCTCTTCAGTGTGATGTGGAGGAGTTTGATGAGACATGAAGAAACCATGACAGCTCTCCCCCTTTCCGGCCAAACCCAGAAGAGGGAAAAATGAGTGGCAAGATGGGTAAGAGACTCTTTAGAGGTTAAAGAGACAGGATTAAAGAGAGACCAGTGAGAGATGAGATTGAGAGGCAGATACATAAGCTAGAGAGGGAAAACGAGAGGGAGGTATAGCATAATTATTATGCACCAACTCCCCTCCCCCAACACACACCAAATCACATTGTATCCAGGCTGTATCACATGGGGTCGTGATTGGGAGTCCCATAGGGCGGCGCAGAATTGGCCCAGCATCATCCGGGATTGTCCGTTATTGTAAATAAGAATTTGTTCTTAACCGTTTTGCCTAGTTAAATAAAAAGGTTAAAAGAATGTGCGTCGTAAACAGGCGTAGACTAACCGTGAAACGTTTATTTGCACGCACACAGCTTATTCACCCAGTCCTAGCCTACCCCGTCCACTACTACTAGGTTACTAACCCCATCACACCCTAACCCATCCTACTAGTACCCTCATCCCTACCTCATCCAATTCAACCTCTCCACTCGCTCCCTCCCCCCATGGGAGCTGGTACAGCTGGACAGTAAGAGATCCTCCCAGGGCTCACAGCAGTCACAGACAGAACAGATGTAGAGCTGGTACCGGTCCAACAGAACTCTGCTCATAACTCAACAACACCGACTTCAGAAGTTCCCTTTGTGCCCCCCTGTCTAGCCTTTGCGGGCCAGCTGTTCCCTATGTGACAGGGAACTGCCAGTGGCCAGCCAGAGAGACACAACCCCACTGCAGATCCTGTCTGTCTGAAGGTAGGTAGGCGTGTATGTGTGTGCATGAGAGAGAAAGAGCTCTCATTACAGCAATACATTAAAAGCCTGCTAAAAACCCAACATATTATGACTCCATTTAAAAAGGAGGAAACCATAACAGCTGGGTATTTCACTATAAAAACATGACTCCCAATGTGAATGTGTTTAGACCCACAGAGAGGGAGGGAGAGAGAGAAAAAGAGAGCGAGAGAGGGGGGAATAGCAAGAAAGAGAGAGTCAGACAACGAGAGCTCCAGTTGCAAGCTAATGTATTGGCAGTGTCATTAAGCCACTTTGCCATTATGTTCTTGTTGCCATTTGCTGCTTATTACGAAGTCGCAGAGAACTGTTTTCTATTCACCCGGATACAATTAGGAACCAACATTGTCTCTAGAACCCTCATACTTATTTAACTCGAGTTAGCGCGTGCCCTGGCAAATTGCATTGCAGAAAACATAATTGCAACAGTTAAACATGCATGAAGTCATACAATGAAAGTTTGCCAGTGCAATGCGAGGCAGAGAGGGAGAGTTGGGAAGTGATATCTTAGAGGAGCTGGTGCTGAGTGTCATGGCGGGTCTCATCAGTAGTGTTTTAGGAAAACTGTTTACTGTTTAAGAACCAAAATGGAAGCAAACTATTGGAGAGTTTCTATTGGACAAATTCAGGTAGGTCCTACCCGTTTCGTTTGCTTCCATTTAAGAAACATTTAGCAAAATAAATCGGTGGAATGAATACATCCCTGGACTGTGGAGGAAGATTTAACTAAACTCTACTGTTATGTGTTGATTAAGCCTGAGGAGGTGTGGTATATGGCCATTATACCACGGCTAAGGGCTGTTCTTAGGAACGACGCAATGCGGAGTTGCTGGATAAAGCCCTTAGCCGTGGTATATTGGCCATATATCACAAACCCGAGGTGCCTTATTGCTATTATAAACTGGTTACCAATGTAATAAGAGCAGTAAAAATACATTTTGTCATACCTGTGTTATACGGTTTGATATACCACAGCTTTCAGCCAATCAGCATTCAGGGCTCGAATCGCCCAGTTTATAATTAACAATATAGTACTATAAACAGTGAGCCATGTTGGCTGGCACTGGACTAATGGACAGTGCTCCACTTCACTATGTGCATACTGGAGAATCACTGAGCTACTGTATGGAATGGATTAACGACCATGGGTATATAAAACAAAGCACACATTCCATTCTACTGCAAGAGTGGTGCATCTTTTCAAACAAATCTTTGACTTTTGGGGATACTTTGAAGGTTGTGTAGCTAGTAGTTATATAATACATCCGTAATGGTATTCATCCCCTTTTAATGAAATGAGTTGTGAGAGGCCTGAGTCTCCGTGCCATTGGAGCCAGGCCATCTCCTATGGAAGTGCACTCTCCTGTCCCAACCCACTGACTAACTAATGACATGGTGCTATTGTCCTTGGGAAGAAATCCTCCCCCTTTCCAGGAAGCATTTCATATAATTCATGTATATTTATAGGGAGATGGAACTCATAAACTGATCCATCAGTTTCCGGGGGACACGAGTGTCTGTGGCTCTGTATTATTTATGTAAAGAGGAGCACATGCAGAGGCTGGGGAGGATTATCAGTGCAATGAATGCAGGACATATTTAATTAGTTGATTGCTGCAGGCCTGGGTCAATGCTGACCGCATTACGATATATGACAGCTGGGCACTGGGCCCAACACATGCCCAACCTCTGAATACAGCTGTCATAATGCTGTCTAAACAGAATGAACGACAAACAGCAACAAAACAGAAGGCCGACATGGACCTTTAAGGCCATTCCAGCAAAATCTCTTACGCAAGAGAAACATCCATTGCGTTCCTTCACATCCCCTCAGTTCCCCTCATTTCGCTCCTTTCATCTTAACTCTCTATTTTCCCAACACTTTTCCCTCTCTGTCTCCAAGTCAATAGAAATCTATAGCGGTACCTTTATGTTGAAGAAGATGGTAAATACTGTACAGGCAACCACAGCTCACATGTTAAGGAATGAGTGCTTTAATCAGCCTGCCAGGCTTTGAGGGGAATGTCAAGTACTCAGCCTAATGTTCAGATTCAAAATAAATATCACCACCATGTTAAGAAAACAATTACAGCATTGCTCTATCTTGGAGAAACAGAGATATAGGGACATCGCCGCTCTGTATTTCATCCAAATGCCTCATCAGCCAACTAAACATCTGCCAGGTGGCTTGCTACACCATTCAGCCGCTTACTGGTCAATCACAGCTCAGGGACATGATTGACAGATTGGAAAAGGGAGGTGTGTGAAACCTGGTCAGGCAGTAGTGTCTTTAGAACAGAACAAACACATAGATGTGGTAAAGGAGACAATGGAACGCAGAGGTTGACCAGATTGGCACACATTCAACAAACCTGATCTAACAAAGTGGATATTCATCAAATCCGTATTGATTTATCTATTATAACAAGCCCACAATGTGCTTAAGTTTTGCTACATAACACTTTTCAGGTTTAGAAGAAGTGACTGGTAATGCTAACTCCCGTTCGTATAAGATGGTAGCATAAAGAAATCATTGATGGTAGTCAAAGTTGTTTTCAACTGTAATGCAGTTAATTGGCAACAATGACATGAACATGTGTTGGGGTTGACATCCATACAAGAATAATACTCAGATTTTTTACCTCAACATAGTGAAAAATACACATATAAATAATAGCCTAAAATGTAGCCATTTTTTCTGGGGGGCAATGAGGAGACTATCTTTGCCCCACGTCTCTTTACCTCCAGCGTTTCCATGGCAAATTCCATTGTTTTGGTTGAGTTCAATTGACCTCTTTACCGCATCTATTAGTGGCTCAAGGGTCACGGAGATGATCTAATGTGGACTGTAGCATCATGCTGAGTAGGGGGTCTAGCACTCACTTTGGGAAAAAGAGAAGGAGAGGGAGTACAACGGAGAGGACTGAAATGGAGAGGACTGCAGCATTCTCAGACCCATGTTATCCATCTTAAAACTGATACCCGCAGACATTTCAAACGGCAACTTGACCCTCAAAAACAATCCGAAATGCATTATGCACCTTAACTCGGGGATGAAAAATTAAAATGGCAACCAATTCGTCTACCCTTTAAGAATCACTGTGGAATTACACAGTAAAAAAGGAAATGCGGTGCAGGTCCATTGCAGCAGGTATAAATTGACTTTATCAAATCAAATCACATTTTATTTGTCACATACACATGGTTAGCAGATGTTAATGCGAGTGTAGCGAAATGCTTGTGCTTCTAGTTCCGACAATGCAGTAATAACGAACAAGTAATCTAACTAACAATTCCAAAACTACTGTCTTATACACAGTGTAAGGGGATAAAGAATATGTACATAAGGATATTTGAATGAGTGACGGTACAGAGCAGCATAGGCAAGATACAGTAGATGGTATCGAGTACAGTGTATACATATGAGATGAGTATGTAAACAAAGTGGCATAGTTAAAGTGGCTAGTGATACCTGTATTACATAAGGATGCAGTCGATGATATAGAGTACAGTATATACGTATGCATATGAGATGAATAATGTAGGGTAAGTAACATTATATAAGGTAGCATTGTTTAAAGTGGCTAGTGATATATTTACATCATTTCCCATCAATTCCCATTATTAAAGTGGCTGGAGTTGAGTCAGTGTCAGTGTCAGTGTGTTGGCAGCAGCCACTCAATGTTAGTGGTGGCTGTTTAACAGTCTGATGGCCTTGAGATAGAAGCTGTATTTCAGTCTCTCGGTCCCAGCTTTGATGCACCTGTACTGACCTCGCCTTCTGGATGATAGCGGGGTGAACAGGCAGTGGCTCGGGTGGTTGATGTCCTTGATGATCTTTATGGCCTTCCTGTAACATCGGGTGGTGTAGGTGTCCTGGAGGGCAGGTAGTTTGCCTCCGGTGATGCGTTGTGCAGACCTCACTACCCTCTGGAGAGCCTTATGGTTGAGGGCGGAGCAGTTGCCGTACCAGGCGGTGATATAGCCCGCCAGGATGCTCTCGATTGTGCATCTGTAGAAGTTTGTGAGTGCTTTTGGTGACAAGCCGAATTTCTTCAGCCTCCTGAGGTTGAAGAGGCGCTGCTGCGCCTTCTTCACGATGCTGTCTGTGTGAGTGGACCAATTCAGTTTGTCTGTGATGTGTATGCCGAGGAACTTAAAACTTGCTACCCTCTCCACTACTGTTCCATCGATGTGGATAGGGGGGTGTTCCCTCTGCTGTTTCCTGAAGTCCACAATCATCTCCTTGGTTTTGTTGATGTTGAGTGTGAGGTTATTTTCCTGACACCACACTCCGAGGGCCCTCACCTCCTCCCTGTAGGCCGTCTCGTCGTTGTTGGTAATCAAGCCTACCACTGTTGTGTCGTCCGCAAACTTGATGATTGAGTTGGAGGCGTGCGTGGCCACGCAGTCGTGGGTGAACAGGGAGTACAGGAGAGGGCTCAGAACGCACCCTTGTGGGGCCCCAGTGTTGAGGATCAGCGGGGAGGAGATGTTGTTACCTACCCTCACCACCTGGGGGCGGCCCGTCAGGAAGTCCAGTACCCAGTTGCACAGGGCGGGGTCAAGACCCAGGGTCTCGAGCTTGATGACGAGCTTGGAGGGTACTATGGTGTTGAATGCCGAGCTGTAGTCGATGAACAGCATTCTCACATAGGTATTCCTCTTGTCCAGATGGGTTAGGGCAGTGTGCAGTGTGGTTGAGATTGCATCGTCTGTGGACCTATTTGGGCGGTAAGCAAATTGGAGTGGGTCTAGGGTGTCAGGTAGGGTGGAGGTGATATGGTCCTTGACTAGTCTCTCAAAGCACTTCAAGATGACGGAAGTGAGTGCTACGGGGCGGTAGTCGTTTAGCTCAGTTACCTTAGCTTTCTTGGGAACAGGAACAATGGTGACCCTCTTGAAGCATGTGGGAACGCAGACTGGTATAAGGATTGATTGAATATGTCCGTAAACACACCGGCCAGCTGGTCTGCGCATGCTCTGAGGGCGCGGCTGGGGATGCCGTCTGGGCCTGCAACCTTGCGAGGGTTAACACGTTTAAATGTCTTACTCACCTCGGCTGCAGTGAAGGAGAGACCGCATGTTTTCGTTGCAGGCCGTGTCAGTGGCACTGTATTGTCCTCAAAGCGGGCAAAAAAGTTATTTAGTCTGCCTGGGAGCAAGACATCCTGGTCCGTGACTGGGCTGGATTTCTTCCTGTAGTCCGTGATTGACTGTAGACCCTGCCACATGCCTCTTGTGTCTGAGCCGTTGAATTGAGATTCTACTTTGTCTCTGTACTGACGCTTAGCTTGTTTGATAGCCTTGCGGAGGGAATAGCTGCACTGTTTGTATTCGGTCATGTTACCAGACACCTTGCCCTGATTAAAAGCAGTGGTTCGCGCTTTCAGTTTCACGCAAATGCTGCCATCAATCCACGGTTTCTGGTTAGGGAATGTTTTAATCGTTGCTATGGGAACGACATCTTCAACGCACGTTCTAATGAACTCGCACACCAAATCAGCGTATTCGTCAATATTGTTATCTGACGCAATACGAAACATATCCCAGTCCACGTGATGGAAGCAGTCTTGGAGTGTGGAGTCAGCTTGGTCGGACCAGCGTTGGACAGACCTCAGCGTGGGAGCTTCATGTTTTAGTTTCTGTCTGTAGGCAGGGATCAACAAAATGGAGTCGTGGTCAGCTTTTCCGAAAGGGGGGCGGGGCAGGGCCTTATATGCGTCGCGGAAGTTAGAGTAACAACTTTTTGGGTCGCTGCATGGAATCCACTCCGTTGTCCTGTTTGTAAGGCAGAACACAGGATCCGCGTCATATTCTTGGTCGTACTGATGGCGAGTTGACGCTGATCTTATATTCAGTAGTTCTTCTCGACTGTATGTAATGAAACCTAAAATGACCTGGGGTACTAATGTAAGAAATAACACGTAAAAAAACAAAAAACTGCATAGTTTCCTAGGAACGCGAAGCGAGGCGGCCATCTCTGTCGGCGCCGACAATGGCTTACAATGGCTTAATGCCTTGGGGTGGACTTCAGTAGCTCTGTGTATCACATCCCTAGGCCCAGGTTTTCAGAATTTGAATGATCCGCATTCAGTAATCCTCTTTTTTTGCAATTCAGGATCAGATCAATCTGGCTGTTTTTGAGCCGTTTTTTCAGAAAATATTCAGATAAGATGATTCTGATCCATACCAAAGTATTATGCTCACAGAATGCGTATTTTCAGTGCTTTGAACACCTTGCCATCGACTGGACAGTTTATGGTACTACTTCTACACTGTCACTGGGAAACGGCGATGAGTAAACCACATAAAGGTAGCTAGATTAAAAATAGAGCCTGCATACATCCCTTATAAATACACATTTAACACTCCTCATTATAACAACTGACCTTATACCCATACTGCCATCAATTTTACTTAATGAACCTTTATTCCAGATTAAAAGGTCAAATTGGATTACCAAATCTCATTCTTCAGCTCTTTTGAAAAACTCTATGGATGGTCCCTGTTTGTTTGGGCCCTCCACAACATCAATTTTTATTAAATTAGCCTAAATGGAAAGACCATCATTACCATGAGATCTCTTCCGACTGGATGGGAAAGCTAAACGTAACCCTGAATCTCTGTAGCCCCTCTTCTCTCTCTCTCTGCCACATAATGAGGATTGATGATGATGGCGAGGAGTTTGTTTTGGGTGACGGTTGGCTTGTTAATCTGTTTATCAAAGTGTTTTGTAATCGACTACGTCTATATTCCAATATCCTCACAGAGGGGTGCCCCTGATAACAACGTGTTAGTAATATCCATGTCGCCACCATATTCATATCACCGTACTTTCCTCCATTTACCAAAATAGAAAACGACATCATTTCCTCAGTTAGGTGGGTTGAGTTGTAGTGAGACCTCGGTGTTGACAACATGGCTATGCCTACAGTCTCTCTCATGCAACCATGGCATAGAACAGTCCTTTGGGAGACAGAGAGCATGCAAGTGGAACCATGTTATGCTCTATTTTTGGAGGGTGGAAGGTGGGTTGCCGTTTCCTGTAGCCCCCCCTCCAACCAACCTTCAGTTTGTGCCCGAGTAGGAGTGATGCATGTCGAGGTGAGACGTATCGGTGAGTGTAAACATACGATTAATTTGCCCTTTTTCCACACTGTGTCTAATACACCGACTATAGTGGTAGGGTACTGTGGTAGGGTTTGTGTGCGTGCGCTCCATGGTCGTATCCTCTCCTGTTCATCTCTGCGTCTTAGCCCGGTGAGTTCAGCTGTGGGTCATGTTCTTCGATCAGGGAGGTTCAGAGGCCCGTCAGCACCCAGCTCCTCAACTGGGTGCTGTTCCTCACCGAGCAAGGAGTTACGACAAGCAGCAGAGGACACTCAAGACAGACTCCCAGCCAGCCTCCACAGATCAAACCCAGCTCTCCCAAGTCCCGGGAACAACCATCAAAGGGATCCCATCCACTTTTCTTCAAAGCCACCAAATAGCACTACGCTACTGCATTGTGTCTGCCCTGCTTTTTCAAAACTACAGACTTTGCTAGATGCGCCGACATACCCTTTTGGGCTGGGTTAATACCATGGTAACCGATTCCAACATTTTGGGTTAGTATTTGAAGAGCACTCACCTCGATCACTCGGGAGTCAAAGTCATTGTAAGTCTCTAAAAAAAAGAAAGGAAAATAAGTTAGTAAAAAACAGAGTAACATGGAGGTAAAAGGTGACTCCCACTGGCATGACATGTTAACCCAGGTTACAGTTTCCAATAAACAATATGTCACTTAAAAAAAATAAACATTTTATATGACCTTTATGAGAAGAACTATTTGGACTGATAAAGTCCCTGTTTCCCCAATGCGAATACCTCTGATTGTGTACTGTTAAACTGCAACATCACCTTCTATCAGACACTAAACATGACAAGGTTCACCTGTGCTGATTGGGTTTATGAGGCAAATTCAATCCAAAGAAATTGGCCTTAGATTACATGTGTAATAGGAGCCACAGAAGCAACTCTCAGAGCTGATCAAAGCAAATTAGCAGTCAGCTTTTAGCGAGACAAATAAAGGGGAGATGAGGCAGACTTCTCAGAGGGAGAGAGGAAAGGGTTTATTGACTTATTTGATGGCATGGGTAAATCGGACTTGCTTATTAGTGTACTCCATCGCTAAAACAGTAGAGAATGTCTGTGGTAAACCCATCCAAAACCAATTGTTAACAAACACATGACGTTCACTACACGGGGCTAGTTTAAATGGAAGGTTTTACGGTAGGTCACCATAAGAGGATTCATTTTTCCACTTTTGATGAGAGGTAAATAAATCCAGTAAGGTAAATCTGTCAGTGATTTAGCTCAGGTTTGCCAACAGCAACATGTCAGTCATTCCCTCAATACTCTAACAAGGGATTCTAACAGAGACAGGCGGCGACAGGACATTTCCTGGATTTAAGAGCAGGGCTTGGTGAAGGTATCTGTGAGGAGGTGGGGTAACCCTAGCATGAGAAAGAGGAGGATGAAGGTCGAAGGTCAAGCGTTCCCAGCTCCTATCCAGAGCTGTGATTTAGGCTCCCGTCCACGCCATCGCATGGTAATCCATCACTGTGGTGACTAGCAGACAGAGAGAGCGCAATCGGAAGGCAGGAAATGTAATAACCAACCCAGCCCAGAAGAGTGGAGGAAATAAATATACACTACCCGTTAAAAGTTTGGGATCACTTAGAAATGTCCTTGATTTGAAAGAAAAGCACATTTTTTGTCCATTAAAATATCAAATTTATCAGAAATACATTGTAGACATTGTTAATGTTGTATTTGACTACTGTTGCTGGAAATGGCAGATTTTTTTATGGAGTATCTACATAGGCGTACAGAGGCCCATTATCAGCAACCATCACTCCTGTGTTCCAATGGCACGTTGTGTTAGCTAATCCAAGTTTATCATTTTAAAATGCTAATTGATCATTAGAAAACCCTTTTACAATTATGTTAGCACAGCTGAAAAATGTTGTCCTGATTAAAGAAGCAATACAACAGGCCTTCTTTAGAGTAGTTGAGTATCTAGAGCATCAGCATTTGTGGGTTTGATTACAGGCTCAAAATGTCCAGAAACAAATAACTTTCTTCTGAAACTTGTCAGTCTTTTCTCGTTCTGAGAAATGATGGCTATTCCATGTGAGAAATAGCCAAGAAACTGAAGATCTCATACAACGCTGTGTACTACTCCCTACACAGAAGAGCGCAAACGGGCTCTAACCAGAATAGAAAGAGTGCGAGGCCCCGGTCACAACTGAGCAAGAGGACAAGTACATTAGAGTGTCTGGTTTGAGAAACAGACACTTCATTGGTCCTCAACTGGCAGCTTCATTAAATAGTACCCGCAAAACACCAGTCTAAACGTCAACAGTGAAGAGGCGACTCTGGGATGCTGGACTTCTAGGCAGAGTTTCTCTGTCCAGTGTCGGTGTTCTTTTGCCCATCTTAATCTTTTCTTTTTTTATTGGCCAGTCTGAGATATGGCTTTTTCTTTGTAACTCTGCTTAGAAGTTAGAAGTTCAGCATCCCGGAGTCACGTCTTCACTGTTAACGTTTAGACTGGTGTTACTATTTAATGAAGCTGCCAGTTGAGGACCTGTGAGGCGTCTGTTTCTCAAACTAGACACTCTAATGTACTTGTCCTCTTGCTCAGTTGTGCACCAGGGTCTTCCACTCCTCTTTCTATTCTGGTTAGAGACAGTTTACGCTGTTCTGTGAATGGAGAAGTACACAGCGTTATACAAGATCTTCAGTTTCTTGGCTATTTCTCATGGAATAGCCTTCATTTCTTAGAACAAGAATAGACTGACGAGTTTCAGAAGAAAGTTCTTTGTTTCTGGCCATTTTGAACCTGTAATTGAACCCACAAATGCTCATGCTCCAGATACTCAACTAGTCTAAAGGCCAGTTTTATTGCTTCTTTAATCAGGACAACAGTTTTCAGCTGTGCTAACATAATTGTAAAAGGGTTTTCTAAATGATCATTTAAAATGAAAAACTTGGATTAGCTAACACAACGTGCCATTGGAACAATGGGCCTCTATACGCCTATGTAGATATTCCAAAATCAGCCGTTTCCAGCTACAATAGTCATTTACAACATTATCAATGTCTACACTGTATTTCTGATCAATTTAATGTTATTTTAATGGACAAAAAAAGTGTTTTTCTTTCAAAAACAAGGACATTTCTAAGTGACCCCAAACTTTTGAACGGTAGTGTATGTATAACAAATCAATCCTGGCCGTGCGGTGTGAGGACGACTTCAATTCAACAGAGATTGTTCTGTCTGTGGTGTGTTACCGTAGTAACAGTGGTAGGGGTGGAGGGAGGAGGGGGA
Organism: Oncorhynchus tshawytscha; assembly: GCF_018296145.1. Classification (NCBI taxonomy): domain Eukaryota; kingdom Metazoa; phylum Chordata; class Actinopteri; order Salmoniformes; family Salmonidae; genus Oncorhynchus; species Oncorhynchus tshawytscha. The sequence goes on along the minus strand of NC_056429.1, from coordinate 70,258,096 downwards.
TGAGGAAAGGTTGGAGAGGCAGGTGAACAATACCCATTTGATACCAGTGTTCATCTCACAGGGATATGAGGGGATGCAGAGACATAGTGTGAAGACACAACTGAAAGAGAACTCTATGACAGAGGAACACCATCAATATGTTACTCAGGCAACTTACTTATATTCTCAAGTTCTGCAGTTCTGAATGTTTAAGCTTATTGACTACTTTAGTATTCCAAGCCCTAAATAAGATGTCCCTCGGAGGGGTGAAGAGCCAGATGGACAGAGCTGAAAAACGAGAGAGGAAGGAAGGGAGGGGGTGAGTGGGTGGTAGAGGGATTACTTTCTAAATGTGGACAAAGCCGCACTGTCCCTCCTGTTAAATCTTGCTCTCCATCAGTCATGAGGTGCTAATGGGCCTGCATGCAGGGCTATCCCTCAGACCTACAGACGACCCCGCTCATCCTTCCTCCTTTAAAATGACTTACACTTTATCTAGAATCTATCAACAGGCCTTGATCTCAAACATAATTTTAAACGACAAAGACTTGATCAAAATAATCTCAACGTTTTTTGATAATTTCATAGAAATATTGTTTATATATAATGAATTTAAATCATCATGTTTTGGTTAGCCTTAGTGTTGGAGAGGGTTGGTGGGAGGGGAAGGGTCTCTAGTGGGAAAGAGACCTGTCAGTCTGTCTGGCCTTTCATTGTGTTTCGCTTGGCTCTCAGGACGTCAAGCAGGAAACTGCTAGCTCCAGGTGACATTTGCCCTTTCCAGACAGAGGTACGGGCTGTGCTCTCCCCAGTGGATTGAGCCTTTACCGTGTGGTGCAGCGTTTGAAAGGCGCCGAGTTGTGGAGGCTGTTGGCATTTGGAGCTTTCAGAAGGAAAAGAGTGACCCAACCTGCCATTTCACTACCACCAGGGGTATTGATTACCAGAGCCGATAGAATGCTGGGAGAAATGGCCCAGTGTTGTGAATATGTCTGACTGGAGGAATACGTTCGGTCATTACTATAGTACAGCTAGGGCAAAGGTGACGTATGGAAGCAAATCAGTGTGTATGATGAATGCAGAGCTCTTTGCTTCAATAACGTAGCAACAATATTCAATCTGATCCAAAGCAATGCTACTACACAATAATAGTGATTGATGTTTGATGTAAAAACAGACCTTCAAAGTATGTGCACTAGGAATGTGCATCTTTCCCTTTTAAAACGATTTGATACGTATCTAGAAACATGGGCTTCCATACAATACAGGAACGATATGTTTTAGTTTGAAACGATTTGGTGTAAGTTGATTTGATTAGGGAAACGATTCAACATTTGCTGCATAAACGCATTCATTCTCCATTCGAAATGTAAATCTGCTGTTGGAGCTCATGAGCTGGGCCTTTAAGCTGGATCTTCCTGAGCTGACGTGTGTGTGTGTGTGGGGGGAGCGTGGCGTGGCACTGAGCATCTACCACCACACTGTCAGTTAGGGGGCAATGTTTGCCTTTTGCCCCCCGCACATACACTTTTGATCTGAAATCACCATCACCCATTAATTAATTTAACATTTTTGCAGATTAAAAGTTTGAGCTAGTAATGTATAATATTCATCTTAATTTTTTTTGCTATGCCATAGTCAATGAATACATAGCACAACTTTGGATTTCACCCCCGTCTCATGATCGAATGGTTAAGACCGTTTGGAAGTTGACAGACTCGGAGTGAGTCTCTTCTTCCACTTCGACCATGCAGTGCGGGTAACAAAAGTGATCGGACCTCGTTACCAAATTATCAACTTTACCCTGTATATCTAAAAATAACCATATATACACACTGACAGTTTGGGTAGTTTTGCTTGAACAATGGTGAACCTGAACAATCTAAATAAAATCTAATGTAAGGCCCGATCAGCATGTAGTCTACCTATAGCCAGATGAGTTGTGTCTCCAGCAGTAGCTTAGGTTACTTTTATTCAGGTAAATCACAAATTTTTAATTGGCGCATTTAAAAAAATAAAAAATAATACATGGTTGTCACTCAACTGTGGGGGTGTCTTTTCAGTGACAGGGACTGGGAGACTAGTCAGGATCGAGGCAAAGATGAATGGAGAGATCCTTGATGAAAACCTGTTCCAGAGCTTAATTTTGCGTTCAGAAAGTATTCAGACCCCTTGACTTTTTTGTTGTTGTTGAATTTTACCCCCTTTTCTCCCCAATTTCGTGGTATCCAATTGTTAGTAGCTACTATTTTGTCTCATCGCTACAACTCCCATACGGGCTTGGGAGAGACGAAGGTCGAAAGCCATGCGTCCTCCGATACACAACCCAACCAAGCCGCACTGCTTCTTAACACAGCGCACATCCAACCCGGAAGCCAGTCTCACCAATGTGTCAGAGGAAACACCGTGCAGCTGGCGACCTGGTTAGCGTGCACTGCGCCCAGCCCGCCACAGGATTCACTAGTGCGCGATGAGACAAGGATATCCCTACCGGCCAAACCCTCCCTAACCCGGACGACGCTAGGCCAATTGTGCATCGCCCCATGGACCTCCCGGTCGCGGCTGGCTGCGATAGAGCCTGGCTCAAACCCAGAGTCTCTGGTGCCACAGCTAGCACTGCAATGCCTTAGACCACTGCGACACCCGGGAGAGGCCTCACCCCTTGACTTTTTACACAATTTATGTTACAGCCTTGTTCTACAATGGATTCAATCGTTTTCGTTACACAATACCCCACAATGACAAAGCAAAAATAGTTTTTTCAATATTTTTTTGATTGAAAATGTATAGAAAATGTAAAACCCAGACATCACTTTCATATACAGTACCAGTCAAAGTTTGGACACCTACTCATTCCAGGGTTATTCTTTATTTGGACTATTTTCTACATTGTAGAATAATAGTGAAGATATCAAAACTATGAAATAGCACATATGGAATGATGTAGTAACAAAAAAAGGGTTAAACAAATTAAAATATATTTGAGATTCTTCAGAGTAGCCACCCTTTGTCTGGTGGTGCCACTCAAGGACATTCAGAGACTTGTCCCAAAGCCACTCATGCGTTGTCTTGGCCGTGTGCTTAAGGTCATTGTCATGTTGGAAGGTGAACAGTCCTGAGCTCTCTGGAGCAGGTTTTCATCAAGGATCTCTCTGTGCTCAGTTCATCTTTGCCTCGATCCTGACTAGTCTCCCAGTCCCTGGAACAGAAAAGACATCCCCACAGCATGATGCTCCCACCATGCTTCACCGTAGGGATGGTGCCAGGTTTTCTCCAGATGTGACGCCTGGAATTCAGGCCAAAGAGTTCAATCTTGGATTCATCAGACCAGAGAATCTTGTTTCTCATGGTCAGAGTCTTTAGGTACCTTTTGGCAAAACTCCAAATGGGCTGTCATGTGCTTTTACTGAGTGGCATTCGTCTGGCCACTCTACCTTAATGGCCTGATTGGTGGAGTGCTGCAGAGATGGTTGTCGTTCTGGTAGGTTCTCCCATCTCCACAGAGGAACTTCAGAGCTCTGTCAAAGTGACCATCGGGTTCTTGGTCACCTTCTGGACCAAGGCCCTTCTCCCCCGATTGCACAGTTTGGGCAGGCAGCCAGCTCTAGGAAGTGTCTTTGTGGTTCCAAACTGCTTCCATTTAAGAATGATGGAGGCCACTGTGTTCTCTGGGACCTTCGATGGCGCAGACATTTTTTGGTACCCTTCCAAAGATATGTGCCTCAACACAATCCTGTCTCGGAGCTCTACGGACAATTCCTTCAACCTCATGGCTTGATTTTTGATCTGACATGAACTGTCTACTGTGGGACATTGATAGACAGGTGTGTGCCTTTCCAAATCATGTCCAATCAATTGAGTTTACCACAGGTGGACTCCAATCAAGTCATAGAAACATCTCAAGGATGACCAATGGAAACAGGATGCAGATGAGCTCAATTTGAAATTGAGTCTCATAATAAAAAAGTGTCTGAAATGTTATATAAAAGTATTTCAGTATTTAAAAAAAAAAATCTAATAATACATGAACAAAAAATTCAAAAAACCTGTTTTCGCTTTGTAATTATTGGGTATTGTGTGTAGATTGCACATAATTCTTTTGTATTTAATCCATTTTAGAATAAGGCTGTACCGTAACAAAATGTGGTAAAAGTCAAAGGGTCTGAATACTTTCTGAAGGCACTGTATGTGCCAGATCAGGAATAGGCCTACCTCTCGTTGCTCAGCGTGCAGTTTGACTAGGCTATTTGTATTGCCTGGGTTGTTCAGCATGCATAATGACTTCTAGATCAATAACTGTCAACATAATGACATGCTTAGTTTGACACTGAAGGAGAGGACGCAGTCGTCACAGAAGATGAGGTATTTTCGGAAGGTAGAAAAAAAGTAATTTGAGCTAAAAACAGCCAATTCATAACATTTCATCTATTTTCATACCGATGCATGCTACATTTGGATCGCTCATATTTTAAACATTTGAACCGGGGACCAATGTGTATTGGGGAAATCGTTACATCCCTAATGTGCATGCTTTACACGCGCAGTACCTCCGTTGGGTCCAGGGTCAGGGGGCCCCAGACTGATGCCGCCCCAGGAGTTGCCGGTCCAGCCTCGCTCCCTCTTCACCCTCATCTTCCTCCTGCGATCCCATTCGTCACGCTGTCGCAGAAGCTCTGCCTGCAGTTCCTGTTGCTCTGACTCCCCGCGGCGAGACATGATCTGTATGGTCCCGCTCTTCAGGATGGGAGAGTTCAACCCCGGCCACAGGAACCCCCCGCGCCCTGAGAGAGAGACAGAGAGAGGGTAGGGGGTTTGTTATGGGAAGGAGCATTAATTTGTCCTAAACGCTCCACTGCACTAACTCAACTCAAACGGAGCACTAACTTCAACTTTATTATACGTTACAGACTGTATAAAGAATAGTCTTCAGAGACAGACACAGACGGGAGAAATGGGGCAATGATTACAGGGAGTAGACAGCACTTCAACCAGTGTGACGAGGTGCAGACAAAAATCACAAGAACATTGGAAGAGAAGTCACGCCTATTCTCTTCCAATGCGGTACTGATTACACAATCTTGTCACATCTGTAGGGTTTGATGGATTTGAACAGGGCCAGAAAAGAAAGAGGGAGACTGACTGGGCCGTAGACAGCTCAGCAATAAAACACTCTCAATGAATTTCCACTTTTTAAACTGCACTGAGATAGATGAAAAGAGAGAGGACTAATCTGTTCATTATAAATTAATGTAATTAATTAAAATACTACTGGTAACAGATGAATAGTCTACTGTCCATTAGCATAAGGAAATTCAGATCAAACTTTAGCCACCAATATTCAAACTCGAATTCAGGTTTGGCCTTAGAGACAGAAATATACATGATACCAACCAATCGTAGTGGGTTTACTCTTTCCCCAACAAAGTCAAATGTTTGGGTTACAGGGATATAGAACTAACTATGAATGAAATAGATCTAAAACAATATATCCATCTTACCCTCTCCGATATTCTGGCCTCGGTTCAGATCCTTCTTCATCTTCCTCTTGGTCCTCTTCCCTCGGCCCTTTCGAGCACCGGCACCAGTCTCTGCCAGGACTCCCCTCCAAAGCTCCTCTGCTGTCACTGCAATGATAACACACAGAAAGGGGAATTTAATTGCCAAATCAAACTATTCTGGCAACCTCAATGCAGCATCTTTGTCCAGAATATTGAAAACTATCGTCTGGTTGCCTGTAGGATACAGATTTTTTTTAAAGATATTTAAAAAGGGGGTGCTTATATTTGTCCTGTTTCACACACCTGTACACGTGCGTGGTGTGAAATGGAAATGTGTTTTTTGCATATCTCACTCCCCATGAGACACAGTCAGAGAGTGGGGTCACGACCAGGGATCATCTTAGCCTATATATATGTTTTACCTACCTACAAAACTCTAGGAATAGAAAATTAGAACACTAAAGAGTTTGAAATATATTGAACCTTCTCTTTGATGTAGCTTTACTTGTCCAGACCAAGAAAGTAAACAAGGAAACTAGTTAACGTCGCAACAGGCCGCCCTTGTCCTCACGGACCTGAGTGTCTAAACACAGTCGGCATAATATTACTATTTGCAAGTACAAAAAATGTTTTTCGACTTTAGTTTACAGAAGCAGCACAATCTCTCTGCAACAAGACTGGGATCGACCTCCAACAAAAGAAGAAATAATTCCAATCTGCATCTACAGTCATACACTAATCAAACCTGCTAGATAGAGCGCACTATGCATTCCAGCAAAACAAACACCTGCTATTACTCAGAGAGCGAGAATGCTAGTTTGTTTTTCCCAAATAAAATCTATTTTCAGCCGGGCTGCTCGCTTCTCAAGGATTTAGAAGGAGATGCTCGGTGCCGCACAGAGAATCGATTAGGAGTTAATTAAAGCATGTGAAGGGAGATGTAACCAGTGTGTTTGAGAATTTAATGGAGCTTTGTACTACAGCAAAGCAACAAGGCACTAGGCCAATAAAAGCTATGATTGTCAAAGAGCCAAACCTTGCTTGAAGCTAAATCTCGTGTCCTCGCTGTGAGGAAAGTCTGAAAAGGGAGTCCTAGACCTAGATAGATAGTGTGGAAATTAATCCATTCTAGATCAATGCACTTAACAATACTACCGGTCAATCAAAAAAAACGAACCTATGCTGGCAGCTTGGAGCGCTTCAATAGTCTCACTCCTGGGGTGCCAATGCACACCAACTTTGATGATTTTCCTCCATCTCTCCTTTTGGATGGCACAACCATGCTACAACAGATGCCAGTCATGCCACTAAAGGGATGAGGTATACAAACAAGTTGAAAGGCACAAGAACAGGCCAGGCTTCCCTCTCAGTATGCAAGTTTGTTTTCCCTCACTTTGCCCATGGCAAGGAGACTTATTTGCTACAAAACTTAAAATAGGACGCAAACTAAAGCAGCTAACAGGCATACTGCATTTCTAATCCAGTAACGTTTGTTCAGAGACTAAATATAATCAAACATGAACTCTGAACAGTTCTGAACAGAGTTATGAGTATTCAACAAAAAGATTCCAGCTCATCTCCAACAATGTCATGAACTAATGAAAATATTATCTTCAAAGCACCAAGCCCTCTAGCAGAGGTCTGTTGAAAAGTTCATCACTCAGTGATACCTTTTCACAACAGTTCTTACATTGACACCATGTACAAGCAGAGGGACCCTGTTTTCCCTTCTCCCTTGATTCCTTCTCTGTGGCCAGTCAGTAAAGCTGGCCACTCAGATGTGACACCATTATGTGATTCTACAATTTAAAATCTATATATATGCATCAGCAGCATCTGCTCTGCCACCAGTCCGTCAGTCAGCATCTTTCATTCGCAGTAGTAATGATCCCGTGTTAGGCTGCCACGACCAGCTATTAGAGCGCCTGGCGTCAGGCAGAGAAACAATCATTTGAGTCCCACTGGGACAATTCATTTCCCTCATCTTTTACATTACTAAACCCAGCATCACATCAGCCTAGGTTTTTAGCTCAACTTATGTGATAAAGGTAACTAACTAAAGGTAACATAGAATCTAGTGATAATTCTGCAATTCCACATTTTGTGGAAAAGTGGACCTTTTCCTATCAAAAAAAGAACCAAAGCAGTCTTCCCAAAGAAGTTCAAATGGATGTCAGTCAATTGTGAAAACCCATTGCTAAAAAATCATTTGTCAACAAAATCTTTAAAAAAGTGTTCCGAAACATCAGTATACACCAAAGCAAAGTATGATGATACAAAGCAATCAAAGTAACAATTTCTCTTGAGTACGTACACTGCAAATAGAAATATGAGTGTCAACTGAAGGTGGCAGGTTAATAAAGTGGGAGGAATGGTGGGTGTTTTGGGGTTTCCATGCATTGGCTGAGACGGAGCTGGTGGTGACAGATGTAGCATGAGTAATTATCTCAGTGAGATGCTGCAGGAAATAGCGTGGCTGCCTGCCACTGCTGTGTTGCGCTGATAGACACACACCTTCCTGTGGAAGCTCTGCATTTGACAGGTTCAACCACTGTGAATAGGTATCACTTAGTGAGCTCAGGCCATTTTATGTGAGTCCTATTAAAACGCTCAAGTAGTTAAGCCTATATTAGTGCTGCCTCTGGTAATACTGGGGCAGTATCAAGATATTACATTCGTAGACCAGATCCGAGTCAGAGATGATTAGCATTGTGAATATCAGCAACACAGTCAGAGCTGATGTCAGCAAATAATGACTTGATTTGTTCACTTGAAGAGCTTAGCTGATAATGACAATGATTTTATTGATTGGAAAGCTTCAATATAGGTGTTCTATCGACACTTGAGAGTTAGGGAACATCAGCACTTACGTTTGTTGAAGAAACTGCTATGTCTGGTCTGTATCCAGGTAGCAGGGGCTGGTGGAGTAGCAGTACATAGAGAGGCAGTGGGTCTGGCTAGGTGAGAGAGAGGCAGGGCGCCCCCTGCTGTCCGAAGTGGTGCTACCCCTGAAACACAGCATAGAGGTAATGCCATTTACTAGTGTAAAATTACCTAGAACAGTTATAAATCAGCTAATGCAAATGATCCTGTCTTGTTTATTCTGGGTGTTAATGACAGGTCCGGAACGATATCAGTATCACGATACTCGTTAGTATCGTGATACTCGTTAGTATCGTGATACTCGTTAGTATCGTGATACTCGTTAGTATCGTGGCAAGGAAACAAAACACGAAGCGGATTTAACTTGTTTAGGAAAAGATCCCTAATGTTGAAAACAAACATCTTTATGTTGTCATCCAGAATCACATATACAGTCCCTCTGGAAAGTATTCAGAACTCTTTACTTTTTCCACATTTTGTTACATTATTCTAGAATGGATTAAATCCTTTCCCCCCTCATCAATCTACACACAATACCCCATAATGACAAAGCAAAAACCGTTTATTTTATTGGCAGTGATTACAGCCTCGAGTCTTCTTGGGTATAACGCTACACTGTATTTGGGGAGTTTCTCCCATTCTTCTCTGCAGATCCTCTCAAGCTCTGTCAGGCTGGATGGGGAGTGTCACTGCACAGCTATTTTCAGTTCTCTCCAGAGATGTTCTCTCAGGTTCAAGTCCGGGCTCTGGCTGGGCCACTCAAGGACATACAGACTAGTTCCGATGCCACTCCTGCATTGTCTTGGCTGTGTGCTTAGGGTCGTTGTCCTGTTAGAAGGTGAACCTTTGCCCTGTCTGAGGACCAGAGCGCTCTGGAGCAGGTTTTCATCAAGGATCACTTTGCTCTGTTCATCTTTACTTCCATTCTGACTAGTGTCCCTGTCCCTGCTGCTGAAAAACATCCCCACAGGATGAGTGACCATCGGGTTCTTGGTCACCTCCCTGACCAAGGCCCTTCCTCCCCCAATTGCTCAGTTTGGCCGTGCGTCCTGCTCTAGGAAGAGTCGTGGTGGTTCAAAACTGCTTCAAAACTGCAGTTATTTTTACCGCATCGATGTCATGATATTTCTGGAATGTTTTATTCTCCCTGTCTATTTTTTTTTATTTTGGTGATAGTTCTCAAAGATGATCTTGTTTAAAAATATATTGCTCCATTATATTTATGACAATTTATGTGGTTTTAGCCATTTACAGTTGAAGTCGGACTTTGGTTGGAGTCATTAAAACTTGTTTTTCAACCACTCCAGAAATGTCTTGCTAACTGTAAGTATACACTGAAAACTTTTAGCATCCTGAAAATGATTCCTCCCCCCAATGGCGGTACGCCGCTGCTAAGTACATATAAGGGAAACACTGGCATCCATTTGTGTGATTGGAAGGCACCCTTATAGCTCGCTCTAGTTCCAGTGTATTCAGTATCTCTATCCATCTCGCTACATTTGCTACAGAGATAATATTCCATGGACCTCCAGAGCCTTCTGACCAACTACCTGCGATCTCTCCGGAGCAGAGAAGTAAGCTCCTCTGGTGGCAATGTTTTATGCACTATGTAAACTTCCTTCACTATGGCTGTTTGTCTGTGTGATGAAATACACTCACCAGACAGTTTATTAGTCATGTGGCCATGGCTTACTATATAAAGCAGGCATACAGGCATTCAGTTACTGTTCAATTTAACGTTAGAATGGGCAAAACATGGGACTTAAGTGACTTTGAGCATGGTATGAACGTCGGTGCCAGGTTCGAGTGTCTCAGAAACATCCGCCTCCCTGGGCTTGTGTAGGGTTTACCGAGAATGATGCAAAATACACACAAAAAAGAGAATGGGAAATATCGTGCAAGCTAACAGGCAGGCCACAAACAGACATAATGGCACAGTACAACAGTGGTGTGCAGAACGGCATCTCAGAACGCACAACTCATCGATCCTGCTGCTATTGCAGCAGATGACCAGACCGGGTTCCACTACTATCAGCTAAAAACAAGAAGAAGCGGCTCCAGTGGGTACGCGATATCCAACAATGGACAATTGAGGAGCGGAAAAACATTGCCTGGAACATGATAAGCGAGTTCAGTTTACTTGAGTGGCCTGCACAGTCCTCAGACCTCAAGCAATACAGCATCTTTGGGATGAGACGGAACAGGCTGTTCACGTCAGCATGGACCAATAACCCTGTGGAATATTTCCGACATATTGTAGAATACACCGAAGAATTCATGCTTTTCTGGAGGCAAAGCGAGGTACGACCTAGTAATAGATGGGTGTACCTAATAAACTGTCCGGTGAGTATATCCCGGGTGAGGCTAAAGATTAGGACAAATAGACGTGAATATATACTGAACAAAAATACAAAACGCAATATGCAACAATTTCAAAGATTTTACTGAGTTACAGTTCATAGAAGGAAATCAGTTAATTGAAATAAATAAATTTTCCACTATCCTATGAATTTCATATGACTGGGGAGGGGTGCAGCAATGGGTGGGCATAGGCCCAACCATCAGCCAATCCAAATGAGTTTTCCCTACTAAAGTACTTTATTACAGACAGAAATATTCCTCAGCACCCCTCCCAGGCAAACCGTCAACCCCCATAATACATTAGCAAAAAAAACTATTAAAGTCTTGTCTTATCAGTGGAATGATAACAGCAAGGAGAAGCAACCAACATTTTAAAATTAATTTTGTAAAAAGTTTCTCATTATTTTGACCTCCCCACATTATAAATTAGAAGAACTGTAAACTCTTACATAACCTAGTAGCTAGAAAGGTAACTCAAAACACATTTTCGCCAAGAGCAGCTGTTTAGCTGGTTAAACAAATGTTAGCCATGTGTAGGCAAACATTTATGTCCAAGTCAAGAAAGCTTACTGGTAGCCAGCAGGACTTGCCACACTGGTAGCCAATTCGCTGGTGCTTTTTCAAAGCCTATGTCAGACACTCCAGTGAGTGTAATACCAAAGACAGTAGCAACTCTAATTTGCTCAAAATCATTTGAGAAATAAAAGGTGATTAGAATATATAGTTTTTTCTAGTGTAGGTATGTAATTCAAAACTCGTTTATTATGTTGTTTCTAGCAATATTCATAAAAACATTTAACCTTTTTCCACTTTTTTATTTATTCACATTTTTGCGGACTCCGTGCAGTACCTTCGTCGACCCCCGGTTGAATACCCCTGGCCTAGGCAACTAGTTATTGTCGTCACGCGATGGACCAGGCATTCATTAGAATGCGATCCAAACGAAATACGGATAAGAATCCCATTGTGATGGAATGGTTAGTTTACATAGCTAGCTGGCTGTCTGGCTAAATGACAAGCCGAGGATGACAAGCTATAGCTAGCTAGTATTAGCCATAGCATAGTGTGCAGAATTTGTCTATGAAAATATACATTATTCCAATAGACTGCACAGTTCAGTATAAAATCCGATTACATATTCTAGGGCCCTTTTTGGGTAAAACATCTGTGTGACAGAAATTTGTAATTTAGGAAATATATTCACCTCCCAGCGTAATTCGGAGGGCACAGCACACCCGTATGGACGCCGCCATCTTGATGTTGTGAAAGGTCCTGAGTAGCATAACAGGTAGGCTGAGATGTGCCTGTAAAGAATGAATATGATTGAGTTTGTTTAATTGGGAAACGAGATAACGTTACATTATTGATAAACTACAGGTAAATATGTTTAAAATGCATTTAGATGAAAGCTATATGAAATGTAATGAAAGTTATAGCTAATGAAGTACAGTGTTTTGATTTTACGCGTGTAGGCTACATCTGTCCAACATCTGATATTGGTATAGGGCTGATTGGTTAATAATTATTGGGTGGGATGGCATATACTCTAACCCTATTATTCAGTGTGAAATAGCTGTACAAATAAATTAGCTCGATTTCTTCTGGCTATTTGTGACACATTTGCACATTTTTATCAGGTTTTAAATGCTAATTTCTATAGATTTTTATTTTTTAAAGGGAAAGAATACAGACAAATCTTAATTTACAATTGGGAAAATTTACAAGGCTAAGGGGGGCCTTGCAGAGGGGAACTTAAAATCTGGTACAGTCTAATCAGTCTTAGTACCATGGCCATGAAATACTGTACTGAATACTGTTAGGGTTGCGTCAATTCGAATCTGGTATCAGAACAAGTTATAACACTGAGTCACTGATTGTACTCTATGTACTTTTATTAGCTAAGCAATAAATGGCAAATGCAATTTTCGTATATACGGGCTCACTGTAATACCACGCAGGGCAGAACAGGGAACTGACAGGATGCACGTAAACAGCTGTTCTTATACTGTGATAGACATAGTTCCAACCCGTCTGTTGGCCTATCACAGTAGAGGCTGAGCGTGGTTTAGACTTGCTCAGCCTATCGCAGGCGCTCAGGCTGGTCCCCGCCTCTTGGCGCCTCTTGGAGTCCACCCTCTGTCGATGTATAGATTCTCACTGTTCTGGTATCACCCCCTAGTTATAACAGTTGCTCAGTTCCTGCTATTGTATGGTTCAGTATTCTTCCATCTCAATTAAACCTCGTGATGACCACCCCTCCCTATACCTGATTAACCACAACTTTGTAAGATACAGCAAGTCACACCATGTACTCAATATTGTCACATACAAACACAAGGACAAAGCATCTCCTGGGCTGTTATCTACAGTTTTGCAACATGCAGGTCACACCATGTTACTCAGTTCTTGTCACACACACAAACAGGCAAGTTGTCACGGTCGTCCTCCTCTTCATCTGAAGAGGAGAGGCGAGAAGGATCGGAGGACCAAAATGCGGCGTGATATGTGCTCATCATGAATTTTAATAAAGAAAACACTGAACACTATACAAAAACAGTAAACAAAATAACAACCGTGAAGCTAATGCGAGCTGCGCTGAAACAAGCCATCAACATAGACAATCACCAGTCAGCCAGGATCTTCCAGATCCGCCAGTCAGCCAGGATTCGCCAGTCAGCCAGGATCTGCCAGAACCACCAGCTAGCCAGGATCTGTCAGAGCCTACTACCTGCCTGAGCTTCCTCTCAGTACTGGGCTTCCTCTGAGTACTGGGCTTCCTCTGAGTACTGGGCTTCCTCTCAGTACTGGGCTTCCTCTCAGTACTGGGCTTCCCCTCAGTGCTGGGCTTCCTCTCAGTGCTGGGCTTCCCCTCAGTGCTGGGCTTCCCCTCAGTGCTGGGCTTCCCCTCAGTGCTGAGCTTCCCCTCAGTGCTGAGCTTTCCCCCAATGCTGAGCTTCCCCCAGTGCGGAGCCGCCACTGTGGACAGACGCCCACCCGGACCCTCCCCTACGGGTTTAGGTGTGCGGCCGGGAGTCCGCACCTGGGGGGGGTTTCACATTTTGTGGTGTGTTTTTGTATTGGGGTTTTAGTAGGTATTGGGATTGTGGCTGAGTAGGGTTGTCTAGGAAAGTCTATGGCTGCCTGAGGCGGTTCTCAATCAGAGTCAGGTGATTTTCGTTGTCTCTGATTGGGAACCATATTTAGGTAGCCCGGGTTTCACTGTGTGTTTGTGGGTGATTGTTCCTATCTCTGTGTTATTGCACCAGTTTAGGCTGATTCGGTTTTCACGTACGTTTATTGTTTTTTGTATTTATCGTGTTTATTCTTCTATTAAACATGTATCGATATAACCACGCTGCATTTTGGTCCGACTCTCCTTCGGCGGAAGAAACCCGTAACAACAAGTAGATGTAGCACCAGTTGTTTAATCTCATGATGATGCTCAAGTGCACAAATGCAGATACTTCACACAGCCAACATCAAATAATATTTAATCATATATATGGTATTGGCTATAATGTAAAACACAGAATCCCACAATACCAGTGTGACTGTTTATGTTGATATATTATATTAAACAACCATTTTGTACTCTTTCCCTGCTACTGATTAATGTTCTAGGATTCTTCCCACTTCCCCTGTCAGGTTGTTACTACTGCTGCTCTACATACTGTATGGCTTCAAATTTAGCATAATATTTTCAACTTAAAATCTAGTTATTATACCTTAATAATAACCAGCAACATACACAGTCAAAAACAATTGTAATTTTTTAAAAGTAGGCAAACTGAAATTCTTATAAAAAATGTAATATAATATATTCATGACTGCTTCTCACCTGCATTAAGTTAAGTCATACAATAATTAAGATTGTGTCACAGTCTGTTGATTCACACTATCTTACCTGTTGGTTTGTGGCCTCTTTCTCTCCCCCTCTCTGCCCGTCTCTGTCAGGATTTCATATTTTCCTGTTATTTTACCAATGGTCCATTCTGAGAATAAAATCTAACATTTTCTTATTGCATTTGTTATCATTCAAGTTATTGGTCATCTCTCAAGATCTTGTTTTAAATGTTTTATTTATGTATTTTTTAAACTGACTGAATCACAGAGGCAAAAAAATAACAGGTTCATATGAACAAAACACTTTATAAAACAAATTAAGGGTACATCAAGGCGTTCTTTGTTAACATAGGCATAGGCTATTCATAGAAATGTTATGATAATTAAATAAATACAAATCAAGCGTTTCACCAAATCAAATGTTCATCAAAACACATAGGCTAGCCTACATCATATCCAAATATAACCACAATATAAAATAAAATAAATGTGAGCCTTCTGATGCTGAAGAAGATGGGGAGCATAAATAAAACTGCACCCAAGCTAAGAGGAGACCTGCACAGCACAGTGAAGAAAGTAAGGAAGATTGCGTGTCACTTTCACAAGTCAGGGGTCAGTGATGACAAGCTACAGGGGTAGGTTATATGAAGAGTTAAGGAATGAGCTCAAGATGAAATTGGACTGCAGAGCTCAAGATGAAATTGGACTGCAGCACACGGTGGAACTGTCTGGCAGATAAGGTAGATATTGTGTGTAGCACAATGCTGTTTGCAATGGCATGGTAGGGGAACCCATCACTCGCAGCCATTTCTGCTACAATTTCATCCAGTGCTTCCGTCAAATTGAGGTAAAACTGCATCTTCATAGGATGTTTTTCTGCAGTAGCTGAAGCGCCCTGTCTGCACTTGGTGGTAGGGGCCTGCATGTCGGATTAATCCACTTGTTGAATATATAGGCTACATTTTATTCTGCACTTGCAGAATAAAGTGAAACTCTGCTACACAGTATGTAACCCTACCCTACCCGTAGCCAGAGGCAGTTTTAGAAGGGTACGTTTGTTAAGGCAGTTCTGAAGTATTGTGGCTGACTTTAGGACCATGCGGAAGGCTCGGAGCCGGTGGGAAGGCTGATTGATTGGCTGGCTGGCTGGCTTTAGGACTTTGAAGTGCACAGCTGCAGTTGTCGAACAGCGCAACTTCTCTCACACTTGAGTTGATGAAAGCAGTGCAGACAAGAAGATAGCTAGATAACTGCTGTTTGACTTGAAAGGAAACTAAATTCGGGTTTAATCACGGTGCTGAGCTAGCTAATAGCTAATTTCTGTAAATTTGTTATAAAATGTTATGTATGTTCCTTATCGACTGAGATTAATGACACTACAGCAGCTATGGTGATAATGGCTGGAGTAACTTTTACTTGTATTTGCTGTTCTCCACATAGTTTTTGAGAGCTTTTACATCTCATCGTATATAGACTTGTTTATACTGAATTATTGACTGTATGTTTGTTTTCTTGCGTCGACCTGAGACGCAGACGTCCCATCTAGGCATCTGGAAATGCAAATGCGCTACGCCAAATGCTAATAGCACTCGTTAAAACTCAAACGTTCATCAAAACACACATGCAGGGCACTGAATTAAAGCTACACTCGTTGTGAATCTAGCCAACAAGTCAGATTATTAAAATGCTTTTCGGCGAAAGCATGAGAAGCATGAGAAGCTATTATCTGATAGCATGCAACTCCCCGAAATACCTGAAGGCGACGTAAACAAAAGAATTAGCGTGGCCGGCGCTACACAAATAGCAGAAATAAAATATTAAACTTTCATTACCTTGGACGAGCTTCTTTGTTGGCACTCCTATATGTCCCATAAACATCACTATTGGGTCTTTTTTTCGATTAAATCGGTCCATATATACCCAAAATATCCATCTATGGAAACTGTGTGATTCAGAAAAAACACAGTTTCAAAACGCTACGTCATTTTTTTTTTTTTTTTTTTTTTAAATGAAAAAAGTTGACGATAAACTTTCACAAAACACTTCGAAATACTTTTGTAATCCAACTTTAGGTATTAGTAAACGTTAATAATCTATCAAATTGATCACGAGGCGATGTGTATTCAATAGCTCCACGCTTTCAAATCATCTTCCAAAATCTCTCTTCCAAAACTTCCTGTCGGAGGCCGGATGGAAAGTGGTCTCTCTTCCTCGTTTGACCAAGAAACAACGAGAAGGCAATTGACAAGAGTGGTGACATCGTGTGGAAGCTGTAGGACTTGCAATCTCGGCCCCATTTAATTTCGTGCCCCTTGAACAATACATGCAAGTGGCGCATGGATATTTTTTTCAGTTTTCAGTGATCAGTTTTTCTTGCGCTTTTCGATGAAACAGACGCTCTGTTATAGTCACAGCGGTGATTTAACCAGTTTTAGAAACGTGAGAGTGTTTTCTATCCACACATACTAATCATATGCATATACTATATTCCTGGCATGAGTAGCAGGACGCCAAAATGTTGCGCGATTTTTAACAGAATGTTCGAAAAAGTAGAGGGTCGACTTAAGAGGATTTATCGACTGAGATTAATGACACTACAGCAGCTATGGTGATAATGGCTGGAGTAATTTTTACTTGTATTTGCTGTTCTCCACATAGTTTTTGAGAGATTTTACATCTCATCGTATATAGACTTGTTTATACTGAATTATTGACTGTATGTTTGTTTTACTCCATGTGTAACACTGTGTCGTTGTATGTGTCGAACTGCTTTGCTTTATCTTGGCCAGGTCGCAATTGTGAATGAGAACTTGTTCTCAACTTGCCTACCTGGTTAAATAAAGGTGAAATAAATAAAAAAAATATATATATTTTTTTAGCAGAAATGCAGTAACGTCGCTTCCTTTGGGGGGAGGGGCATCCTTGGTGTCCTGTTCTAGATGGCACGGTAGAATTAACTTCACAATGGAGACTGAAGTACTAATACTTTTAGCTTTATATCTGAAGCATGGTAACAATTAACACTGTTAACGCAGGCACACTTCCAACTGTAAGACTGCTCATTTACATATCCCCTTGACCTTCAACCTCGAGTGTTACTGGTTGGCTGTTAAACACAAGAGAGTTATGGACAATCATTAAAGGTGTATAGCTCCATCTATTACATTTGGAGGGGAGACAACACTCAACATGTATCTAACTTTAACATGGATCAAATGTATTTATTTTAATCAATTAGGGAACATACAAATTAACAGTTGATTGTAGTTTAATCCAATTTTCAATGCTATTTGTGATACT
The DNA here is from genome assembly GCF_018296145.1 of Oncorhynchus tshawytscha. NCBI lineage: Eukaryota > Metazoa > Chordata > Actinopteri > Salmoniformes > Salmonidae > Oncorhynchus > Oncorhynchus tshawytscha. The sequence continues at coordinate 70,240,232 of NC_056429.1, read as the reverse complement.
ATTTGCTGATTTCCCATGGCCACCCATGACTGGTTTTAGGTCCCCCATTGGCACCCCATCAGAATATTCCTAGAACCGCCCCTGCCAGTAAGTAAAAATGGGGAGACAGTTTTAGGCCTATTAACTGCATTTCAAAGTAGTGTGTACAGTTTCAGCATAAACAATATGCATAAACAAAAAGTGAATAAGATATGTTATTACAACAGAGTACACACCCATAGACACACACTGAGTGTTGATGTATATAGCAGAGCAGAAAAGGCCATAGAGAAGCCAGATTTAGACCTTGCATATAATTTAACAGTTTCATTTCATGTCACGCTATACATATAAATAATATATCATAATTGACCAGTTTCTCACAGTTATTTATCCTGGGAAACGGGAGTGGGTTTGAGCGCGAAGTCTCTGTGACCTGGTTCCCGCCATTAAACCCCAGTCTCTGTTCCTGCCATGATCATGATAGCACCAAACAAAGTCTTAACACATGGAACACGCCTTCGTGACCCATAATCACTCTGATGAAGTTAAAGACATCTCCAGTGCCTTCGGAAAGTATTAAGAACCATTGACTTTTTCAACATTTTGTTACGTTACAGCCTTATTCTAAAATGGATGAAATAGCTTTTAATCCTCATCAATCTACACACAATACCTCATAATGACAAATCAAAACCAGGTTTTTACAAAATGTTGCGAATGTATATATTTCAAAAAAACCTGCTATAGCACATTTACATGAGTATTCAGACCCTTTACTCAGTACTTTGTTGAAGCACGTTTGGCAGTGATTACAGCCTCGAGTATTCTTGGGTATGACGATACAAGCTTGGCACACCTGTATTTGTGGAGTTTCTCCCATTCTTCTCTGCAGATCCTCTCAAGCTCGGTCAGGTTGGATGGGGAGCATTGCTGCACAGCTATTTTCAGGCCTCTCCAGAGATGTTTGATCAGTTTCAAGTCCGTCTCTGGCTGGGCCACTCAAGGACATTCAGAGACTTGTCCAGAAGCCACTCCTGCGTTGTCTTGGCTGTGTGCTTAGGGTCGTTGTCCTGTTGAAAGGTGAACCTTCACCCCAGTTTGAGGTCCTGAGTGCTCCATAGCAGGTTTTCATCAAGGAATGTCTGTACTTTGCTCCATTCATCTTTGCCTCGATCCTGACTAGTCTCCCAGTCCCCGCAGCTGAAAAACGTCCCCACAGCATGATGCTGCCACCACCATGCTTCAACGTAGGAATGGTGCAGACCTCCAGTCGTGATGCCTGGCATTCAGGCTAAAGAGTTCAATCTTGGTTTCCTCAGACCAGAGGATCTTATTCTCATCGTCTGAGAGTCTTTAAGTACCTTTTGGCAAACTCCAGGTGCATTTTATTGAGGAGTGGCTTCCGTCTGGCCCTACTACCGTAAAGGCCTGATTGGTATAGTGCGGCAGAGATGGTTGTCCTTCTGGAAGGTTATCCCATATCCACAGAGGAACTCTAGAGCTCTGTCAGAGTGACCATTGGGTTCTTAGCCACCTCCCGGACCAAGGCCCTTCGCCCCCGATATCTCAGTTTGGCTTGGGCGGTCAGTTCTAGGAAGATTCTTGGTTGTTCCTAACTTCTTCCACGTAAGAATGATGGAGGACATTCTGTTCTCTGGGATATTCAATGATGCAGAAATGTTTTGGTACCCTTCCCCAGATTTATGCCTCGACACAATCCTGTCTCGGAGCTCTACGGACAATTCCTTCGACCTCATGGACCTTATATAGACAGGTGTGTGCCTTTCCAAATCATGTCCAATCAATTGCATTTACCACAGGTGGACTCCAATCAAGTTGTAGAAACATCTCAAGGATAATCAGTGGATACAGGATGCACATGAGTTCAATTTCGAGTTTCCTAGCAAAGGGTCTGAATACTTTTAATACATTTGCAAAACTGTTTTCGCTTTGTCATTATTGGGTATTGTGTGTAGATTGTTGAGTATTTTTATTTATTTAATCCATTTTAGAATAAGGCTGTAACAAAATGTGGAAAAACTAAAGGGGTCTGAATACTTTCCGAAGACACTGTAAGCTGATAGCACTCAAATTTGCCAGCTGCCAAGAACCTTACTGACAGTCCTTTGCTCTCCTTTGAAAAAAAACTCTTGTCATCTTTATTTTCTCTTCTTGTCTGGTAGCACATCCATTGCTAACTTGCTGACCCTATAATGAAGACTGAGACAGTGATTGTGCAAGTCATTCTGTTGCTAGCAAGTTCTTGGCTTCATAACATTCACCATCAGTTTTTCACACAGCCAGAACTACCCAGCGCTAGCTAGTTAGATTAAACCTGACACAGCTAAAAATGACTCAACTGTAAATGTAAAGCTATGTCACGTTGTATAAATGATAGGAGACAGGCGCAGGAATACGTAATAGGGTTTTTTAATACTCCACCCAAAAATACAACATGCCAAGAAAGACACAGGGACAAATCCCAAAACAAACACGTACACAAAAACACAGGGAAGTAACCCAAACAAAGGGCGAGGTTAAACCTCTAATAAATACACGTGACGAGACTCGTAATAACGAGTACACAATACACGCAGCACGAAAGCAGAAACCACAAAGCACAGGTACACACAAGATCGACGAACATGGGAACAGTAACCCACAAGACAATGGTGAACAGAGGGCACATATATACAATTACTAATCAGGGGAAATGGGAACCAGGTGTGTGTAATGAAACAGTTCAGTGAAGCCTAGAGGCCTGTGACGTAGACCCCCTGGTGCACGGAATGAGCAGCAGTACCAGGGGAATCCCTGACAAACTAGCTCATAGCCAGGAGAAAGCTAATGGTTGCTGACTTTTGTACTAACATATAAAAGGTTATTTACATTCATACACTTTTTACTTAAACTTACTTTGTTGTTGCCATCAATTACTTTACCCGGTGCGGTGAGTAATGATGGTGGATGTGCACAGTGCTTTTTCTCCCATTATAGCTTCTGTGACCGCATGGGCAGCACTATTGAGGCTATCTCCATTTAATGTAGTAAATGTTATTCTTCTTCATTGGCTGATTGTTCCCAACTCTTAGGAATCACCACACAGTTGACTACTTTCAAATGGTGGAAGCCCTCAGTGGCAATCTCCATGCTAATACAGGTTATATCCATGATGAGTCCTCCATCTACTGTATCTCTATGACAACAGGGGGGCATTTTACCTGCTTCTAACATTGGGGTAGGGGGACATGCCCTCTCGGTCCCCCCCGGCTTATATGCCCTTGTTCACAGGTTCAACTCAAAGAGCATGGCTCCTGCTATGCTTATTGCCACTGTGTGTTCTAATTACAAACAGTTTCAGCATTTAATGAGACTTCTAACACCTGCAGTAGGCAAGAAGTGAAATGTGAAAATAAAAACGTCTTCTTAGTCAGAATATCCTGTTACAGCTCTTGTCTCTCTTTATTACATGGAATGGAAATGGGAATTTATGTACAGTACCAGTCAAAGGTTTGGACATACCTACTCATTCCAGGGTCTTTCTTTATTTGGACTATTTTCTACATTGTAGAATAATAGTGAAGACATCAAAACTATGAAATAACACATATGTAATCATGTAGTAACCAAAAAAGTGCTAAACAAATCAAAATATATTTTATATTTGAGATTTTTAAAAGTAGCCACCCTTTGCCTTGATGACAGTTTTGCACACTCTTGGCATTCTCTCAACCAGTTTCACCTGGAATGCTTTCCCAACAGTCTTGAAGGAGTTTGCCTTCACTCTGTGGTCCAACGCATCCCAAACTATCTCAATTGAGTTGAGGTCGGGTAATTGTGGCGGCCAGGTCATCTGATACAGCACTCCATCACTCTCATTTTTGGTCAAATAGCCCTTATACAGCCTGGAGGTGCATTGGGTCATTGTCTTGTTGAAAAACAAATGGTAGTGCCACTAAGCGAAAACCAGATGGGATGGCGTATCGCTGCAGAATGCTGTGGTAGCCATGCTGGTTAAGTGTGCCTTGAATTCTAAATATATTACAGACAGTGTCACCAGCAAAGCACCATCACACCTCCTCCCCCATGCTTCATGTTGGGAACCACACATGCGGAGATCATCCATTCACCTACTCTGCATCTCACAAAGACATGGCGGTTGGAACCAAAAATCTCAAATTTGGACTCATCAGACCAAAGGACAGATTTCCACCGGTCTAATGTCCATTGCATGTGTTTCTTGGCCCAAGCAATTCTCTTATTATTATTGGTGTCCTTTAGTAGTGGTTTCTTTGTCAGCAATTCAACCATGAGGGCCTGATTCACACAGTCTCCTCTGAACAGTTGATGTTGAGATGTGTCTGTTACTTGAACTTTGTGAAGCATTTATTTAGGCTGTGATTTCTAAGGGAAACGATTTCTGGGGTTGGTAGAGTGCTTCACTTCTGTTGTTATTACAGAATGCTCGGATCAACCCTTAAAGAGATGGGTGGGGCTAAAACTTAAGAGGGTGTGAACGATGCTGAATGGGCATAGACAAAGAAGGGCTCTCCAGTAGTAGTACCAAAAGATTCAAAGGCCATTTTCTCAAAAGTGAGTTTACAAGTTTATCAACTTTCAAAGCAAAATTACTCTCTCATTGTTCCTCAACTGTAGTGAATGATATACCATTTTGTAGCTCTGAGTCTATTTTTATCCAAAAAAACACAATTTAACATTTTGCTTCATAAGACCGATTTTAGCTGATCGGTCACATATAAAATATATTTTGATTTGTTTAACACTTTTTTGATTACTAGAAGATTCCATATGTGTTATTTCATAGTTCTGATGTCTTCACTATTATTCTACAATGTAGAAAATAGTAAAAATTAAGAAAAACCCTGGAATAAGTAGGTGTGTCTAAACTTTTGACTGGTACTGTATGTGGATTTTCTTGTTGCCATTTTTACAATTTATCTACCTACCTACCTTGCCTGCTGTTGGACAAAGAGAAAGAAAGGTCAGGAAAGGAACCTGGGGATGTGAATACAAATCAACATAGCTCCATCAGCTGTCACTCCCTGGTCTTAGTATTTTGTGTTTTCTTTATTATTTTGGTCAGGCCAGGGTGTGACATGGGTTATTTATGTGGTGTGTTTTGTCTAGGAGTTTTTTGTAGGTCACGGGATTGTGGTTAGTGGGGTTGTCTAGAAAAGTCTATGGTTGCCTGGAGTGGTTCTCAATCAGAGGCAGGTGTTTATCGTTGTCTCTGATTGGGAACCATAGAGTAAGCATTCAACCGGGTAAGGTTGGGCAGGCTCGGTGCTCAAAAGCTCCAGTGCGCCTGCACGGTCCGGTCTATCCAGTACCACCTCCACGCACCAGCCCTCCGGTGGCAGCTCCCCGCACCAGGCTTCATGTGCGTGTCCTCGGCCCAGTACCACCAGTGCCAGCACCACGCACCAGGCCTACAGTGCGCTTCGCCTGTTCAGCGCTGCCGGAGTCTCCCGGCTGTCCAGCGCTGTCAGAGCCTTCCTCCTCTACAGCGCTGCCAGGAGTCTCCCGCCTGTCCAGCGCTGCCAGAGCCTTCCTCCTCTACAGCGCCTCCGGAGTCTCCCGCCTGTTCAGCGCTGCCAGTCTGCAAGGATCCGCCAGAGCTGCCAGTCTGCAAGGATCCTCCAGAGCTGCCAGTCAGCATGAAGCAGCTAGATCCGCCAGTCAGCATGGAGTAGCCAGAGCCGCCAGTCAGCATGGAGCAGCCAGAGCCGCCAGTCAGCATGGAGCAGCCAGAGCCGCCAGTCAGCATGGAGCAGCCAGAGCCGCCAGTCAGCATGGAGCAGCCAGAGCCGCCAGTCAGCATGGAGCAGCCAGAGCCGCCAGTCAGCATGGAGCAGCCAGAGCCGCCAGTCAGCATGGAGCAGCCAGAGCCGCCAGTCAGCATGGAGCCGCCAGTCAGCATGGAGCAGCCAGAGCCGCCAGTCAGCATGGAGCAGCCAGAGCCGCCAGTCTGCCAGGATCTGCCAGTCAGCCAGGATCTTCCAGAGCTGCCAGTCAGCCAGGATCTGCCAGAACCACCAGCCAGCCAGGATCTGCCAGAGCCATCTACCTGCCTGAGTTTCCTCTCAGTCCCGAGCTTCCTCTCAGTCCCGAGCTTCCTCTCAAGTCCCGAGCTACCCCTCAGTCCCGAGCTACCCCTCAGTCCCGAGCTCCCCCTCAGTTCAGTGGGGTCCTTGGTTAGGGCTACTAGGCCAAGGTTGGCGGTGAGGGTCACCAATCTAAGGACGCAAATTAAGCGGACTAAGACTTTGTTGGAGTGGACAGACGCCCACCCGGTCCCTCCCCTATGGGTTTAGGTGTGCGGCCGGGAGTCCGCACCTTGGGGGTTCTGTCACGCCCTGGTCTTAGTATTTTGTGTTTTCTTTATTATTTTGGTCAGGCCAAGGTGTGACATGGGTTATTTATGTGGTGTGTTTTGTCTAGGGTTTTTTTGTAGGTTATGGGATTGTGGTTAGTGGGGTTGTCTAGAAAAGTCTATGGTTGCCTGGAGTGGTTCTCAATCAGAGGCAGGTGTTTATCGTTGTCTCTGATTGGGAACCATTTTTAGGCAGCTATATTCTTTGAGTGTTTCGTGGGTGATTGTTCTTGTCTCTGTGTTTGTTTGCACCAGATAAGGCTGTTTAGGTTTTCATGTCACGTTTCTTGTTTTGTATTGTTCGTGTTTATCTTTTATTAAAGATTAATCAAAATAACCACGCTACATTTTGGTCCTCTCCTTCACCGGAAGAAAACCTTAACATCAGCATGATAAACTCCTGTCCAACAGGATAAGCCTCAGTGCATCACCAGACCCAGGCTTCTGCAATTTTCCGGGAATATGACAGGAAACAAATTAAGATTCTTGAAGGTTCCTCTCCCACTGTCAGTGCAACAAGGACAGTTCAAGCTTTTTCCCCTTAAAATGAATTATAAAATCTACAGGGTTCGAATAAGGCAATTACAGAGTACATTTGAAAATACTTCAGGTTCCATCATTATCATTATCTGCTCTTCCTGGGATCTTGATTACAAATTTACAGCCTTTTTCTAAGTGTAAATGTGAGTGTTTACTCGTCTGGGCTGACTGTCAGACCTGAGTGAAGCTACAGCACTCATATGGGGCATTGTAGGAGGCAGGAGAGCTATATCTTATCATATTGATGCAGGTGTTGCATAAGCATAATGAACTAAGAATCTAAATGAACAAATAGTTATAGGTTTCTCACTCCCAGCCATCCGTGCTTTTTTTAAGTGATAGAATGGATAACTTTCCAGTGCCAATTATACTCCACAGATTATCTTTTGATCAAGTTTGACATATCACTACTTTATTTTGGAGCAAAATAATGAATCATATCCATTCAAATATGTTCTGAAACATTGTCAATATCACTTTGCAATGACGCATGACTGTAATGACACTGTAATTACATTGTAATGACTCTTTTCTTACAAGAGGGACAAGTCTATCACTTCACCTCATCTGTCTGGCCTAGCAGGCTCAGGGGACTAGATTGGTGGACACTTCAAGCTTCAGTCTAGTTTAGAGCTGCATGCTATTTTTCATCAGTTCCCCAGGCCTTTCGTCCTGGTCTGTGATAGACACTTCCATAATCACACTCTATTCACCCTGCTATGTATAATTACCCTTCCTCGGGCTACCGGCTGGGGCCTTTTTTGTGTGTGCAGCGGGTCACCCATCACTCCTGCCGTATGGCTCAGCTGTAATTGCTGTGTGGCGAGGTGGGTAAAATATCCACGGTGTGATTCGCAATTGCATGCTATTCAGTGTAATTGTTACGGCATTACATTGCTTTTCTTCGTTGCAATCAAAGGAGTGACAGTGAAAGCAATAATATCAAGATTTGTTTTTTTATGGAAGGGCGTTAACTGCCACGGTTATCAAGCTAAGTTACACACACAGAGGGCTTCTTCACAAAAAGACTGACTAAAAAAGGTGAGGCAAAACCAGTTTTGAAACATTAAATTAGCACATACATGCAGACAGACAGACAGGTACAGTATATCCATACACACGGAGTCACTGTCCCTCCTATCCATATCCAGTCCAGAGTCTACTGTCCAGGCCAGGCTGTTCCTGAAGGGATCCTGAAGGTGTTGATGGGGAGCAAGCCTCCAGCCCTCACATTGATTGATATCAGCCTGTAATCTCCAAAGAGACCTTTAGAAGTCTGATTTAGTGCGCAACCTGACTGGGATCGATATGTGCCTGTTAGCACCATGCAGCTCTGGACCAAGCCACTGACTCTGGTAGCTACTGAGGCAAGAGCGGGAAGGAGGGGAGGAAGGGAAAGAGAGAGACAGGGGCGGATGGAAGTAGAGCGGGAGAGAGAGAAAGAGAGAGAGGACCCAGGGATCCAACCTTTTTCTACCCCTCAGGAAACTCACTGAACAGAATCTACCAATGATGGGAACCTTTCGATCCAAAAAGGGTTTTATTTAGGAAAAATGGCGAGACCATTGTAAGAAAGCAACTTATAATAGGGGCTTGTAGATGCTTTTGGTGTATTCACTTGCTCCTCATGCATAGAGATAAACTATTTCAACCAGGTGGAGTCTCATGGGTGAAATTATAATTTATCTTCCCAGGCATATGCTGTTTTCCTCTCCAGGTATATCACTCCATAGCCATTTAGCTTGAGACATTTTATTTAAGACTATTGATATGAAATAATTGCTTTTCTGGGGAAAAGAGACTTACCAACTTAGTGTCTCCCGTTCCATTTGGAGGAAAATTTGTCTGTGTACTTTGTAAGAGCTGCCAGCGCATTCGTCAATGTTGTTGTTGGACGCAATGTGGAACATATCCCAATCCAAGTGATTGCCCAACCTTCATTTAACTGAAGTGATATCCAGCCATAATCAAATTGAAGGCTGTCACATTAGGGCTTGGCAAAACATGAGACAAAGTATTGGCAGGTCCTCTGGCCATTTCCTGTGATTTCTTTTCGTCCCTGAAACACCCATTACAAATATTAGTGCTGAAGAAAGCATCAGGCTGTGGCTGTGTCATTCAAGGCTTTGTCATTACTGGCCGTGACCAGGAGTCCCATAGGGCTGTGCAAAATTGGCCCAGCGTCGTCTGGGTTAGGGGAGGGTTTGGCCGTGGGGGCTTTACTTGGCTCATCTCACTCTAGTGACTTCTTGTGGCGGGCCAGGCGCCTGCAGGCTGATTTCGGTTGAGGGGTGTTTCCTCTGACACATTGCTGCAGCTGGCTTCCGGGTTAAGCGAGCGAGTGTTAAGAAGCGCGGTTGGGCGGGTCATGTTTCGGAGGACGGATGACTCGACCTTCGCCTCTCCCGAGCCCATTGGGAGTTGCAGCGATGAGACAAGATTTTAATCACGAAATTGGGGAGAAAAAGGGGATAAAAAAATAAGGAAATCTTAAGTCCGACATGATTGTGTTCAAGTGCTTTTTGGAAGAAATCTTCAACCAATAAAATTAGCTAGCTAGATGAACTAGCTAACATTGCTAATAAAGTTAGTTTGCTTGAGGTATCTGTCCAGTGTTACAGATTTCTATGAAATATTACCTCAAATGTATTACAATATGAATCAAATGTTTAAAAAATATAATTAACTTCTTATGGCTGCAGGGGCAGTATTGAGTAGCTTGGACGAAAGGTGCCCAGAGGTGCCCAGAGTCAACGGCCTGCTCCTCAGTCCCAGTTGCTAATATATGCATATTATTTTTAGTATTGGATAGAAAGCACTCTGACGTTTCTAAAACTGTTTGAATGATGTCTGTGAGTATAACAGAACTCATATGGCAGGCAAAAACCTGAGAAGAAATCCAAACAGGAAGTGGAAGTTGGTCGATTTTCAACCCAGCCCCTATTGACTACACAGTGGGATATGGATAAAGTTGCACTTCCTAGGGCTTCCACTAGATGTCAACCACCTTTAGAAACTTGATTGAGGCTTCTACTGTGTTGTGGAGCCAGATGGGAGCTCTTTGAGTCAGTGGTCTGGCAGAGAGCCAGGTCATGGTCATGCGCATATCACATGATAGCGACCTGCGTTCCAAGGCTTCTCTACAGACATAGGAATTCTCCAGTTGAAACTTTATTGAAGATTTATGATAACAACATCCTAAAGATTTATTCTATACTTAGTTTGACAAGTTTCTTCGACCTGTAATATAATTTTTTGAAGTTTTCGTCCGATGTTCGGATGGACCTGCACGAGCGTTTGGATTTGCGTTCTAAACGCGCTCACAAAAGTAGCTACTTGGACATAAATAATGGACATTATCGAACAAATCAAGCATTTATTGTGGAACTAGGATTCCTGGGAGTGCATTCTGATGAAGATTGTCAAAGGTAAGGGAATATTTATAATGTGATTTCTGATTTCTGTTGACTCCAACATGGCAGATAATTTTATTTATTTTCTGAGCACCGTCTCAGATTATTGCAAGGTATGCTTTTTCCATAAAGTTATTTTGAAATCTGACACAGTGGTTGCATTAGGGAGAGGTATATCTAAATTTCCATGTGTAGCAATTGTATTTATCGACATTTATCATGAGTATTTCTGTAAAATGATGTGGCTCTCTACAATATCACCGGATGTTTTTGGAACTAGTGAACGTAATGCGCCAATGTATACTGAGATTTTTAAATATAAATATGAACTTTATCAAACAAAACATACATGTATTGTACATGTACATGTATTGTGTAACATGAAGTCCTATGAGTGTCATCTGATGAAAGCTTAGTGATGAATTTTATCTCTATTTCTGATTTTTGTGACTCCCCTCTTTGGCTGGAAAAATGGCTGTGTTGTTCTGGCTTTGGCTTTGTGTTGTGACTTGGCTTTGACCTAACATAATCGTTTGTGGTGCTTTTGCTGTAAAGCCTATATGAAATCGGAGACTGTGGTGGGATAAACAACAAGATTACCTTCAAAATGGTATAAGATACGTATGTTTGAGGAATTTTAATTATGCGATTTCTGATGTTTTGAATTTGGTGCCCTGCACTTTCACTTTCACCTTTAACGGGATTGCAGCCCTAAGAAGTTTTAAGGTGTAAGGGGTGCGTACTGGTGGAAGAGAAGTCAGGCGCAGGAGAGTAAATACTGTACAACGGTGCAGTTTAATAATAAAAATCACCTTAAACAAAAACAATCAATACAATGGGTACAAAACCCGTCGCATTCCAGACATAACGTGCACAAGCACTTACAATAAACTATTCCGGACAAGGACATGGGGGGAACAGAGGGTTAAATACACAACATGTAATGATGGAATTGAAACCAGGTGTGTGGGAAGACAAATCAAAACAAATGGAAAATGAAAAGTGGATCAATGATGGCTAGAAGACCGGCGACGCCGACCGCCGCCCGAACAAGGAGAGGAACCAACTACTGCGGAAGTCATGACATAAGGATGTTAAAAGCAGTTTTTATCTCTGCCCCTGCTTTGCCTGTTATGAAACAACAAAGTAGTTTGTGTGTATACCGGTCAAAAACAGCTGATTTGCTCAGCCAATGAGATGCGCATACACCTGGATATTAAAATGTGCTCCCACGGCGCCAACAGAGATGGCCGCCTCGCTTCGCGTTCCTAGGAAACTATGCAGTATTTAGTTTTTTTAACGTGTTATTTCTGACATTGGTACCCCAGGTAATCTTAGGTTTCATTACATACAGTCGGGGGTAACTACTGAATATAAGAGCAACGTCAACTCACCATCATTACGACCAGGAATATGACTTTCCCAAAGCGGATCCTGTGTTCTGCCTTCCACCCAGGACAATGGATCGGATCCCAGCCTGCGATCCAAAACAACGAGGTCGTAAAAGGGGCAAACGAAGCGGTCTTCTGGTCAGGCTCCGGAGACGGGCACATCGCGCACCACTCCCTATCATACTACTTGCCAATGTCCAGTCTCTTGACAACAAGGTTGATGAAATTCCGAGCAAGGTTAGCATTCCAGAGAGACATCAGAGACTGTAACGTTCTTTGCTTCACAGAAACATGGCTCACTCGAGAGACTCTATCGGTGCAGCCAGCTGGTTTCTTCACGCATCGCACCGACAGGATTAACGAGACGTGGTGTGATCATAACAACATACAGGAACTCAAGTCCTTCTGTTCACCTGACTTAGAATTCCTCACAATCAAATGTCGAAAACAAGACGCATTATCTACCAAGGGAATTCTCTTAGATTATAATAGCCGAAATATGTTCCCCCAAGCAGACACATCGATGGCCCTGAACTTCAAGAACTTTATGAACTGGAAACCCTAAGGCTGCATTCATTGTAGCTGGGGATTTTAACAAGGCTAATCAGAAAACCCCCTAAATACAAACAGCCCCGTCAAACAAGGACCAGGATGTCCTGCTCCCAGACAGACTAAATAACTTTTTTGCTCGCTTTGAGGACAATACACTGCCACTGACACGGCCCGCTACCAAAACCTGCGGACTCTCCTTCACTGCAGCCGACGTGAGTAAAACATTTAAACGTGTTAACCCTCGCAAGGCTGCAGGCCCAGACGGCATCCCCAGCCACGTCCTCAGAGCATGCGCAGACCAGCTGGCTGGTGTGTTTACGGACATATTCAATTAATCCTTATCCCAGTCTGCTGTTCCCACATGTTTCAAGAGGGCCACCATTGTTCCTGTTCCCAAGAAAGCTAAGGTAACTGAGCTAAACGACTACCGCCCCGTTGCACTCACTTCCGTCATCTTGAAGTGCTTTGAGAGACTAGTCAACGACCATATCACCTCCACCCTACCTGACACCCTAGACCCACTCCAATTTGCTTACCGCCCCAATAGGTCCACAGACGACGCAATCGCAACCACACTGCACACTGCCCCTACCCATCTGGACAAGAGGAATACCTATGTGAGAATGCTGTTCATCGACTACAGCTCAGCATTTAACACCATAGTACCCTTCAAACTCGTCATCAAGCTCGAGACCCTGAGTCTCGACCCCGCCCTGTGCAACTGGGTACTGGACTTCCTGACGGGCCGCTTCCAGGTGGTGAGGGTAGGTAACAACATCTCTACCCCGCTGAATCTCAACATTGGGACCCCACAAGGGTGCGTTCTGAGCCCTCTCCTGTACTCCCTGTTCACCCACGACTGCGTGGCCATGCACGCCTCCAACTCAATTATCAAGTTTGCAGACGACACTACAGTAGGCTTCATTACCAACAATGACGAGATGGCCTACAGGAAGGAGGTGAGGGCCCTCGGAGTGTGGTGTCAGGAAAATAACCTCACACTCAACAAAACAAAGGAGATGATTGTGGACACATTGGTGCGGCTGGCTTCCGGGTTGGATGCGCGCTGTGTTAAGAAGCAGTACGGCTGGTTGGGTTGTGTATCGGAGGACGCATGACTTTCAACCTTCGTCTCTCCCGAGCCCGTACGGGAGTTGTAGCGATGAGACAAGATAGTAGCTACTACAACAATTGGATACCATGAAATTGGGGAGAAAAAGGGGTAAAAAATTCAACAAAAAAAAACAAAAATTAAAATTAAAATGATAGACTGATAATTTCTTTGTCAGTGGGCAAACGTACAAAATCAGCCTGGGGATCAAATACTTTTTTCCCTCACTGTACGTTATCAATTTGGGCACCAGGCATGTCCGTATCTCCTCTCTCGGCGGAGTCACTGCCGAACTGCCCGACAGGCTTGCCCTTTCCCCAGGTTTTAGCAAACCAAGTAAAATAGTATTGATGGATTCAGGATTTGGAAATGCACGATGGAACTACTAGGGCACTTTACTATAACAGCAATAAATACAGACGGATTATTTCACATTATTGTCACTATTCCACTTTAGTTGCTAACTAGCTAGCTAATCATGCTCACTAGCAGCTAAGCTAGCTAGCTAACTGCTGCAACCTAGGTAACTATGTTTCCTCTTGACATCCAAATTTTAGCTACAAACTACATCATTTGAAATTGACATGGCTGGCAAGATAGTTGTGTAGGAGTTTTGCTAACACCAGCTGAGGATTGCTTGGCTTGCTAGCTAGTTAGCTTGTGTGCTGTGCGCAATCCTGAGCCTGTGTATCCCACCTTCTTCACACCAGAGAATTTGGGGGAAGGAAAAAGCTGCTGGACATTTCGACAAATCACAGATGGGGCTGTCTTGGTCAAAGAGGATAATGTCATGTTTCAAGCAAATGTCAAGCATTTGTTTCGAATACAGCAACGGTTTGTTTCAAATACACGTTTGAGGGTTTTACTCTAATTTATGCTTTGGCCGTAACTAAAAGTAAAGGATGAGTCAACAACATTATTTGGGTATGAGCAAACAGAATATGATCTTTTAAAAATGAGATTTTCACGGACAGTTACTTTAAGATTGACAATATGGTCAAAATATCTACACATTATGCACACTGATAAGTTTGTAATCGTTAAAATAGGATTTGCTTTCATCTTCTGGAAGAAAGTGTGAAAGGTTAGTGGTGAATTGTTGCAACTCAGGTAACAACTACATATCTGAGTTTCCCTCTTATAATTACAACTTGGAGGGTCATTCAAGTGAAACTGTCCAGTCGGAACTCTGAACTTAACTCCGACAGCACATGAACGCACATTAGCATATTAACCATAACGGAATGCAATAAAAATATCTCTTCTCTTTGATTTCTTCATAACTAAAAACTCTAAAAAGCACTCTCACATCGGAGTTATCTCATTTCAGGTGGGAACAATGAAATTACTTCAAAGAAAAGAGAAACCTACACGCTGCTCATATCCCTTTTTTAAAATTAATCTTAAATGTCGGCCTCATGGCCTTCGTCATAAAGTTTGTAGTCTCATTTCTTCATAATTCAACACAAAGTTTGAAGAAAATCACACATGGCCGATGAATAATTGAACCAACTCTATGTCAGATTAAATATTAATTGTGAAAAGCGACGTAATATTAATTGAAGTGAGCAAAGTTGGAGGCAAACTTTGGCCTTTTCAAAAGAGAGATCCCGTAGAGCAGGGCTTCAACCCTTTTTCTGGAGAGCTACCGTCCTGTAGGTTTCCGCTTCAACCATAATCTAGCGCACCTGATTCTAATTATTAGCTGGTTGATAAGATTAATCAGATTCGTTACAACAGGAGTTGAAATGAAAACCTATAGGAGGGTAGCTCTCCAGGAACAGGGTTGGAGAGCCCTGCTGAACAGCAACACAGTGTTAATTACGAAGGAAGATGGGGAATAAGAGGGTTGGATATTTTTGCAGGTATTAAGCATATTTTAAATGGCTTCAATATTTCATCAGATGAGAGCGACAGTGTCACTGATTAATCACATCATCGGAGTGACTGACTGAGAGAGAGAAAAAGACTAATGGACCAGAATAATTCTTCATATCAGTAATATAAACAATTGCACATTCCTGCACTGTAGGGCAGAATGAGACACAGTCAGAACAAGTACGTAGGAGGTTGGGACGAAAGGTGATGTGAGAGAAGGTGATGGAGAGGAAATGAGAAAAAGAGATGAGCAAAGGGAATGAAAGGTTGAAAATGAGAGAGAGGGAAAGAGGGAATGAGGGGGTTAGGGACGTGAGTGTGTTGTTAGGAGGAAGGTGAGCAGGGCTGTAAGAACAGCAGGAGGGGGATCAGAAATGACAGCAGCCTAACTGGAGACGAATGAAACAGGAGCAGAGGTGACCTACAGAGACAAAACCCAGAGCGAGGACAGACAGAAAACAGAAGGAGGTAGAGGAGGAACTGACAAATACAGAGAAAGTTTCAGAGAGAGCAGATACAGACATAAAGATACCCAGAGATAGCAGATACAGACATACAGATACCCAGAGATAGCAGAAACAGACATACAGATACCCAGAGATAGCAGATACAGACATAAGGAAACCCAGAGAGAGCAGATACAGACATACGGAAACCCAGAGAGAGCAGATACAGACATACGGACACCCAGAGAGAGCAGACACAGAGATACGGACACCCACAGAGAGCAGACACAGACATACGGAAACCCAGAGAGAGCAGATCCAGACATACAGACACCCACAGAGAGCAGACACAGACATACGGACACCCAGAGAGAGCAGACACAGACATATGGACACCCAGAGAGAGCAAACAACCAGACACAGACAGACTTGAAGGTAACCATGGACAACGGGGATACAGAGAGGCCCTGAGATAAAGGATGGTATAGACACACACAGAGAGGACGGATACAGATTTACTCTGTTAGACCTAGGACAAATAACACTCTGACATACAGAGATATACTGTATATAGAGTCTAGGAAGAAAACACATATGAATACAGAGAATAAAACAGACACGAAGAGGCAGAGAGAGCAGAGACAGATCCAGTTCAAATCCATACACAGCAAACAATCCTTTCAAACCTATACACAGTATCAAATATTAATTGATGTCTGGGCACAGTCAACGCTGATGGGACAAACAGGCATTATAGGTCATGCAATGATTCACTTTTACCTCTGATCTAAAGGACATTGGACTGGGTTTGACATTGGCGTGAGACAAGCAGAAGCCACAGTCATGGTTTGATGGTTTTATTGAATAAGTATGTCTCTTTTCAAATGGATGAATTGAATGGACATGACTCTAATGGGCTGGATGAATTAAGGGACTGTGGTTGTAATGAAATGGAACTGCTCTCCTGGCGAGCAACAACTGCACATAGAGCAACCGTACTGTGAGGTCATCATCACTGGCCAGGAGGAGGAGGACGGAGGTCATGTAAGGGTGGAACACTATTTGTACTTTGGTATTTTATTAGGGATCCCCATTAGTTCCTGCCATGGCAGCAGATAGTCTTCCTGGGGTCCAGAAAAATGAAGGCAGTGATATACTATTTTAAATATGACATTACATTTCATAACACTTTACCCAATACATTTAGCGTGTTCCCTCAGGCCACTACTCCACTATCACATATTTACAATACAACATCCATGTGTACGTGTGTGTAGAGTGCGTGTCTTTTCATGTATATGTGTGTCTGTGCCTGTGTGTGTGTGTCTCTTTACAGTAGCCATTATTACATAAGGTGTATTTTTATCAGTTTTTAAGTCTACTGATCGCATCAGTTACCTGCTGTGGAATGTGGAGTTCCATGTATCCATGGCTCTATGTAGTACTGTGTGCCTCCCATAGTCTGTTCTTGACTTGGGGATTGTGAAGAGACCTCTGGTGGCATGTCTTGTGGGTTATGGATGGGTGTACAAGCTGTGTGCTAGTAGTTTAAACAGACACCTCAGAGCATTCAGTATGTCAACACTTCTTACAAAAACGAGTAGTGATGAAGTTAATCTCTCCTCCACTTTGAGCCATGAGAGATTTACATGCATATTATTAATATTAGCTCTCCGTGTACATTTAAGGGACAGCCGTACTGCCCTGTTCTGAGTCTATTGTAATTTTCTGAGGTCTCTCTTTGTGGTACCTGACCACATGACTGAACAGTAGTCCAGGTGTGACAAAACTAGGGACTGTAGGACTTGCCTTGTTGATAGTGTTATTAAAAAGGCAGAGCAGTGCTTTATGATGGAGAGACTTCTCCCGATCTTAGCTACTGTTGTATCAACATGTTTAGCAGTTTAGTCACCTCATCTTGCTAAATGTTCACATTATTTATTACAATATTTTTGTTTTGTTCTTAATGCAATGCTTTTAGTTTTTGAAATATTTAGGACTAACTTATTCCTTGCCACCCATTCTGAAACTAACTGCAGCTATTTGTTAAATGTTGCAGTGATTTCACTCGCTGTAGTAGCTGATGTGTATAGTGTTGAGTCATCACATATGTAGACACACTGGCTTTCCTCAAGGTCAATGGAATGTCATTAGTAAAGATTGAAAGAAGTAAGGGGCCTAGACAGCTGCCCTGGGGAATTCCTGATTCTACCTGGATTATGTTGGAGAGCCTTCCATTAAAGAACACCCTCTGGATTCTGTTAGACAGGTAACTCTTTATCCACAATATAGCAGGGGGTGTAAAGCCATAACACATACATTTTTCCATCAACAGACTATGATTGACAATGTCAGAAGCCGCACTGAAGTTAACAAAACAGTAGCATGTCATAGCTCTTGGACATGTCTAAATAGTGATGAACTCAACAGTGGTACCTGCTCCAGGGGGAGTTAATAGCAAAGGCTTGATCTAGGATCAGCTTCTCTCAACCTTGCCTGAACCTTCTTTTTTAGGAAACAAAATCTAAATATATTATTGCCTGGATCACTTTCTGGGGAGAAACAAATACTATATTTTGCATCTGCTGTTCGGTCCAAACCAGTGTGACATTGTTGCCGCCCGTAGTATTGAAGGCAAGGGAAGTCAGCCAATTTATTTATACAATTAAATAAATTGCAAATCAGGGTTGATCTAAACCGAGCGAGCTCAACTTCGAATGGTTCTGGCGCACCAAAATAAATAAATTGCCAGTCAGCTTTGAGCTAAACTGAGCAAGATCAACTCCGAATGGTCCTGGCGCACCAAAATAAAGTGTCAAGGGAAGCCAGATTGGATTTGGCGTCACTCATATCAATACTTCATTGACAGAAAAACTTGAATTGTTTCATCTAGTTGTGTTATTGTCCTCCTGTGGCTAGCTAGCCAGCTTCCTAAATGGTCCCTTTCTTAAATTAGCCATGGATGGAGACAGGGATTTGGACTTGTGATTTTACTTGATTCTCCTTACTGGTCAATGATTATAACAGCAATTCTGATCCAACCATTAATTCATACATTGTTGAGCCCCTGGCCTGAGAGGATGGAAGTTCAATATGTAGCTAGATGTAGAAGGCTAATGTTAACTAGCTAATGTTGCCCACGAATGGAAGTTAGGCTAGCGAGCAAGCAATTTAGCCTGGTAGCCTATGACAGCAAAAAATAAAAGCGTGTACTGTATGTATGTACTGTATGAGTGATAGACTGTTTCGTCAACACGAAAGAGAGGATGATGGCATTGGCGAAGTAGGGTGAGTCAACATGTTGTTATACTTGCACGAAGGTACATGTCGTGATGTTGTATTAGTTAATGTGACGACTGTTGCTCATCGAATGATTAAAGGTCATGATATTGAAGTCATTACCTGATGGTAAATCTATGGTCTTATGGACAATTTTTTGCTTCGCTGTGCTGCTCCCCAGATTGCAGTTCCACTGAGATACATATTTAATTGGTCACTGGAAAAGGGGTTGTTTGCAAATGTATGGAAGCATGCGAAACTGTGTCCTATTCCAAAATACTGCAAAGAACCCAGTACTCCTGCCAATAGTCGACCAATTAGTCTACTCCCTACACTCAGTAAGATATCTGAGGGTATTGTGAGTAGACAAATGTGGGAGTATATGGAAAAGAATGATCTGATTACAGCCAATCAGCATGCTTATCGCAAAAACCATTCCACTACCACTGCATTGGTTGACATGACTGACCAGTGGTTCAATGCTATGGATAATGGCAGGTTTGTAGGTGTACTATTTTTAGATTTCAGTGCAGCATTTGATTTAGTGGATCATGAAATTATTTTGACAAAATTAATGCATTATGGTTTTAAGGAGGTAGCATTGAATTGGGTACAGTCATATCTAACTGACAGGAAACAGTCTACCTATATCAATGGTTCATTTTCTTCCCCTAATGTGTTAAACTGTGGAATAACGCAGGGCAGCTGCCTTGGGCCACTTCTCTACTTAATATACACCAACGACCTTTCCTGTGCCTTGGTTGAAACTCAAACTACTATATTTGCAGATGATACTACAATTTCTGCAGCAAGACAATCGGTTCAACAGGTACAGCAAGCTTTGCAAGGAGATTTGGAGATTATCAGGAAATGGGTTTGCCAAAACAAACTTGCTTTAAACACCAAGAAAACCAAAGTTATGTTGGTCTGTTCAACTAGGAAAAGGCCAAAACAGCATGGGATACAATTAAGTATGGGAGGAGTACAAATTGAAGAAGTGGCAGAAACCAAACTACTGGGAGTGCAGCTAGACAACTGCTTATCATGGTCGTCTCAAATAACTAATCTATGTAAAAAAATATTAAAACAGCATGCATAATCAGAAGGATAGCTAAATATTTACCAGGGAAAATCCTTCAGCAAATAACACAGGCATTGGTTGAGAGTCAAGTGAACTATTGTTCGGTGGTCTGGGGAAATGCATCATCTAGTGAAGTTAGGAGGCTGCAGAATGCACAGAATAAAGCAGCAAGGATTGTTTTAAGGCGGAGATATGGTTCTTCTGTTGCAGTCATGCGCAGTGTTCTTGGTTGGTCATCAATCGACAAGATAATTGAAAAAAACATGCCTATCTTATTTTATAATATACATCACTTACAACGGCCAAGTTCTATTCACAATGGTATTCAGTTGGTAAGAGACAGACATTCCGTAAATACTAGGAATAGATTGTCCACCATCTATGCGTTATCCAGACAGAAAAAATAAATGGGCTTAAGAACATTTCGATTTAGAGCAATAAAGAAATGGAATAAATTAACTGAGCAAACTAGAAACCTTTCAATATAGAGGTTTAAACATTATTTAAAAACAATTTAAATATAGTATATAGAAATGTGGGACTATAGTAGATGAAGAATCAATATTTTTTTAGATTGAGTATTTATTGGGTCATTATGCCAGTGTATTTTGTATGTTTGTAATAGTGTGTTATATGTGAAAGTGTGTTTGTATTATAAATTGTATTTTAATGTTAAGGACTCTTGGAAGATTAGTCCAAATGGGGACTAAAAGAGATCCTAATTAAATAAAATTAAATAAAAGGTTTCTAATTGCGTGACTAACTGAATCAAGCAATTATGAACTCATTAACCTGGGGGACCATGGGAAATGTAGTTTTATTGAGTTTCTATTTCCCAAATTAACTCAAAGAATATCGGAATGTCGATTTTACAACAGTCGCTAATTAATCAGTTTCCTCTACAGTCTCATTCTGAACGTCGCATAATCCGGGAATCTGCACGGACCCGGGACTCACCAATGAGTTCGTACCACACCAATCTTAGTTGAGTATGTATTTACTATAAAGCTAAAATGATGATAAAAGATACACATACATAAAAACACATTCAAGGCTATTGATTAGAACTTAGTATAACGGGCTAACAGACTATGGCGCGTGTTACCCAAAACGGGGAATTTTTAAACAAGATATTTTGTCATGAAAAAGATGCTCGACTATGCATATAATTGACAGCTTTGGAAAGAAAACACTCTGACGTTTCCAAAACTGCAAAGATATTGTCTGTGAGTGCCAGAGAACTGATGTAACAGAAAAAACCCAGATAAAAATCCAATCAGGAAGTGCCGCATTTTTTAAAACCGCCTCATGCCAATGACTCGTTATATGGCTGTGAAGGAGCTAGGAGTCAGCTTACCTTTTCCACGTTTTCCCCAAGGTGTCTGCAGCATTGTGACGTATTTGTAGGCATATCATTGGAAGATTGACCATAAGAGACTACATCTACCAGGTGGTCGCTTGGTGTCCTCAGTCGCAATTATTGCGTAATCTCCAGCTGCAGTATTTTTCCTTTGCTTCTGATGAGAAGCCAACTGCCACCACTGATAGATTATCGAATAGATATGTGAAAAACACCTTGAGGATTGATTCTAAACAACGTTTGCCATGTTTCTGTCGATATTATAGAACTAATTTGGAAAAAAGTTTGGCGTTGTAAGTGACTGCATTTTCCGGTCTTTTTCTAAGCCAAACGTGATGAACAAAACGGAGCTATTTCGTCTACACAAATAATATTTTTGGGAAAAATGAACATTTGCTATCTAACTAAGAGTCTCGTCATTGAAAACATCCAAAGTTCTGATTTTATTTGAATGCTTTTCTTGTTTTTGTGAAAATGTTGCCTGCTGAATGCTAGGCTTAATGCTATGCTAGGCTATCAATACTATTGCTTGTGTAGCTTTGGTTGAAAAGCATATTTTGAAAATCTGAGATGACAGTGTTGTTAACAAAAGGCTAAGCTTGTGTTTGAATATATTTATTTCATTTCATTTGCGATTTTCATGAATAGGAAACGTTGCGTTATGGTAATGAGCTTGAGGCTATGATTACGCTCCCGGATACGGGATTGCTCAACGCTAGAGGTTAATTACATTTACATGATTAGCTCAATCAGGTAATATTAATTACGGAGAAAGGATTTTATAGAATAGCATGTCATATCACTTAATCCGGCATAGCCAAAGACACAACACTGGACAGAGGTTGCTATCCGGTTTTGTGATAAAAACAAAGGCGTAGTTGAATTTATTCTGCCACAGTGTCTTCTTATTGTCTGGGCCTTTAGGCTGTATATATTACGGTTGCAAGGCTTATGAATTTAACAGGTTATAGAGCCAAAAACACAATTATCACATATAGGTTGTAATATGGCTTTGTTTTTCCATATACGGGTCTCCGATTCAACAGCTAACCTATCCCTAGCCGTCATAACTTCTGAAACTTCTAAAAGCATTCCAGAATTTCTCCCTGACTGTACATTAATTAATAATTACATTATAATCCCGAGGAAAAAGTGTTTATCTTCCTCTACCATTGTTATACCAGTAATCCCAATAGTGACAATAATTGAAAGAGAACTAGAGGGAGAACTTTCTTTCGTTACTGTGCTCATGCGGTTATCTACAGTAACTGTCTCTCTATTGGATATGATGGGGGCTAACTATAATAAATGTGTCCAGGGACACATTTACATGGTGTAAATCAGGGTCAGGGGTGAGACAGTGACCTCGCCCCAGCCTGGACCCGCTCTGTCATTAAAACAGGGACCATCAACTAGATTCAGCCGCGGGCCGTTTTTTTTTCTTGAGCAGATGGTCGGGGGCCGGAACACAATTTAAAATCATTTGTGGACTGCAAATTGACCACAAGTATCCCAAACGGATATAATATTTGATTAAAACATAAAATATTTGTATACTATCACGTGTCTTTCTATTATGTGTGGGAATACTTGGGAACAGATTTCATAAAATAAAATCATTTGGAGCTGATTTCCTGGTGTTTTTACAGTCTTTGATGTCCAGCAATGAAAATATAAAAATATATACTTTTTTTATTTTGATGTGCTCAGAAAACTTGGGGCCAAATAAAACCACCTTTGGGCCAAATTCAGCTCACAGTTGGGGAACCCTGCTCTAAAATGTCAGCTCCTATTTATACACTGCCAGGCATCAAGCTATACCATTCCCCAGAAAATGTCCTTTTAAATTATTGTCACTCAATTATTTATTAGTGTGCGTTCAGGACTAATTATGCGTGTTGAATAATTCAAGCAGGTTAATAATTCAAAATTAGATAAAAAATGGTCTGGGTTAACTCAGTTAACAATTAGCTTGGGAGAGTAAGGCTGCATGCATACGGGCAGCCCAATTCTGATATTTCTTTCACTAATTGGTCTTTTTACCAATCAGATCAGCTCTGATTGGTCAAAAGACCAACTTGTGGAAAAATATCAGAATTGGGCTAACTGTGTCAACACAGCCTTAGAGAGCCACTGACTGACTATTTGTGAACTCTGTGACTAGTCATGTATTATGTCTGTGATGCTGTGATAATGCTCTGATATTACGTAGCCTATGACTTGGAACACGTTGTTGACATTGTGTTGCTTGACATTTTTTAAATATTATCTAGTCATAACAAACTTAGTCATACTAATAGAAATATGACTAAGATGTGGTGATCTGGTGATCTGTCTTTCTCTGTCATTTGTCTACATGTGTGTTCTTGGCAGCAACTTGCAAGTGTTTTTCAAGTGTGTGTGTGTGTGTGTGTGTGTGTGTGTGTGTGTGTGTGTGTGTGTGTGTGTGTGTGTGTGTGTGTGTGTGTGTGTGTGTGTGTATGTGTGTGTGTGTGTGTGTGTGTGTGTGTGTGTGTGTGTGTGTGTGTGTGTGTGTGTGTGTGTGTGTGTGTGTGTGAATGAGAGTCCGCACATGCGTGAGTAGCAAATAAGGCTGGTGTGTTGAAAATAAAACAGCTCTAGTCTAGTCATTATATTGAATTAGTGAGAACATGTGTGTCAGTGGAGTCTCCTCAGAGGAGGAAGGGGAGGACAGTGAAATCCTCCTCGGTGAAATTTAATAAAAATATAAATAGTGAAACATTAAAAATGTTATCTTTTTAGATAACACTATACTAAATATACATATGTCACCAAATGATTAAAATACACTGTATTGCAATGAAGGTCCACAGTAACTTCAACAGCAATGTCTGGGGTAGCACCATGGTGTAGCTGAAGGACCGCTAGCTTCCGCCCTCCTCTAGCTACATTGACTTCAATACAAAACCTAGGACGTCTCACGCCCTGATCTTAGAGAGCGTTTTATGTCTCTATTTTGGTTTGGTCAGGGTGTGATTTGGGTAGGCAGTCTATGTTCTATGTTCTATGATTTTCTATTTCTATGTGTTTGGCCGGGTGTGGTTCTCAATCAGAGGCAGCTGTCTATCGTTGTCTCTGATTGAGAACCATACTTAGGTACCCGTTTCCCCCACCTGTTTTGTGTGAAGTTAACTTTGTAGTTGTTCAGGGCACATAGCCCAAAGCTTCACGGTTGTTTTTTTGTTCTTTGTTTTGTCGGCGTCATTTTTAAATAAAGTTCAAATGTACGCTTACCATGCTGCACCTTGGTCCAGTCCTTCAGCCAGCCATGACAGGACACTCGTAGGCCTCACCCCCTTTCATAGACATACACGGTAATTATGACCACTTCCGGAGGACGTCATCCAATTAATCAAAGCTTTTGCAGTATGAACTGAAATGTTGTCCATCCAATCATAGAATTAGGATCAGAGAATGAACCTAATGTGTTTTATTGGGATTGTGCCACAGAGCATAATGGGGGTTCTATGTGTTGAGAAGCTTGGTGACATTGTTGGATAGAGATTAAGAGTGAAGAGTGATAGTTGAGCATTTTTTTTATATTATTCAATTGAAATTTACAAATAAATTCATAAAAAATCCCACAATGTGATTTTTCTGGATTTTCTTTCTCATTTTGTCTGTCATAGATGAAGTGTGCCTATGATGAAAATTACAGGCCTCTCTCATCTTTTTAAGTGGGAGAACTTGCACAATTGGTGGCTGACTAAATACTTTTTTGCCTCACTGTATATCCATATTAAAACGAGTCCTATATCGACATAACCTGAAAGGCTGCTCAGCAAGGAAGAAGCAACTGCTCCAAAACCGCCATAAAAAAGCCAGACTATGGTTTGCAACTGCATATGGGAACAAAGATCGTACCTTTTGGAGAAATGTCCTCTGGTCTGATGAAACAAAAATAGAACTGTTTGGCCATAATGACCATTGTTATGTTTGGAGGAAAAAGAGGGAGGCTTGCAAGCCGAAGAACACCATCCGAACTGTGAAGCACGGGGGTGGCAGCATCATGTTGCGGGGGTGCTTTGGTGCAGGAAGGACTGGTGCACTTCACAAAATAGATGGCATCACGAGAGAGGAAAATGATGTGCATATATTGAAGCAACATCTCAAGACATCAATCAGGAAGTCGCAAATGGGTCTTAGTCCATTGGTGTGTCAGGAGAAAATGTGATCAAATTTAGTTAATATTCAAAATTGGGCTGGCTAGGCTGCCGATACGTTTTTAATCCAAAATTATTAACTGGAATTAATCAATCAACATAATAGTGATGACAGATGTGATTTAAATGTTGCATAGGCCTGTATGATGCAAACATGCATAAAGCAAGCTCAGCCATGTGAGTTCTATTGTCTATCAGTTGTTGTCTATGTGTCTGGGTAGAGGAAATCCCACTCCTAATCTAGTCTAAATGTAATTTATATGAACAAATATAAGGTAGCTGCAGTTTGACAGGGTTTTCATCCCCCCCAGGGCCAGGTGTTTAAAACCATGTAACCTGATTAGGAAAAACTGGTCCCATCATAGCCCATATAAAACATGACAATTAATCAGTCATACGTCCAGAGTTTTCCTAGTTAGTTTAACTTACAGACTAACCGGTGCCCCCGCACATTGACTCTGTACCGGTGCCCCCTTTATAAAGTCTCACTACTGTTATTTTATTGTTGTTCCTTTAATTATTTATTATTTTTCAGATTTTTTAAATATATATTTTTTTTTTTTTAACTTCAGTTTATTTAGTAAATACTTTCTTAACACTTGTTTTTTCTTCTTAAAACTGCATTGTTGGTGAAGGGCTTGTAAGTAAGCATTTACCTGTAAGGTCTACACCTATTGTATTCGGCCCTTTCCAACACTGTGTATGTAACCCTCTCATTCCCATTCCCCACAATATTGTACTACAAAGGTCTTTATTAAATGCTTTAGAATAAAATAATTAGTCTTTGACGATGTTTTAAAAACATTTTGTTATCTCTGTGCGTTCCGCGCCCATACCGTGGGTCTTTTTTCAAGTCACAGCCTCCACGTGTGTGTGTGTGTGTGTGAGAGAGAGAGAGTCTGCGTGCGTGAGTAGCAAATAAGGATGGTGTGTTAAAAACAGCTCGTCTAGTCGTTATACTGAATTACTTATGGAGAGTAAGATTGTGTGTATGGTGTGTGTGTCATGGGAATGTTTGTGTCATGGGAATGGGATGAGTCACATCTCACCTCCCTCCCACCCCACTGCCAGACACTCACACACACACACGCATACCGGCATACCTGCACACACATACGGGTTAGGGCCAGAGTTCACGACATGATATGTCTGTCTTTTCTCTCTGATTGATGGATTGATAGTACAGTAGGTATTGACTGTGGTTGAGGTGATAAGCTGCAGCACAGTAATCACATACACATCCATAGAGAGTGTTGAGGCTTGGAGAGACCATCTGCTGCTAAACTCAGGGACCTTCAGGACCAGATCAGAAAAGCCTTGCTATATCCAGTATCATTACAGTTGCTCATTAACAGACTAGTGTCCCCTCATATCTGACTGTGTGTGTGTGTGTTACTGATCAGGTTTCCAGGGTCCACTGGAGCATGAGAAATGACTCTACAAGAGCCACTAATGACTCATACTGGTGCCACCTTTCCCTTTCTATCTCAATTTTACACACACAAGCACACAATCATTTTACACAATGCACATAACTTTAAAAGATGATTAATGGTCACTCCTTATCCACAAAGACTGATTATCATATTGTGTTGAGATGAATGTGGTCAGAGCATGGTGCAATCAATACTGTATAAAAAGCTGTGTGATCATTTATCCATGTAGTAATTCATATAGCCTAACATGTCGTTTTTAATTATCCCTGGCTGCTGGCATAAATCAAGCTGCAACCATTAATGGTTTGGGAGAAGTAGAAGAGGACAGCTACAGATGGAGCTTCTCTCTCTGAATGGGTCTATAGAAGCTAATGTGAGCGCTATGAAGCTTGGCAGCTATTTATTTCCTCTATGAAATGCATTCATCTACATAAAAAAACAAGCTGTCAGGCTAAAAAAGAAAGAGAGAGAGAAAAAAACTACAACCATCAAACATGTCACCAAGGACATGGGCTTCGGCATGGCTGACTGATTTGAGGAGAGCGGAAAGCTTTAAAATCGGAGGTAAATCGTTGGATTCTGCAGGAGCCTCTCTCTCTCTCAGTCAAAGCAATGTCTGCCATTATGGTAATGGGAGGATGGACGGCTTCCGCTGTGTCCAGCCTGGATTACAGCGGCTCAATGGTGTGACTAAAAATAAATGAGAGACTGACTAAAGGTGCTATCAGGCCGTCTAAGAGGATGTTAAATTATCAGTAGGGTAATTTGATAATTATTGGTATTTTATAGATATTTGAAGTGTCTCTGAAATGAGTTCCATGTTCATTTTGTATACATTTATTCAATTTCCACTGGTGGAGGAGGTCAGTCTCACCTGGTTCCTCTTCAATTTAACTCATCAGTATTAGTCCTAAATAATGTGGCTCTGGATTGTATTGATTTACCCTTCGTTATACCATGGTGGGTCTAATCCTGAATGCTGATTGGACAAAACCGCATTCCATTCGGAATATTCCACAAGTTACCACCAGCTAAATCTATGATATTAAAATACCTATTTACTCTGTTCCTATCTGACTGCACAATCCACTGTCTCATCAGCCCAGCCAAGCAATTTATACGTTTGATCTCCACTATAAAAAGCAACTAGACATTATCTCTTATTTATTTTAGGCTAACATTTCATTTTCAACAGCAGATATTTGTATAAACCTTGCTGTCTGTCCTCTGACATGTGCAACATTGTTTCAATATTCAAATCTCCAGCTGCACTTGTATTTATTTTTATTCCTATGATTTATGTTTCCTGTTTATTAAGAATAACATTGACGGACCATTTTCAGGTAGCCTAGTTAGTTGGGTTTTAGAGAACAGTCGATGACATGGCATTCATCCATTGGTTGACGCAATAGAACATTTGCAATGTAGTCTTCATGGAACGCGACCAGTACCAACGACAGGTGGATCCTCATATGAAACAAAATTATACTTCAAAAGGAGATACAATAAACATAGATTTGACAGAAAAACAAACATAATGGTAATAGTACAATGCATAACATTAACATTTCAGGATGGATTATCCCAAAGTACTGCATGAGAAAGGGACGCTCTGTCTAGAACACCTAACTTGAATTACTTGTGGTTTGGCAAGATAACAATATGGGAATGTATTGGCAGCATTTCCAAAGGAAAATGGGCGTGAGCCCGTGACATTTAGACCCTACCTGTGCTCTAGTTGAGAATGTTTTTGACCTTTGTCTTGTTTTTAATCAACAACTAATACTTTTGTCCCTGTGTCATTCTCTGGATTGAGAAGACAAATGAATACACAGCATAACTTGTATTTATGTTTCATGGGATGAGTTTCAGTTGCTTCGTACAGTTTAACATTCATAACATTTTAAAGGCCCTGCAACCTTTTTCTCTGTTTTGGAGGCCATTGAACTCTGCGATCTTAGGATGATTGTTTAGAAGGATGTTTGAGGATGGGCCTTCAGCCTCTATCATAGCCAACAGCGGTAGGCCTAACTCAAGAGTAAGGATTCTCTAGTGGTGTCAAGCTACATAAAACCCTGCTTTCATTGCAGCAACTTGACTGTTTTCTCCCCTTAGCCCATCGCCAATGCTTAACGGGTCCTATTGTGCATCGAGGTCCTGTCTGTTAAAATTCTGCGTAAATGGATGGGTCTGCAAGAGTAAGCAAAATGCTTCAGTTAAAGTTTTCTCTGAGCTAGAGGCTAAAGCTGTACGCTGTAGTTAGGTTAACCCTCAACTATGGCTTCATGTGACATAGCTGTTAGCTTTGAGCCAAAGCTGTGCACTACAACTACACTCAGCTACTCAGACCACAACAAAACAATTACATTAGCTACTGTTGGCTGTTTATCGTCAGCTGTAGGCACTGCAGGCTATGCTAAGGTTAACTCTGATCTCAAGTTGAGCTAAAATCAAATCAAATCTTCAAATCAAATTTTATTGGTCCCATGCACATATTTAGTAGATGTTATTGTGTGTGTGTAGCAAAATTCTTGCTCCAACAGTGCAGTAGTATCTAAAAATTCACAACAATACACACAAATCTAAAAGTAAAAGGATGGAATTAAGAAATATATAAATATTAGATTGAGCAATGTCGGAGTGGCATTGACTAAAATACAGTAGAATAGAAAACAGTATATAAACTCAGCAAAAAAAGAAACATCCTCTCACTGTCAACTGCATTTATTTTCAGCAAACTTAACATGTGTAAATATTTATAGAAACATAACAAGATTCAACAACTGAGACAAACTGAAAAAGTTCCACTGACATGTGACTAACAGAAATTGAATAATGTGTCTGTACAAAGGGGGGGTCAAAATCAAACGTTGCAGTCAGTATCTGGTGTGGTCACCAGCTGGATTGAGTACTGCAGTGCATCTCCTCCTCATGGACTGCACCAGATTTGCCAGTTCTTGCTGTGAGATCAAATCAAATCAAATCAAATTTATTTATATAGCCCTTCATACATCAGCTGATATCTCAAAGTGCTGTACAGAAACCCAGCCTAAAACCCCAAACAGCAAGCAATGCAGGTGTAGAAGCATGGTGGCTAGGAAAAACTCCCTAGAAAGGCCAAAACCTAGGAAGAAACCTAGAGAGGAACCAGGCTATGTGGAGTGGCCAGTCCTCTTCTGGCTGTGCCGGGTGGAGATTATAACAGAACATGGCCAAGATGTTCATAAATGACCAGCATGGTCCAATAATAATAAGGCAGAACAGTTGAAACTGGAGCAGCAGCACGGCCAGGTGGACTGGGGACAGCAAGGAGTAATCATGTCAGGTAGTCCTGAGGCATGGTCCTAGGGCTCAGGTCCTCCGAGTGAGAGAAAGAAAGAGAGAAAGAGAGAATTAGAGAGAGCACACTTAAATTCACACAGGACACCGAATAGGACAGGAGAAGTACTCCAGAGATAACAAACTGACCCTAGCCCCCCGACACATAAACTACTGCAGCATACATACTGGAGGCTGAGACAGGAGGGGTCAGGAGACACTGTGAGATACACAGACACCGCACTCTTCCACCAAGGCACCTGCAATTTCCCGGACATTTGTGGGGAGAATGGCCCTAGCCCTCACCCTCCAATCCAACAGGTCCCAGACGTCCTCAACGGGATTGAGTTCCAGGTTCTTCGCTGGCCATGGCAAAACACTGAGATTCCTGTCTTGCAGGAAATCACACACGGAACGAGCAGTATGGCTGGTGGCATTGTCATGCTGAAGGGTCATGTCAGGATGAGCCTGCAGGAAGGGTACCACATGAGGGAGGAGGATGTCTTCCCTGTAACGCACAGCGTTGATATTGCCTGCAATGACAACAAACTCAGTCCGATGATGCTGTGACACACCGCCCCAGACCATGACGGACCCTCCACCTCCAAATCGATTCCGCTTCAGAGTACAGGCCTTGGTGTAACGCTCATTCCTTTGACAATAAACACGAATCCGACCATCACCCCTGGTGAGACAAAACTGCGACTCATCAGTGAAGAGCACTTTTTGCCAGTCCTGTCTGCTCCAGCGACGGTGGGTTTGTGCCCATAGGCGACGTTGTTGCCGGTGATGGCTGGGGAGGACCTGCCTTACAACAGGCCTACAAGCCCTCAGTCCAGCCTCTCTCAGCCTATTGTGGACAGTCTGAGCACTGATGTAGGGATTGTGCGTTCCTGGTGTAACTCGGGCAGTTGTTATTGCCATCCTGTACCTGTCCCGCAGGTGTGATGTTCGGATGTACCGATCCTGTGCAGGTGTTGTTACACGTGTTCTGCCACTGCGAGGACGATCAGCTGTCCGTCCTGTCTCCCTGTAGCACTGTAGGCATCTCAAAGTACGGACATGGCAATTTATTGCCCTGGCCACATCCTCAGTCCTCATGCCTCCTTGCAGAATGCCTAAGGCACGATCACACAGATGAGCAGGGACCCTGGGCATCTTTCTTGAGGTGTTTTTCAGAGTCAGTAGAAAGGCCTCTTTACTGTCTTAAGTTTTCATAACTGTGACCTTAATTGCCTACCATCTGTAAGCTGTTAGTGTCTGAACGACCGTTCCACAGGTGCATGCTCATTAGTTGCTTATGGTTCATTGAACAAGCATGGGAAACAGTGTTTTCACCCTTTACAATGAAGATCTGTGAAGTTATTTGTATTTTTACGAATTATCTTTGAAAGACAGGATCCTGAAAAAGGGACGTTTCTTTTTTTGCTGAGTTTACATATGAGATGAGAAAAACAGTATATTGACATTATTAAAGTGATTAGTGTTCCATTATTAAAGTGGCCAGTGATTCCAAGTCTATGCATATAGGGCAGCAGCGTCAAACGTGCAGGGTTGCATAACCGGGTGGAAGCTGGCTAGTGATGGCTATATAACAGTTTGATGGCCTTGAGATAGAAGCTGCTTTTCAGTCTCTCGCTCCCAGCTTTGATGCACCTGTACTGACCTTACCTTCTGAATGATAGCAGGGTGAACAGGCCGTGGCTCGGGTGGTTGATGTCCTTGATGATCTTTTTGGCCTTCCTGTGTCATCGGTTGCTGTAGGTTTCATGGACGGCAGGTAGTTTGCCCCTGGTGATGCGTTGGGCTGACTGCACCACCCTCTGGTGAGCCCTGCGGTTGCTGTACCAGACGGTGATACAGCTTGACAGGATGCTCTCAATTGTGCATCTGTAAAAGTTTGTGCTGGTTTTAGTGGCTAAGCACTGTTGCACATTCTTCACCACACTGTCTGTTTGGGTGGACCATTTCAGATCGTCAGTGATGTGTACACCAAGGAACTTGAAGCTTTCCACCTTCTCCACTGTGGTTCTGTCGATGCCTCCTCCCTGTAGGCTGTCTCGTCATTGTTGGTAATTAGGCCCACTACTGTTGTGTCGTTTGTAAACTGGATGATTGAGTTGGATGCGTGCGTGGCCACGCAGTCATGGGTGAACAGTGAGTACAGGAGGAGGCTGAGCATGCACCCTTGTGGGGCCCCTGTGTTGAGGATCAGCGATGTGGAGGTGTTGTTTCCTACCTTCCCCACCTGGGGGCAGCCCGTCAGGAAGTCCAGGACCCAGTTGCACAGGGCGGGTTTCAGACCCAGGGCCCCGAGCTTAAAGAAGAGCTTGGAAGGTACTATGGTGTTGAATGCTGAACAATAGTCAATGAACAACATTCCTACATACAGTAGGTATTCCTCTTGTCCAGATGGGATAGGGCAGTGTGCAGTGTGATGGCAATTGCATCGTCTGAGGATCTATTGGGGCAGTAAGCAAATTGAAGTGGGCCTAAGGTGTCAGGTAAGGTAGTGATATGATCCTTAACGAGCCTCTCAAAGCACTTCATGATGACAGAAGTGAGTGCTATGGGCCTATATTCATTTAGTTCAGTTACCTTTGCTTTTCTTGGGTACAGGAACAATGGTGAACATTTTGAAGCAAGTGGGGAAAGCAGACTGGGATAAGGAAAGATTGAATATGTCCATAAACACTCCAGCCAGCTGGTCTGCGTATGCTCTGAAGATGCAGCTAGGGATGCCGTCTGGGCAGCCCTGCAAAGGTTAACACGCTTAAATGTCTTATTCACTTCGGCAACAGAGAAGGAAAGGAGAGCCCACAGTCCTTGGTAGCGGGCCGCATCGGTGGCACTCCACTTTTTCGCTGTACTGACATTTTGCCTGTTTGATTGCCTTACGAAGGGAATTCTGCCATATTCCCAGCCACCTTGCCATGGTTAAATGCGGTGGTTCGAGCTTTCAGTTTTGCGATGCCATCTATCCACAGTTTCTAGTTTGGGTAGGTTTTAAAAGTCACAGTGGGTACAACATCTCCTATACACATCCTTATGAACTCAGTCCCCGTATCCGTGTATTCGTCAATGTTATTCTCAGAGGCACCCAGAACATATCCGCATGATCAAAACAATCTTGAAGAATGAATTCTGATTGGTCAGACCAGCATTGAATAGACATTAGCACGGGTACTTCCTGTTTGAGTTTTTGCCTATAGGAAGGGAGGGGCAAAATAGAGTCGTGATCAGATTTGCCGACGGGAGGGCGGGGAAGAAGGTATTTTGAAAAGTTGAGTAGCAGTGGTCCAATGTTTTGGTAGATCTTCGGGTAGCGTTTTTTCAAAAATGTGTTTTGTTAAAATCTCTAGCAACAATAAATGTGGCCTCAGGATATGTGATTTCCAGTTTGCATAAAATCCAGTGTAGTTCTTTGAGGGCCATCGTGATATCGTCTTGAGGGGGAATATACATGGCTGTGACTATAACCACAGATAATTATCTTGGGAGGTAATACGGTCGGAATTTAACTGTGAGGTATTCTAGGTCGGGTGAACAAAAGGACTAGAGTTTCTGTATGTTATCACAATCACACCATGAGTAGTTAATCATGAAACAGACACCCCCGCCTTTCTTCTTCCCGGAGAGTTCTTTATTCCTGTCTGCGCGATGTGCTGAGAAACCAGCTGGCTGTAAGGACGGGGACAGTATATCCCGAGAGAGTCATGTTTCCGTGAAACAGAGTATGTTACAATCCCTGATGTCTCTTTG
The DNA here is from genome assembly GCF_018296145.1 of Oncorhynchus tshawytscha. Classification (NCBI taxonomy): domain Eukaryota; kingdom Metazoa; phylum Chordata; class Actinopteri; order Salmoniformes; family Salmonidae; genus Oncorhynchus; species Oncorhynchus tshawytscha. The sequence goes on along the minus strand of NC_056429.1, from coordinate 70,206,105 downwards.
GAAGGACATCCTCGCTCTGAGCTAGTCTACTTTATTGTCCAGAGACTGACCATTAGCGAGTAATACACTCGGAACAGGTGGATGGTGTGCACTCCCTCTGAGTCGGACTAGAAGTTAACTCCAAATATCCTCTTCTCCCCGGAATAAATTAAATTGCCTTGGGAGGTATGAACAAAGTGGTATTCCTGGTCGTAATGCTGGTGAGTTACCGTTGCTCTGATATCCAAAAGTTATTTCCGACTGTATGTAATAACACAAAAATGTTCTGGGATAATAATGTAAGAAATGACACACAAAAAAGCGAAATACTGCAAAGTTGCTTAGGAGCTAGAATAAGAGCTGCCATATCTGTCGGCGCCATCTAGACCATCTGTCTTAGCCTTCTGCTGATAAAAGGCCCCCAAAAGCAGCAGCATGCATGGTGAAGTGGTTATATGAACCTCAGTATCTGTACTACCGTACACTGTCTGCATACTAAGGTTAGGTCTGAGCTATATACCAGAAGTACTAAGGTGATGAGGTATGGTAAGACTCTACATAGCAAGTGATCATAGCACAGCTATACATAATTCAGCAAGCAAATCTATTGGGTTCTTTGAATATTTGATCTATGTTGACCCTTTCTGTGCCTTAAAAAGCTTTGTCCCTCATATCCTTCCTTTCATCCCTTGGCTCCATCCCACGGTCTGACAACCAGCTGACTCTCTTGTCTCTGGACCAAAATCCCTGGGATTTAGCTAGGTAAAATCAGAGCACCAGAAAACAAACAAAGAAAAATCATTTCTTCTCTTTGACTGTCACTCCAGACAGCATGAGTGAATAACAACAACATTCATTTCAAATAATAAGCAGCCCAGTATTGTTAGAGGGGTAGGATTGTCTTTTCTTACTGAAATATAAAATAGTTCTTACCTGCCACCCTAGACCCCTTCAGTTTGCATGCCGCCCCAACAGGTCCACAGATTTCGCAATCGCCATCACACTGCACACTGCCCTATCTCATCTGGGCAAAACGAATACCTATGTAAGAATGCTGTTCATTGATTACAGCTCAGCATTCAATACCATAGCAACCCCAAGCGCATCATCAAGCTGGAGGCCCTGGGTCACAACCCCGCCCTGTGCAACTGGGTCCTGGACTTCCTGATGGGCTGCCCCCAGGTGGTGAAGGTAGGAAACAACATATCTACTTCGCTGACCCTCAACACTGGGGCCCCACAAGGGTGTGTGCTCAGCACTCTCCTGTACTCCTTGTTCACCCACGACTGCGTGTCCATGCACGCCTCCAACTCAATCATCAAGTTTGCAGATGACACAACAGTAGTGGGCCTGATCACCAACAACGACGAGACAGCCTACAGGGAGGTGGTGAGGGCACACGGAGTGTGATGTCAGGAAAACAACCACTCACTCAACATCAACAAAACAAAGGAGATGATCTTGGACTTCAGGAAACAGCAGAGGGAGCACCCCCCATCCACATCTAGGGGACAGCAGTGGAGAAGGTGGGAAGTGTTAAGTTCCTGGGCATACACATCACAGACAAACTGAAATGGTCCACCCAGACAGACATTGTGATGAAGAAGGTGCAACAGCGCCTCTTCAACCTCAGGAGGCTGAGGAAATTTGGCTTGTCACCCAAAACCCTGACAAATTTTACAGATGCACAATCGAGAGCATCCTCTTGGTCTGTATCACAGCCTGGTACGGCAACTGCACCACCCTCAACCACAAGGCTCTCCAAAGGGTGGTGTGGTCTGCACAACGCATCACCGGTGGCAAACTACCTGCCCTCCATGACTCCTACACCACCCGATGTTACAGGAAGGCCATAAAGATCATCAAGGACATCAACCACCCGAGCCACTGCCTGTTCACCCCGCTACCATCCAGAAGGTGAGGTCAGTACAGGTGAATCAAATCTGGGGCCAAGAGACTGAAAAACAGCTTCTATCTCAAGGCCATCAGACTGTTAAACAGCCACCACTAACTCAGAGAGGCTGCTTCCTACTTTGAGACCCAATCACTGGACACTTTAATAAATGGATCACTAGTCATTTTAAATGATGCCACTTTAATAATGTCTACATATCTTACATTACTCATATCACATGTATGTGCACCTTGCCTATGGCACTCGGCCATCACACATCCATATACTTATGTGTACATATTTTCATTCGATTTGTGTGTATTAGGTACATGTTGTGGAATTGTTAGATTACTTGTTAGATATTACTGGACAATCAGAACTAGAAGCACAAGCATTTCGCTACACTCGCATTAACATCTGCTAACCATGTGCATGTGACCAATAAAATTGGATTTGATTTGAGTTCCTGGAAAAGCATCAGAGATTTTCGAAATCAACGCTATTTTCCAGCCACATGTCATACTGACATACTCATCAGCTGAAGAGTCATTACTTTGATGCTTTACGCTGTGCTTTCCAGGCACTTGACTTTCCCTTTCCCTCTGCGGAGTACATGTGGAGATATGGCCATGCCTACGCACACATTCACAGGGCTGATTACCTTTGTTTTAGTGGCACCTAGATTAGAGATGATGGCCTCACTTATAGGGGCTTAAAAGCTCTGTTTTCACCAGACAAGGGCTTTGAGACTCACTTCCAGACAATTTTTCACCCTCTGCAGCTAATGCATTTATAAGGCAAGCACATATCTAGTCCTGTTATAGCTGCTATTGGGAAAGAGAAAGAGGGATACCCTTCAGTTGCACAACTGAATGCATTCAACCGAAATGTATCTTCTGTATTTAATCCAACCCCTCTGAATCAGAGAGATGCGGGGGGCTGCCTTAATCGACGTCCACGTCATCGGCGCCCTGGGAGCAGTTGTTGTTGGCGGTTAACTTCCTTGCTCAATGGCAGAACGGCAGACTTTTTTAACCAGCGACCTTTCGGTTACGGGCCCAACACTCTTAACCGCTAGGCTACCTTGCACACCAAGGCAGCCTAGAGACAGAGCGCAATGGATCTTCCCCATCTGTTAGTCTCATCACAACGAATAAAGTAAATGGCCTTGCTCACTTGCTCAGACACAGTCGATTCCATGTTAGTACAGCCCTGGCTGTAAAAAGGGCGTTGTCATTGTGGGAGAAAGTAAAGCCACCGTAATGCAACATCAAGATGGCAGCAATTCATTTAGCAGCTCTAGTAACATTTATAAACCTTCACTATATGTCTTGTTCATCTTTCCGTTCTGTTCCATCAGAACTGTGATTTATCACTATGTAAAAAATGCACATTAATCTGCTCCATGTTAATATATTCCACTTGTTGGGAAAGTAAATAATTAACGCAAACAATATGAGAGCAATTAGTGTGATATTTGTTGTTGTTGACATTAGGACACACATACAAACATGGACACACACACACACACACACACACACACACACACACACACACACACACACACACACACACACACACACACACACACACACACACACACACACACAGACACACATATACAAACACTATCGAATGCCTGTGCTGTGTCTTCTATCAGCGACCTACAGTATAAGGACGTTTAGAGTATCCCAGAATATCTCCTAGCAGCTTAAAGCAGTGCAGGTATGATATAATATAAAATGGTCTCAGGGAATATCTGAGAAAGTGAGCAAAAACAAGTCCTGCAAACCCGAAGTCATCATTTTGATAAAAGCTACCCGCTCACAACAAAGGAGTCGCCTTCAGGCTCTGAGCAGTGAGCAGTGTCAGATGTAGTAGGAAGAGAAAAGGGCTTCGTTACCACTGCCAGACCTGTGGCACAGATTCCTAGGGAGATAGAATCTTAGAATTGAATATATTTTTTCACTAATTGGTCTTTTGACCAATCAGATCAGCTCTGAAAAAGATCTGATGTGAAAAGATCTGATGTGAACACGCAGCCTTACTGTACACTTTACCCTGAGTTAATTGGATAGGTCATATAGATTAGCTAATATTTCTGCCTACTGTGAACTTTACAGTTACATAAGACGTCTATTATTCATACATCATTGTTCATTTGCCTTCCTGCATAATTATAAAACGCCAGTCATTGAAACACAATAGCTCATTCAGATTCATTAGTAATTACCCAAAACATCCATTACCCAGGCCTGATCCCCAACTCATTACAGCTAGCACATGCACTGCACTTACTCTTCATTAGAGCTACTTGTTAAAAAGGTGATTTCTGTCTTAATGCTGTTATGCTGAAACCCTTGGGGCTCTGGCTGTGGCTAGCCTACTTTCACATGAATTGTCCTTACGGCGCTTTCAAGACACACATTATAAAGACGACACGCTCCCATTATTAACTTTTTCTATCCTCCATTTGACCTCATTCTTCCTTAAATTGCTCAAATGGAATCATTTGACCTTGGAGCAGTGCTGCAGTTGCATGTTCACTATAGCATGATAATGGCAAGATGTCATATAGCCACAGAAAACTGCTCCTTGGTCCTTCAGTTGTGTACTACACAAAAATTACAGCATTTCAAAATGCCTCTATTCTTTAATGGCCGTTGCCCTCTGTGTACATTGTCGTTGCCAAGGAACATGGCAACGTCAAGTCAATGAAACTGGACACTAGTTTAGATTGCACATTACTGCGACCAAATAGGCCAATGCATTACAAAGCCGGCGTCAGTCTCACTGCAAGGTTCTTATTAGTGGAGGCTGGGTTCAAACGTACAGTATGACCCCTGATTACCACCCCAACCCCCCAGGCCCCCTGAGACACAGATACAGAGGTATTAACACAGCGGAAAAAGCTAAAATAATAAATGTATAAGCTATAATATTCCTGGATATGGCTCCAAGACAGGGAGATGTGTGTGTGTGTGTGTGTGTGTGTGTGTGTGTGTGTGTGTGTGTGTGTGTGTGTGTGTGTGTGTGTGTGTGTGTGTATGTGTGTGTGTGTGTGTGTGTGTGTGTGTGTGTGTGCATTGTCAGGTTGTGCATTATTGCAGTGTGTCTCCACGGTATGAGATAATTAAAATGTACCTTTTGTCTCTTTTCAGTCAAGATGCTCCCATGCAAGAAGAATCCAGAAGTGAGGCCTTGTTTTAAGAGAGCTATGATGACATCAATGTAAATTACCTTCTCAATAACTTTCAATCAAGGTTATTATAAGTTTGTGTTTTTATATTTGTTTTGATTTCTATTCCTTTTATGAGTTTTCAGTTTAGTTTCAGTTAGTTTACAGACCCGATTTGTTGGTTTTTATATAGTTTGATTTGTAAAAAAATATTTCTGTTTCGTTATATTAGTTTGTTTCAAGTTTTGTTTTATTGTTAGGGACAGAAAGCATGCGTGAGGCCTCCCAGGTGGCGCAATGGTCTAGGGCACTGCATCATAGTGCTAGCTGTGCCACCAGAGACCCTGGGTTTGCACCCAGGCTCTGTCGCAGCCGGCTGCGACCGGGAGGTCTGTGGGGCAACGCACAATTGACCTAGTGTCGTCCGGGTTAGGGAGTGTTTGGCCGGTAGGGATATCCTTGTCTCATCGCGCACCTGTGGTGGACCGGGCGCAGTGCACGCTAACCAAGGTCGCCAGGTGCACGGTGTTTCCTCCGACACATTGGTGAGGCTGGCTTCCGGGTTGGATGCGCGCTGTGTTAAGAAGCAGTGCGGCTTGGTTGGGTTGTGTTTCGGAGGACGCATGGCTTTCAACCTTCGTCTCTCCCGAGCCCGTATGGGAGTTGTAGCGATGAGACAAGATAGTAACTACTAACAATTGGATACCACGATATTGGGGAGAAAAGGGGGTAAAAAATAAAAAATAAAAAAGCATGCGTGGGAGGCTAGGAGGCATTTGTGTGTATATAGTTTTTGGGGGGGATGTCACTTCTTGCCACTGGAAGAGCAGAAACACAATTGTGTCAGATCATCGGTTAGGTTTTAAATTATAAAGTAAATTTCTATGTGACTTGGATTAAAAGAAATAGTTCAGAAAATATGACGGAAACTCTATCTCGCACCTGTTTACACCAATCCAATGCTTTTGAACTTTAGTAGTACAAGTAAGAAGAATCAAGTTAGCGACCGAGCTGATTTTTTCCCTGTTAGCTAGTGATAGTGATATAGTCTCAGATATTCCAGACCTTGGAGCATCGTAAGATTGTCAGCACAAGGTCTGGGGAGGAAGTCCGCCAAAAATAATGGAAAATGAGGATGTTGCATAAAGGGCATTTACCTTTGAAATAAATTGTCACGGTTCCTCTCTGTGTAAGTGGGCATTCCCTCTGTCACATAAGATGGCCAAGGGAGAGAAGGAACGGCCACTTACACAGGCAGAAACCTTGACATTTTCAAAACCTGGCTCTGGTCTACTTATTCACCTCCAACCTCATGAAATTAACAAACTGACACGTTTTTGTGAAAATCAACTTTATATCAAAGCAGTGCCTTTGATTTGACGACCTGCACATGCGCAGCTCTGCGAAAGACGACTGTTAGACCCGATGACGTGTTTCTGCACATGAGCTTAGCTAGCTAACGTCGCCATGACGTCGTCTACAAGCTTGATGAAGGATTTCTATTGGAGAGGCAGTTTCTTTATATCTTAGTTTGTAGTATCTTTGGTGTTAAAGATGGAGCATTGATACATTGATACATTGATACATTGCCGGAAACTATTTGAAACATTGCACAATTAAATTTTTGCGCAAAGTTGTCAAAAAACTAAACCTGAACATACATTTTTATTTTATTTTAGTTCGTTTTGGAGTCAAAGATAATAGTTTCAGTATAGTTTTAGTTTTTCAAATGGGTTTGTTAAGTATTTTATTTCAGTTTACCAAGATTCCGTTTCAGTTTTAGTTGACTATCATAACCTTGCCTCCAATTGGTATGTTCAGTCACACTACACCTCATCCTCCTTTTGGTTTCAGTGTGTGTGCGTGTGTGTGTACGTGCATGTGTATGTACGTTTGTGTTTGTTTGTAATTGGATAACGTCCAGCCAAAGTTTCTGGAGGCAGGTAAGCTGCTCCACCGCACAGCCAGAGAGGATGGATGACTTTGTCTTTACATTTAAAAAAAAAGTTTCCATGAAATAAAGTATAATCATCTGCAATAGCCTTGCCCCTCTCTCTCTCTCTCTCTCTCTCTCTCTCTCTCTCTCTCTCTCTCTCTCTCTCTCTCTCTCTCTCTCTCTCTGCCTCTCTCTCTCTCTCTGCTCTCTCTCTCTCTCTCTCTCTCTCTCTCTCTCTCTCTCTGCCTCTCTCTCTCTCTCTCTCTCTCTCTCTCTCGCTCTCTCTCTCCTCTCTGCCTCTCTCTCTCTCTCTCTCTCTGCTCTCTCTCTCTCTCTCTGCCTCTCTCTCTCTCTCTGCCTCTCTCTCTCTCTCTCTGCCTCTGTCTCTCTCTCTCTCTCTCTCTCTCTCTCTGCCTCTCTCTCTCTGCCTTTCTCTCTCTGCCTTTCTCTCTATCTCTGCCTTTCTCTCTCTATCTCTCTCTGCCTCTCTCTCTCTGCCTCTGCCTCTCTCTGCCTCTGCCTCTCTCTGCCTCTCTCTCTCTGCCTCTGCCTCTCTCTGCCTCTCTCTCTCTGCCTCTCTCTATCTCTGTCTCTATATCTCTCTCTGCCTCTCTCTCTCTCTTTATCTCTCTCTCTCTCTGAAACTCTAAACTCAGATGGTAAACAGTGTCATCCATCAAATACCTGTTTCCCAATGCATGGTGGGGATGCACTATTTTATTCCGCCACTTACAATCATATTTTTCCGCAGCATTGACAGCTTCACCAAAGGTTGGTTAGAGGCTCTATCAGCAATCATCTTCCACAGTAATTAGGCCATCAGAAGGTAATGACACACAAACTGATGATGATGATGATAATGATGAAAGTGCCAAGAATGAGAGAACTTGCAGAGAACGATTTCTCTATTGAAAGTGATGTTCTGTAGGCTGCTAACTCTCTGTGCTTATGCCTATGAGGTGTCAACTTTAAATGTTCTAACGGAACCCTTTTGAGAATACTGTCTGTCTACAATATCTGTCTATGTTGTCTAATTTCATCTATTTGTTTTCTCTCACCTTATGATTTACACATTTACACAGGAAACAATTAAATCCAATACGGTTTGCATTCTAAAGTCACCTAGCATGCAACGTATTGAAACATGTTTCAGTTGCCTACTACAAACTCTCCTGCAAATGTTACTGCACAAATGCAACCACTCCCCCTAAAACTAAAATGACATGTTTAGTGTAATATTCAAACTTACAACATGACATGTTCAACCTGCCAACTATGAAATATGCAGATAGCATGTTAATGATGTCCCAGATTCCAGATGTCTCCCATTTCTGTTAAATCTCACAGCAGGAAGACTACAGCAATGTTTTCACGCTAACCTCCATTGTTGAGGTAATCACCCACAAGCAGAGTCCTCTGTTATCATTTTGTCATTTATCTACTTCTAGGACTGAGTGATTGCACAGAGAGAAAAAAAAGCTTAAATATTGACTATAATGTTTCTGCATATTGTAATGTGTTCTGCATTTTCATTTTGTCTGTTGGGTTCAGGAGGTGCTTTTCTGTTGGTCTGGACCTTGCCTTCACTTGTTTTCAGTACATGTGTGGTGCTGCACTGCTGGGATACTCTACCCAGTTTTAATAAGGAGTGGAAATGATTCAATCAGTAGAGGGCAGAAGACTGCTACAGTATGTTCCTCATGTCTCCAGTGCAGGTAGACTACCCTCGGCTGAGGAGATGACATGTGAAGCATGTGAAACGTAGGAAATGAAGGCATTAAAAGCATTGCGCTTGATGGATTTGATCAAACAGAGGATGGTTATTTCACAGTTTATTTAACTTGCACTTATTCCATGGCCTGTTAAACTGGAAAAATATGTTATTTTCATTTTAGTCTGCATGGCCAGAGAAATATGCAAAAACTGAGGATAGCATCAGGGAACCAGCACTGTAGAACTCAACTTTTTTTTGCCTGTGTGTTTGTTGTGATTGCACTGTGCACGTACCAAAACAAAGTCATTTGCCAATTACTGAGAGGACAGGTATATGTGCTACCAGGAGAGAAGCATCAAATGGAATTGAATCCATTACAGTCCAATTTGCATGATCAGAAGGATAAAGAAGTCCTGAAATCACATTGTATAGAATCTGCCCTGCCTGTACGTTTGACTCCAAAATTAGATATTGATTTTCTCTCTCTTTGCTTGAGGCAGAGAGTGTTTTTTTCCCCATTCAGAGTGATATTCTAGGGAAAACGTTTTTAAACTATTTCCCTCATCTATAAATTAATGGAGAGGCAGCCGCTCTCGTGTCAGTGGTAAATCACAGAGCGAGAGAGAGGCTATGTATGCTGCTGTGGTTAATGTACTGTCAGGGCTCCCTAAGACCATGTGGACATCAAAGCTGAATCTGATTGGAGGAGAGGGGACAGAGGCAGGAGGGGCTGTATTAGGAGGTAAAAACACACATTTATAAATAATACTTTAGTCTATCTGTCTGCGTGACAGCGTTATTTCCCCAAGGCAGAATGATCAATGGGTGTTTAGAATATGCAGAATATGCCTTTGTGTATTAGCTCAGGTCTCTTTAAAGCAGAGATTCTCAAATGCTGGGTCGAGACCCAAATTTGGGTTGCAGGAGGTTTGGAATGGGTTGCTGGTGTCTGAGTAAAAAGATGTAAAGATACAAATGTTTATTTTTATGAAAGAAAATAAACTCCTTTCTGAATTTAAACCAGATAGAAAGGGTGTGGAAATTATAATGAATTTAAATTGTAAAATAATTTTTATCTCAGAACAAAAATGTTCAATCACATTATTTCAATATAGAGCTATTAGCAGCGCTATTTTGTGGTCTCAAACCAGTGAGTTTAACATTCTTCATCAAGAATATGGGCAACATTTTATTATTGTCAATGAAAGAGGTGGGAATGTTGTTCCCTTGTCATATCATTGTAACAGATACTATCAATACAGCATCAAAAATAGTTTTCCTGATTGTATTTTGTCTATTATTTTTTCACGATTCAAATATTGTGTTACGACTGACACCTGGCTCAATTTGGATCCTGAGGCAAAACCAGTTGAGAACCACTGCTTAAAAGAATAAAGCGTAAGGTGTGTATGTGCCAGTCAAAAGAATGAGATCAGATTTCAAATCACAAAGTGAGCGGCATTATTTAGATGGTGGGTAGTGTCTCACTGGGCTTACATTAATAGGGCCCTTGTCTGTCTTATTTTCTGCTCAAACTTGGCTTGTCATAAATATCAAATCAGCGCAATTCATTTCACATACCACTAGTGCGCTCTTAGACATTCTTAATGTAAGTAGTGAAGCAGAATGCCTGTGCACAAACACGTTCTAGTCAACTCTAGGGTAAAAGCCCTGCTGGGTTGTTCAGAGTGGAGGGAGAACAGTGAGGCCAGGCTATGGGAAATAAAACTGTTAAGCCCTTAAATAGTTTGGTAGACCGATGTCAAAGTCAGGATCCCTAGGTAGGGTACAATTCGATTTTCTATGCATCATTCTCAACTAATAGCAACATGGATTTACATGTCTACATGGTGGTTAGAATGTTTTTGAGACAGGGTACATTTAGCTGAAAACACTCAGGTAGAGCTCAGAGTATACCTGAACTTCTACTATAAATGTATGTTATCTAATATGGTCAATGTGATGTTCATTAGGCACTTATGTTGTTCTTTTTGCAATCAGTGAATACACCCTCCTTCACTGTTTCAAGACAAAAAGATACAAGAACTGTCACACAAATCAGAGTATTTGAAGCTATTCAATTTACAGTAATGTGCCTGCAGTAGCCTATCACTTATAGATACTCATACTCTTTATAGAATGCCATCTCACAACCAGCCATTCATACTGTTTGCCAGCAAACATGTTGTAAAATGTTGCCTTGAGGCTTGAGCCCTCAGTGACCTCATAGTGCACCCCAGTATACCAGTCTGTCTGTCTGCCAGGGGCGTCTGGCGTCCGTGTACTACCACTCTTTACTTCTCACAGCAGTTTTAAAAGTCCATTTCAGTTGCATTGACACAGGACTTGCCTGAGTGACTTTAATGAAAAATTAAATCAATCGGGAGACTCCTGCCTCTGAGCTACAAATTGAGACTCCTCCACAATGGCGGTTGCCTTCACATTTCAACGCACAAAATCATTTTATTTTATTATTCTCTCTCCCACAATTCTTTTGACCCATTTTGAAGTTAATCAAATGTCTTGCTTCTACCACACAACTTTCAGATAAACACATTATCAAATAAAAACACTTTCTTTATAAATCCAATGAATGCACAACAAATGATTGACTTGTTCATTGAAAATATACTGTTATTTTGCTCTCAGTTGTCTGTGTATGAAACAAATTGTTTTAAGTGCTGTACAATACAATATGGAAAATTAATTGGTTTGTGCATGAAAAGGAAAGTGTATTCTCATAATGTGGAGTGTTCTTGGTTCCGTGCCAGGAAGAAGTGACTGTTCTCCACCATCCATTCTGTTCTGGGTTCATTGCTGTGGAACAATCTTAATTGGACCTGTGCCCCCAAGGATGTTAACAGAGGTAGTGTGTACTGTTGGTACTATTTTGTAAGATTATCAATGTATTCCTGCATAGAAACAACAGAATTACAACTTTTCTACATTCTGCTGTCTGTTGTCAAATTCCCCACAAAAGTGAAATGCATGTACGCTTTTGACAAAGGCAACTAGGTGAAACATAAGGCTTCTGTTTCTGTTTGTTTGGCATTATTATTTTTGATTTAAATAAGAAAAGACTTTATTGTTTCCTGGAGTGAGTCCCGTCCTTTTAATATATGTCACACTGACAAGTCAGGTATGTATGCCAAAGCCCAGCTCTGTTGTGTACCATTACCAGTCCATTGACAATGAATCTGATTTTCTCTACTCAATGCTCTTGAGGAAAAACCTGGTCATGTGTAAAATTAGAAGGAGAGAGTTTCAGGAAGAAGTTTGATCCTTGCGCTGTCATCATAGGGGTTCCCCTGATAATGATCGAGATTCTTACCTGGCTGGTGACTCTCTCTCTTTCCTCAATGTTTATTGGAAAGACCTTAATGTGAAGCATTTTCCACTAGACTGAAGACCAGACAACTTGGCTGCAAAGATCACTTTTGCATGATTGCATAAAAGCATGGGAGGTGCACACAATCTTCCATCAGCTCTTTCCATTCCCAGTATGTGACTCTTCCGTCAGCTCTTTCCATCCCCCGTAGGTGACTGGTCTGTTGCACGCATTTATACATATGTAATTGACTCCTGAAACAATGGCAGTGTATTCCAGCCAAATGTCCTCCTCTACTTCTGAAAAGGTTTATGTTATGGCCTCCAATGTTAATGTCATTAGTAAAGAACTCCCATGTGGGTTGCCTCAACACTAACCAAGCACAGCTGTCCTGTCTCCATATGCCACATTTCCTCACATGCACAGTGCCTTAATGCCCCACATGTGCCTTGCATGCCCAGTTTGCCCACAGTACCCTTGTGCTCCAATGTTCCCTTTATTGACCTGCCCTTACTTACCCTGCCCAAAGCTTCAGAAATAGGAAGCCCCAAATAGATCACATTTTCCAGGCCTTCCCCCGTAACCACACTTAACACACTTTCCCCCTGTGTAAATAATTAAAACATAGCCACTTACAGTCTACTTCCTAAGCTTTAGTTACACTGGAGTAAGAAGGCTTGAGTTCCCTTTGTGTGTAGAGAGCCCATGTGTAGTAAGATATCTCCACAGATTGGTATAATTTAGGACTGAATCGGGCACTATATCCAAATGAAAATTACAACAACAGGAATCCCACAAGGGAGCCTAGACAAAACAAAGAAATAACCTTAAATTTCGAACAACTGGGCATCAACAGATCCTTATGTACGAAAATAGCAAAGGTCGACCCCCTTGAACAAGTAATAGGTCATTTGCAGATTCACACGCCAGAGAACTTTGCCTCAGGGAAATGTAACATCTTTCTATTGAGGTGATACTAGCAATCCTGTATTTTTTTTTCTGCCTCTCCGATGCTGCATGATCTTTGTCATTCATATTAAGAAAATATCAGAATATGAAATGTATCATTTACTCCTCCTAAATGAACAGGACTGTCATAGTCATTTTTCTATTCAAAGACTATTGATTTTGTAATTATTTGTAAAGTACTGTAATGAGAATGTTTAATTAGCATTAGACTGTATACTGCAGTTTCTGTTACAGAGTCTTTATGTAAACATGAATTTGTCTTCTCACAGCAACGTTTAGAGCCCCACCTCTTCCTAATGCCAGAAGGATAACTCTTTCAAGTACAAAAATACAAGCTTACTCAATCCTTTCAGGAAGTCATCTGCAAATAATCATCTGCTATTTTTGTAAAGTACATACTGTAAGGATTTGTTGATGCCCAGTTGTTTGAAATTTAAGGTTATTTCTATACAGAAAAAAAATATAAACGCAATATGCAAAGTGTTGGTCCCATGTTTCATGAGCTGAAATAGGCACAAAAAGTTTATTTCTCTAAAATGTTGTGCACAAATTTGTTTTCATCCCTGTTAGTGAGCATTTCTACTTTGCCAAGATTATCCATCCACCTGGCAGGTGTGGCATATGAAGAAGCTGATTAAGCAGCATAATCATTACACTTGTGCTGGTGACAATAAAAGGCCACTCTAAAATGTGCAGTTTTGTCACACAACACAATGCCACAGATGTCTCAGGTTTTGAGGGAGCATGCAATTGGCATGCTGACTGCAGGAATGTCTACCATAAGCCGCCTCCAACGTCATTTCAGAGAGTTTGGCAGTACGTCCAACCGGCCTTACAACCGCAGCCCACGTGTAACCATGCCAGCCCAGGACCTCCACATCCAGCTTCGTTACCTGTGGGATCGTCTGAGACCAGCCACCCAGACAGCTGACGAATCTGAGGAGGATTTATGTCTGTAAAAAAGCCATTTTGTGGGGAAAAACTGATTGGCTGGGCTTGGCTCCCCAGTGGCTGCACACCAGCCCAGTCATGTGAAATCCATAGATTATGGCTTAATGAATGTATTCCAGTTGACTGATTTCCTTATATGAACTGTAATTAGTTGAAATTGTTGCATGTTGCATTTATATTTTTGTTCAGTATAGACCTGTAAACCTGTGTGGTGTGTTATCTTGGGCCAGCCATTGTGAACCAGCAGTACGTCTATTGCCTTGCTTTGTATAGGTCATATTGGCTGTGTTTGGTTTACTGTGAGCTGGTCAGTGAGTTGTGATTGGGTTACTGTGGTTTAACAGCAGCTCTGTGAGAGGCCAGGTCTCATCACTGAACTCCAGGGTAGCTGCTATTGATTACAACCACTCAGCATGCACTGGTGCTGATGATGAGCATTTTGCGCCTATCGATTAGGTTAAGGCTGATACGCAGCTGTTGCTCTTTCGATAGGAGAATGGGGGGTGTAAACTATCCTGGCAACAGTCCCTCCTCTCTCATCTCCTCTGACTCACCAGGGAGGAAGGAGATTTACACATTGTCAGCATGTTAGGCCTGACTAAGGTCAAAAAGGGTCTTGTTCATCAACTGTTCCTGTGTATGGGTGCATGCACGAGTGTGTGGGAGTGTGTTTGTACAGTGCATTCTGAAAGTATTTTTTCAAAATTTTGCTACATTCCAGCCTTATTCTAAAATGGATTTTCCCCCTCACCAATCTACACACAATACCCCATAATGAAATGTTTGCAAAATCATAAAAAACTCTGGAAATATCACATTTACGTAAGTATTCAGACCCTTAAATCATTACTTTGTTGAAGCACCTTTGGCAGCGATTACAGCCTCAAGGCTTCTTGGTTATGACACTACAAGCTTGGCACACCTGTATCCGGGGACTTTCTCCCATTCTTCTCTGCAGATCCTCTCAAGCTATGTCAGGTTGGATGGGGAGTGTCGCTGCACAGCTATTTTCAGGTCTCTCAAGATATGTTCTCTTGGGTTCAAGTCTCTGGCTGGGCCACTCAAGGACATTCAGAGACTTGTCTCAAAGCCACTCCTGGGTTGTCTTGGCCGCTGAAAAACATCCAGACAACATGATTCTGCCACCACCATGCTTCACCAGGTTTCCTCCAGATGTGACGCTTTGCATTCAGGCCAAAGAGTTGAATCTTGGTTTCATCAAACCAGAGAATCTTGTTGATGGTCTGAGAGTACTTTAGTTGTCTTTTGGCAAACCCCAAGCAGGCTGTTATGTGCCTTTTACTGAGGAGTGGCTTCCGTCTGGCCACTCTACCATAAAGACCTAACTGGTGGAGTGCTGCAAGATGACGCAGACAGAGATGGTCGCCTCGCTTCAGGTCCCTAGAAAACTATGCAGTTATTTGTTTTTTTATGTATTATTTCTTACATTGTTAGCCCAGAAAATCTCAAGCGTTATTACATACAGTCAGGAACTATTGGACATAAAAGGGATGTCAATTTACCATCGTTACGACCAGGAACACGTCTTTCCCGAAGCGGATCCTTCGCTCGGACCTCCACCCTGGACATGCGATCTTATCCCAGAGGCCGACCCAAAACAACACGGTCGCCGCAGGAGAGGCCTACTGGTCAGACTCAGAAGGAGAGCACACCATTCACCGCTTCCGAGCGGAGAGACATCAGAGATTGTTTTTTATTTCACCTTTATTTAACCAGGTAGGCCAGTTGAGAACAAGTTCTCATTTACAACTGCGACCTGGCCTAGATAAAGCAAAGCAGTTCAACAAAAAACAACAACACAGAGTTACACATGGGATAAACAAACATACAGTCAATAACACAATAGAAAGATCTATATAAAGTGTGTGCAAATGTAGTAAGATTAGGGAGGTAAGACAATAAATAGGCCGTAGTGGTGAAATAATTACAATTTAGCATTTACACTGGAGCGATAGATGTGCAGATGATGATGTGCAAGTAGGGATACTGGGGTGCAAAAGAGCAAAAATAAATAACAATATGGGGATGAGGTAGTTGGGTGGGCTATTTGCAGATGGGCTGTGTACAGGTGCAGTGATCGGTAAGCTGCTCTGACAGCTGAAGCTTAAAGTTAGTGAGGGAGATATAAGTCTCCAGCTTCAGTGATTTTTGCAATTCGTTACTGTCATTTGCAGCAGAGAACTGGAAGGAAAGGCGGCCAAATTAGGTGTTGGCTTTGGGGATGACCAGTGATATATACCTGCTGGAACGTGTACTATGGGTGGGTGTTGCTATGGTGACCAGTGAGCTGAGATAAGGCGGGGCTTTACCTAGCAAAGACTTATAGATGACCTGGAGCCAATGGGTTTGGTGATGAATATAAAGCGAGGGCCAGCCAACGAGATCATACAGGTCACAGTGGTGGGTAGTATATTGGGCTTTGGTGACAAAATGATGGCACTGTGATAGACTACATCCAATTTTCTGAGTAGAGTGTTGGAGGCTGTTTTGTAAATGACGTTGCCGAAGTCAAGCCAAAGTCAAGGATCGGTAGGATAGTCAGTTTTACGAGGGTATGTTTAGCAGCATAAGTGAAGGAGGCTTTGTTACTGCGGGGGGTGCAGAGCTGTTGGCCAGGGTCGGGGTAGCCAGGTAGAGACCTTGGCCAGTCGTAGAAAAATGCTTATTGAAATTCTCAATTATCGTAGATTTATCGGTGCTGACAGTGTTTCCTAGTCTCAGTGCAGTGGGAAGATGGGAGGAGTTGTTCTTATTCTCCATGGACTTTACAGTGTCACAAAACATTTTGAAATTTGTGCAACAGGATGCAAATTTCTGTTTGAAAAAGCTAACCTTTGCTTTCCTAACTGACTGTGTATATTGATTCAGGGAGCCGTTCAGTAGTCGCTACTACGCTAGGCATGCGGGAGACAACGGCTTTCAGAAAGCTAGCGGGCCGGGGCTAGCAAATGGGTCTTCGGCGACATCGCAACTGAAAAGCCTGTTTAAACCACATCAGACAATTACGTCGGCAGACCAGTCGTGATGGATCGGCGGGGAACCGTGTCGACAATAAAGGGTCCAGGCCAATTGGCAAAAGAGGTATTGTAACCCAGTAGCTAGCTAACAGTAGCCACTCGATTGCAGCTAGCTAGCAGCGATGATCCAGTGTAATGGTCCAGATCTTGCGGCAGGAATCCGGTGATAGGGTAGAGAGAAGCAGTCCGATATGCTCTGGGTTGATATCGAGCTGTGCAGACTGGCAGGTATTGTCCGAGCTAAAGTTGGCTGGTGTCCGAGGTAAGAATGTCAGAATGGTTCAGATAATAACTACAGAACGAAGCCAACATCAGCATGAGCTTTGGTTGCGAATGGTATGAACTTTTGAACTCTTATTCACGACAGAAGTGATAACTCCTAGCCGTTGAGTTAGCGACCGCAGCTGCAAACGCAGGTTAGGAAGGAACAGACAGAATATTCTATCTACCACACAACGACATTACTACAACGTATCCAATTGAGAGACATTCTTCAAAGGACTCGGTTTGGCAACACGGTCTTCCATCTACCACCAACCTACTGAAGCGCAGCTCAGAGTAAATATTTATTGCATTTTCCTTTTCCAAATGGCGGTAATTTACAATGCATAAGATACTGTATTTACGATAGCACAGCTTTTCCCCTTTGTTCCTCAGTCTCCCGCTCTTTCACTCAACCCTGCCTCTTTTCCTTTGTGTAACAAGCTATCATATCTGTTCCGCCCGCTAGGGACATTTTCCTTTATGACGTAATTTGTAATCAAGTTATGATTAATTGTGTGTATGTGAATTCTGTGTTTTTTTAACCAGGGTTCTTGCAGAATGTACAACTTTCAGATTATGAGACTGAAGTAAGATGAAGATTCAAGTTGACTGCTATTGATGTAAAATATTACCAGGTCTTTAAGAGTCTATTCGGAAGATAACAGCTCTATAAATATATTTTCGTGGTGCCTGACTCTCTAGTTAATTACATTTACATGTTTAGCTCAATCAGGTGACATTAATTACGGATAAATTATTATATAGAATAGCATGTCATATCATTTAATCCGGCATAGCCAAAGACACAATAGTGCCTTGCGAAAGTATTTTCCAATTTTGTTGCCTTACAACCTGGAATTAAAATAGATTTTTTGGGGGGGGTTGTATCATTTGATTTACACAACATGGCTACCACTTTGTAGATGCAAAATATGTTTTATTCTGAACAAAACAAGAAATAAGACAATAAAATTGAAAACTTGAGCGTGCTTAACTATCCACCCCCCCAATGTCATTACTTTGTGGAGCCAACTTTTGCAGCAATTGCAGCTGCAAGTCTCTTGGGATATGTCTCTATAAGCTTGGCACATCTAGCCACTGGGATTTTGCCCATTCTTCAAGGCAAAACTGCTTGAAGTTGGATGGGTTCCTGCTGGTGTACAACAATATTTAAGTCATACCACAGATTCTCAATTGGATTGAGGTCTGGGCTTTGACTAGGCCATTCCAAGACATTTAAATGTTTCCCCTTAAACCACCCGAGTGTTGCTTTATCAGTATGCTTATGATCATTGTCCTGCTGGAAGGTGAACCTCCATCCCAGTCTCAAATCTATAGAAGACTGAAACAGGTATCCCTCAAGAATTTCCCTGTATTTAGCACCATCCATCATTCATTCAACTCTGACCAGTTTCCCAGTCCTGCCGATGAAAAACATCCCCACAGCATGATGCTGCCACCACCATGCATCACTGTGGGGATGTGGTTCTCAGGGTGATGGGAGGTGTTTGGTTTGTGCAAGACATAGCATTTCTGTGATTGCCAAAAAGCTCAATTTTAGTCTCATCTGACCAGAGTACCTTCTTCCATATGTTTGGGAAGTCTCCCACATACCTTTTGGTGAAGAACAAACATGTTTGCTTATTTTTTTCTTTAGGCAATAGCTTTTTTTCTGGCCACTCTTCCGTAAAGCCCAGCTCTGTGGAGTGTACGGCTTAAAGTGGTCCTATGGACAGATACTCCAATCTCCGCTGTGGAGCTTTGCAGCTCCTTCAGGGTTATCTTTGGTCTCTTTGTTGCCTCTCTGATTAATGCCCCCTTTGCCTGGTCCGTGAATTTTGGTGGGCAGCCCTCTCTTGGCAGGTTTGTTGTGGTGCCATATTCTTTCCATTTTTTTAATAATGGATTTAATGGTGCTCCGTGGTATGTTCAAAGTTTCTGATATTTTTTTATAACCAACCCTGATCTGGATTTCTCCACAACTTTGTCCCTGACCTGTTTGGATAGCTCCTTGGTCTTCATGGTGCCCCTTGCTTAGTGGTGTTGCAGACTCTAGGGCCTTTCAGAACAGGTGTATATATACTGAGATCATATGACAGATCATGTGATACTTAGATTGCACACAGGTGGACTTTATTTAACGAAATATGTGAACTCTGAAGGTAATTGGTTGCACCAGATCTTATTTAGGGGCTTCATAGCAAAGTAGGTGAATACATATGCACACACCACTTTTCCTTTTAAAAATGTTTATATATTTTTGAAACAAGATATTTTTTTAATTTCACTTCTCCAATTTGGAATATTTTGTGTATGTCCATTACGTGAAATCCAAATAAAAATCCTTTTAAATTACAGGTTGTAATGCAACAAAATAGGAAAGACGCCAAGGGGGTGAATACTTTTGCAAGGCACTGTATGTGGCTGTCTGTGTGTGTAGCAGCCAAGTTATTAAGAAGCCCAAAATAACACAAATTGCATGAATGTTTAAGAATACCTGATTGTACGCTGGGGGCCATGTGAATCTGATGAGGGAGACGATTGGACCAAGGAAGAGAGAGAAGTGCAGTACCATCTCACTCCTCCCTCCCTCCAGCCATCCTGCCCTTCCCATCCATCAAACAGATCAGGCTGGTGGGGGCCACCTGCAGTGTGGAGAGGTGAGGGGCTGGTGAGTAGAGGTATGGTGGCCATGAGCAGATGGTGAAGGAAGCTCAGGGAGGCTTGGCGCTCAGCCTGTCTGTAGGTGCTGTGGAGACCCTTGCCTTGATTAGCAGGAAGGGCATTTTGCCAACAAAATAGTTATTCCCTTTAATGGCTTTACTGTGTGCAGTTTCTCAGCAGCAATCTTAATCTTTCCAGCCAGCACTGAGTGCCTGCTCAGAGACCTCACATACAGATTCAATGACACACACACACACTCATTCTGTACACACACGTGCATATGCATGTGCATGTATGTTATGCATACATACACGCATGTAAGCATGTGTACACACACACACTCATACAATCGTCGCAATCTCACATTTTTACACACTGCCACCCACTCACCCACGTTCTCAAATCCACATGCTCACGCATTCAGGCAATCAACCAGCTATATTATAGTGTGACATTTCTCTTCAAGGTTAGGAGAGTTTGTAGACAAATTAAGCGAAAGACCGACACAAAATCACCTCAGAGAGAGAGTTATTTCCAACAGGACAGTACCGGAGTGTTTGTTTCTCTGGCCTAGACCACCCCAGGCAGCAGGCGTGGTCAAGGATAGCAGGGTTTGGTACACAAATCGGGTTCTCGGTAGATCAGGGTCCTAACGGTCCAGGTCATACTTGGTAAAACTAGGAACACAAACATTTTGCTAGACCCGCAATAACATCTGCTAAATATGTGTTTGTGACCAATACCATTTCATTTGATTTGATTTAATGAATGTATCCTTTTCCTGACTAATCAGATTGTCTTGAACAAAGTATGTATGGCCATCTCTGTGCATATTTCCTCTAGTGCTCATTTATCATATTACCGAAAGAAGAGCACATTATCATAATGAGACCTCACCACGCATGTTGCCATGGGTGTTGCCACACAATGTCGTTAAAAGAGAAGCAAGTAGCAAGTCGATGAACAAAATACACATTTCGAGTAAACATTCATTTTGGCTATCAGCAGAATTGCATAATGTGTCTCCATATTAGAAGAGGAAGTTGACACTTCATTTGAAGTGGACGCAGCGAGGTGTCTGTCCTGCTGTGAGGAGCCTCAGTGTTTGTCATTCCGAAATGGACTGAGAAACACGTGTTAATCGCAGATATGCATCTTAATCGCACACAATTATCCCCAGGATCCAACGCTGCTATCTGATGTCAAAACAACAATGATCAGAAGACATATGGGCGACGTACCCGAGCCCAACCCCATTTACAGCTGTCAGTTTTTCAGGAAAGCAGGGAATCCAGGTTTTAGGACATACTGGAACACGAAACAGAGAGAACTGGATTATACCTCATATACATGGTTTATCATTCATTGTTTGGTTATTGCTTCCTCCCTCAGGGCCAACTTAATGCAGTATTCCAATGCTTGACCAGCTTTAGGTCCGATCTTCAAGAATGGTTTAGTATGTCAATTGTCAATTGATAAGAGACAGTGGTTGGTATGACAAGCTATGATAACTACATTCACTTGAAAAACAGAGTCCACTGTCTCTGTACCGACTTTCATTGTTTAATCATGTAGTTACAGTGCATTCAGAAAATATTCAGATCCCTTGACTTTTTCCACATTTTGTTTGGCACACCTGTATTTGTGGAGTTTCTCCCATTCTTCTCTGCAGATCCTCTCAAATTCTGTCAGGTTGGATGGGTAGCGTCGCTGCACAGCTATTTTCAGGTCTCTCCAGATATGTTCAATTGGGTTCAAGTCTGGGCTCTGGCTGGGCCACTCAAGGACATTCAAAGACTTGTTGCGAAGCCACTCCTGCCTAGTCTTAGTCTTCTGCGTAGTCTGTGTGCTTAGGGTCGTTGTCCTGTTGAAAGGTGAACCTTCACCCCAGTCTTTCCCTCGATCCTGACTAGCATCCCAGTCCCTCCAGCTGAAAAACATCCCCACAGCATGATGCTGCCACCACCATGCTTCCCCGTACGGATGGTGGCAGGTTTCCTCCAGACGTGATGCTTGGCATTCAGGCCAAAGAGTTCAATCTTGGTTTCATCAGAGCAGCGAATATTGTTTCTCATGGTCTGAGAGTCCTTTAGGTACCTTTTGACAAACTCCAAGCGGGCTGTCATGTGCCTTTTACCTAGGAATGGCTTCCGTCTGGCCATTCTACCATAAAGGCCTGATTGGTGGAGTGCTGCAGAGATGGTTGTCTTTCTGGAAGGTTCTCCAATCTCCACAGAGGAACTCTGGAGCTCTGTCAGAGTGACTATTGGTCACCTCCCTGACTAAGGTCCTTCTTCCCTCAGTTTGGCTGGGCGGCCAGCTCTCGGAAGAGTCTTGCTGGTTCCAAACTTCTACCATTGAATAATGATGGAGGCCACTGTGTTGCTGAGGACCTTCAATGCTGCAGAAATGTTTTGGTACCCTTCTCCAGATCTGTGCCTCGACACAAACCTGTCTCGGAGCTCTACGGACAATTCTTTCGATCTCAAGGCTTGGTTTTTGCTCTGACATGCACTGTGAACTGTGGGACTTTATATAGACAGTTGTGTGCCTTTCCAAATCATATCCAATCAATTGAATTTACCACAGGTGGACTGAAATCAATTTGTTGCACCTGAGCTCAATTTCGAGTCTCACAGCAAAGGGCCTGAATACTTATGTAAACAAGATATTTCTGGTTTTTATTTTTAATAAACGTTATTAAAGCCTGTTTTCACTTTGTCATTTTGGGGTATTGTGTGTGTATATTGATGAGGAAAATGTTTTATTTAATCCAATTTAGAATAGGGTTGTAACTAAACAAAATGTGGAAAAGGTAAAGGGGTCTGAAATATTTCAGAATGTACTCTATATTGATTCTCTCCCAATACAAATCCTCTGACCTACATTTGAGCCAGGGACAAAGCACACGTCTTGCCATGGTAACGTGTATGTGATGCACGAACATAACAAATCTCTAGTCACGCTCAGTCACACAATGAGTCGGCAGACGAGCAGCAGATATGTCAAGTGGATACAGTATATTGTAGTCTAGAAATGTTGGACTATTTGATGAACTTTACATATTTTATTCTCAACAAACTGGAGAAGCCACTGTGCATCAGCACAGCTTTCTCTATCCGTCTGTATTTCACTTATCCGTGAGTTGGAGCATGCCAAGTAAGAACGAGCACCCTAGAGAACGGTTATCATTCCCACACAGATGAGTTGAGCTTGTCTGTCAGTTTAGCGTCTACACCTGTCAGCATTTACGCAGGCTCAGCCACAAAGCAGCTGAAAATGCCTGTACAAACACTATAGCGGCACAGCAATACACCAACCAGTTAACATTTCAAAGGCAAATGATAAGAGATTACAATTGTTTTGAGAGAGTTTTGCCTCAGAGAAATTCAACATCTTTCTATTGAGGTGATGCTAGCAATCCTGTGTGCCATGCTTTGATTATTTCTGTTACTCTAAACGCAATAATTCATGCCAAAATTTTACGAGTGAGTGACTGTCTGTTTTGCTCCTTACTAGGGCAGGGACGGGGAGGAAGTAGAGTATTTTTTCTCAGAGGCTACACTTTGAGTGATAGGCCATACATGTGGTATTTTTTGTTGTTGTTCAGTTCACAAGGTTTAAGCATCACTCAAGGGTATAGAGTGACAGTCTTCATCCACATTCAAACAAGGCTGCAGTTAGCGTGCTAATTCACACGCGATTCCTGACTCTGGGGCAGCTAGTGCACTCTGCAGCGGAAAATCTGCTCAACTCTGACGCCAGTGCATTTAAGCGTTTTACATCCACATGAATAACCTTTCTGCTGCCTCTCCGATGCTGCATGATCTCTGTCATTCATATTAGGACAATATCAGAATATGAAACAGCTCATTCACTTCTCCTAAAAGAACAGGACTGTCCTAGTCATTTCTGTATTCAAAGTCTATTGATTTTGTAATGATGTGTAAAGTACTGTAATGAGACTGTTTAATGAGCATTATTTAATGCAGTATCTGTTATATATTGTGAGTCAATGTAAACGTGAATTTATCTTCTCATAGCAACGTTTAGAGCCCAACCCCTCCCTGGGTATCATAAGCAGAGATATGGAAACGTTTAGTGAGCCGTTGCAGATTCGTTCATGCAAACTCTGGCTGAAGTTGGTCCTGGAGGTGGGGAGGGTGAGAGGAAAAGGATGGAGGGAGGGGGGAAAGGGGGGGAGGATGGGGGTAAATGCGTCAAAGCTGTTCCAGTGAGACAGATTCAGGCCTGCAGAGTTATCTCACAGACCAATCCTGTTTGGTGGAGGACACAAGGCAGTCAGAGAAATGGAGCAGTGTGTTCCTCCAGGCTACAGAGGTGGAGAGATTATTAAAAGCACCACATAGAGACACACACACAGACACACACACATGCGCTTTAGCACACACTTACGCAACTCATGAGTCTATGCTGTATAATGTACACACATCTGCATTAACGTACACACTCTTAAGACGCACACACTCTCACACACGTACAAACATACACAGACATACCAAAATGTACTTTGTTTTAACTCTACATTGTTGGTTAAGGGCTTGAAAGTAAGCATTTCACAGTAAGGTCTACACCTCGTGTGTTCGGCGCACGTGAAGAATACATTTGAATTTGATTAGCACAGACAAACTCACTTAAAATACTTCACACAACCTACAGTATCTCTCTGATTCTAGATGTGCATTATCTGTTACAGATTTGACCGCACAACATCAATATGACATGTTAGACCTAGATCTTCTGAAAACCTGACATGTTAGTCAGGTCTCATACTGTCATTCCAGTTTGTTTGTTTGACAGTACATACATAATTGCATCATGGGCATGGGCTCAAGACAATAGAGAGGCAGTAGTTACAGTGCCTTGCGAAAGTATTCGGCCCCCTTGAACTTTGCGACCTTTTGCCACATGTCAGGCTTCAAACATAAAGATATAAAACTGTATTTTTTTGTGAAGAATCAACAACAAGTGGGACACAATCATGAAGTGGAACGACATTTATTGGATATTTCAAACTTTTTTAACAAATCAAAAACTGAAACATTGGGCGTGCAAAATTATTCAGCCCCTTTACTTTCAGTGCAGCAAACTCTCTCCAGAAGTTCAGTGAGGATCTCTGAATGATCCAATGTTGACCTAAATGACTAATGATGATAAATACAATCCACCTGTGTGTAATCAAGTCTCCGTATAAATGCACCTGCACTGTGATAGTCTCAGAGGTCCGTTAAAAGCGCAGAGAGCATCATGAAGAACAAGGAACACACCAGGCAGGTCCGAGATACTGTTGTGAAGAAGTTTAAAGCCGGATTTGAATACAAAAAGATTTCCCAAGCTTTAAACATCCCAAGGAGCACTGTGCAAGCGATAATATTGAAATGGAAGGAGTATCAGACCACTGCAAATCTACCAAGACCTGGCCGTCCCTCTAAACTTTCAGCTCATACAAGGAGAAGACTGATCAGAGATGCAGCCAAGAGGTCCATGATCACTGGATGAACTGCAGAGATCTACAGCTGAGGTGAGACTGTCCATAGGACAACAATCAGTCGTATATTGCACAAATCTGGCCTTTATGGAAGAGTGGCAAGAAGAAAGCCATTTCTTAAAGATATCCATAAAAAGTGTCGTTTAAAGTTTGCCACGAACCACCTGGGAGACACACCAAACATGTGGAAGAAGGTGCTCTGGTCAGATGAAACCAAAATTGAACTTTTTGGCAACAATGCAAAACGTTATGTTTGGCGTAAAAGCAACACAGCTCATCACCCTGAACACACCATCCCCACTGTCAAACATGGTGGTGGCAGCATCATGGTTTGGGCCTGCTTTTCTTCAGCAGGGACAGGGAAGATGGTTAAAATTGACGGGAAGATGGATGGAGCCAAATACAGGACCATTCTGGAAGAAAACCTGATGGAGTCTGCAAAAGACATGAGACTGGGACAGAGATTTGTCTTCCAACAAGACAATGATCCAAAACATAAAGCAAAATCTACAATGGAATGGTTCAAAAATAAACATATCCAGGTGTTAGAATGGCCAAGTCAAAGTCCAGACCTGAATCCAATCGAGAATCTGTGGAAAGAACTGAAAACTGCTGTTCACAAATGCTCTCCATCCAACCTCACTGAGCTCGAGCTGTTTTGCAAGGAGGAATGGGAAACAATTTCAGTCTCTCGATGTGCAAAACTGATAGAGACATACCCCATACCCCTAATTTTGCACGCCCAATTTTTCAGTTTTTGATTTGTTAAAAAAGTTCGAAATATCCAATAAATGTCGTTCCACTTCATGATTGTGTCCCACTTGTTGTTGAATCTTCACAAAAAAATACAGTTTTATATCTTTATGTTTGAAGCCTGAAATGTGACAAAAGGTCGCAAAGTTCAAGGGGGCCGAATACTTTCGCAAGGCACTGTAGTTCTGACTCTGGCCTGTTATCTTATAGGACAGTCGGATGAACCGTAGAGCAAGCCACTGATACCCTGCCATGTGGTTGCCTGTAACAGATTACAGGCAGGTAGAGGGTCTAGGCCCCGCAGCACCAATGGTACTGATGATGGCATGGCTGTCATCATCCATGCCAACCACACACTCACACATGTGTGTGTGATTCACACACCCAAATTACATACAGACAGTACACATCCCTGTTCCCCCAGCGCAAAGTATTTGTTAGGTTCTTCTTCCATATAACTTTTGTATGTTTTAATGAGATGAGAGTGAATGCAGGACCCTACACCTAGCCTGCATTAACCTGGGATGTTAACACAGCCAATGAAATAGCTTGTTTCTTGTAAAAAATGAGGCATGGAATTACTGGGGCGTACGGTTAAGCCAAACGAGAGGGGAGAGGTTTGGTTTGGTGTCCAAAATCATGACTGCATGTGGCTGAAACAAAGTGAAAGACACGAATGAGGGATTTGAGTTGTTGAACTTCCAAATTAGCCAGTTATTTTGTATAAATATTGCATGTCTTTGCAGCCATTTGTTGAGACTGTCTTTATTTGACTGATTAGACCTTAGGGGTTGGGATGGAGCACATACTCAATAATCAAAATAATGCATGATGTCAATGTTTATCCATTCAAGATCGCCAATTATTCAAACCAAAGTCGATTCTGCTAACAGTTTTGCATACAAATACACTGGATAAATGGACAAATAGATTTTTGAGACAATATTGGTAAACTGTAGAAAGAGAAAGTGGGTGGTGCTTATTGCAACCTAACAAGAACATCCACGTTACACAAACTCTAGGTCCGGCAGTGTTACTGCGTTGAATACATGTATATAACGTCTCAAATCTGCATTCTAGAAGCCTATATACTGTATACAGCAGTGTGTATTTAGGAGTGAAAATGTGCATAAACTATGTAGAGTGAACGCATGGATACTCCTCCCAGAGCAACGCAGTCACTGGAGACCAGCATTGCTTTGGGTTTAGGACTGTGTGTGTGTGTGTGTGTGTGTGGGGGGGGGGCTTCTAGCTCACACATTTCAGATATGAAAACTACATGACACTAATGCATATTACTGTTCCAAGGTCCATCTTAAATAACCATTATATCACTTTGATCAAATCATTACCACTTTTCCAACACGGAGCACTATCTTCATTTTAAAAAGCTGAAGACGATAGAGAGCCTGGATTTTGATTAGCGGTCATGCTCCACATTATAGCATTGCACCTATGATACACCAGATGTATTCTCTACTCTTTAGTCATCAAGCCAAATCCATTTCCTAAACTTTCAATATGTGTCAGATGGATAGATATCGTCTAATGCCCTCTGGGCATATTCAACTCTGCTGGGGTTGCACAACCATTATATATTGGAAGATGTCAACCGTCACATAAGACATTTTCTGGACATCACAATGACAATGTGTTATAGATGTTGCCTCATTGCAGTGTAATGCTGTGTATTTGACTTGGATACGTTTTTCAGCGGTTAGCGTAAATGCATGACAAATTGGTCATAAATGATTGTTCCACAACCCAATAACCTAAAAAGAACGCGAACAGACTGTCAGATCTGAAGGTTGGCCCACTTTGTCGCGGGCTGAGCCAATCCGAACATGGCACAGGAGGAAACAGATGGGGACTACAAAGACTTTGGTCACATTGCTCTCCCATTCTAGTCATTGGTATTCCACACACTAACCACTGCACCACACGGCCCAGGGAGGGAAGGGGATGAAAATGGCTCACACCCCACTCCTATCCGGGGCCAACCGGTGTGAAGCTGAATGAGGTGATTCCTCTCCTGTCACTAGCTGCCATTAAGGTCCAGGCTTTGTGTCTGCCCATCACATTGCAAAGCAGCTGTGTGTCGCTGCCATGTCCTATAGTCTTATAAGCTGTAGACGTGTTGTAATGTATGTGGCTGGGAGGCTACAATGAACAGTGCATTATGTATAAATAGAGGTTTGTGTTGTGGTGACATTCTTAGCTCAAATAAAATAACATTTTATTGGTCCCATACATATGGTTAGCAGATGTTAATGAGTGTAGTGAAATGCTTATGCGTCTAGTTCCGACCGTGCAGTAATATCTAATAAGTAATCTAACAATTTCACAACAACAAAGGAATGAATAAGAATATGTACATATAAATATATGGATGAGCGATGGCCGAACAGCATAGGCAAGATGCAGTAGATGGTATGGAGTACTTGTCAACTTCCGGCGCCGACAGAGATGGCCGCCTCGCTTCGCGTTCCTAGGAAACTATGCAGTTTTTTGTTTTTTTACGTGTTATTTCTTACACTAGTACCCCAGGTCATCTTAGGTTTCATTACATACAGCCGAGAAGAACTACTGAATATAAGATCAGCGTCAACTCACCATCAGTACGACCAAGAATATGTTTTTCCCGATGCGGATCCTGTGTTCTGCCTTACAACCAGTGCCACGGAATGGTTCCCATGCAGCGACCCAAAAAAACGACTCAGAAAAAGAGGGAAACGAAGCGGTCTTCTGGTCAGACTCCGGAGACGGGCACATCGTGCACCACTCCCTAGCATTCTTCTTGCCAATGTCCAGTCTCTTGACAACAAGGTTGATGAAATCCGAGCAAGGGTAGCATTCCAGAGGGACATCAGAGACTGTAACGTTCTCTGCTTCACGGAAACATGGCTAACTGGAGAGACGCAATCCGAAGCGGTGCAGCCAGCGGGTTTCTCCACGCATCGCGCCGACAGAAACGAACATCTTTCTGGTAAGAAGAGGGGCGGGGGCGTATGCCTTATGGCCAACGTGACATGGTGTGATGAAAGAAACATACAGGAACTCAAATCCTTCTGTTCACCTGATTTAGAATTCCTCACAATCAAATGTAGACCGCATTATCTACCAAGAGAATTCTCTTCGATTATAATCACAGCCGTATATATCCCCCAAGCAGACACATCGATGGCTCTGAACGAACTTTATTTAACTCTCTGCAAACTGGAAACGATTTATCCGGAGGCTGCATTCATTGTAGCTGGAGATTTTAACAAGGCTAATCTGAAAACAAGACTCCCTAAATTTTATCAGCATATCGATTGCGCAACCAGGGGTGGAAAGACCCTGGATCATTGTTACTCTAACTTCCGCGACGCATATAAGGCCCTGCCCCGCCCCCTTTCGGAAAAGCTGACCACGACTCCATTTTGTTGATCCCTGCCTACAGACAGAAACTAAAACATGAAGCTCCCACGCTGAGGTCTGTCCAACGCTGGTCCGACCAAGCTGACTCCACACTCCAAGACTGCTTCCATCACGTGGACTGGGAGATGTTTCGTATTGCGTCAGACAACAACATTGACGAATACGCTGATTCGGTGTGCGAGTTCATTAGAACGTGCGTTGAAGATGTCGTTCCCATAGCAACGATTAAAACATTCCCTAACCAGAAACCGTGGATTGATGGCAGCATTCGTGTGGAACTGAAGGCGCAAACCATTGCTTTTAATCAGGGCAAGGTGTCTGGTAACATGACTGAATACAAACAGTGCAGCTATTCCCTCCGCAAGGCTATTAAACAAGCTAAGCGCCAGTACAGAGACAAAGTAGAATCCCAATTCAACGGCTCAGACACAAGAGGCATGTGGCAGGGTCTACAGTCAATCACGGACTACAGGAAGAAACCCAGCCCAGTCACGGACCAGGATGTCTTGCTCCCAGGCAGACTAAATAACTTTTTTGCCCGCTTTGAGGACAATACAGTGCCACTGACACAGCCTGCAACGAAAACATGCGGTCTCTCCTTCACTGCAGCCGAAGTGAGTAAGACATTTAAACGTGTTAACCCTCGCAAGGCTGCAGGCCCAGACGGCATCCCCAGCCGCGCCCTCAGAGCATGCGCAGACCAGCTGGCCGGTGTGTTTACGGACATATTCAACCAATCCCTATACCAGTCTGCTGTTCCCACATGCTTCAAGAGGGCCACCATTGTTCCTGTTCCCAAGAAAGCTAAGGTAACTGAGCTAAACGACTACCGCCCCGTAGCACTCACATCCGTCATCATGAAGTGCTTTGAGAGACTAGTCAAGGACCATATCACCTCCACCCTACCTGACACCCTTGACCCACTCCAATTTGCTTACCGCCCAAATAGGTCCACAGACGATGCAATCTCAACCACACTGCACACTGCCCTAACCCATCTGGACAAGAGGAATACCTATGTGAGAATGCTGTTCATCGACTACAGCTCGGCATTCAACACCATAGTACCCTCCAAGCTCGTCATCAAGCTCGAGACCCTGGGTCTCGACCCCGCCCTGTGCAACTGGGTACTGGACTTCCTGACGGGCCGCCCCCAGGTGGTGAGGGTAGGCAACAACATCTCCTCCCCGCTGATCCTCAACACTGGGGCCCCACAAGGGTGCGTTCTGAGCCCTCTCCTGTACTCCCTGTTCACCCACGACTGTGTGGCCACGCACGCCTCCAACTCAATCATCAAGTTTGCGGACGACACAACAGTGGTAGGCTTGATTACCAACAACGACGAGACGGCCTACAGGGAGGAGGTGAGGGCCCTCGGAGTGTGGTGTCAGGAAAATAACCTCACACTCAACGTCAACAAAACTAAGGAGATGATTGTGGACTTCAGGAAACAGCAGAGGGAACACCCCCATCCACATCGATGGAACAGTAGTGGAGAGGGTAGCAAGTTTTAAGTTCCTCGGCATACACATCACAGACAAACTGAATTGGTCCACTCACACAGACAGCATCGTGAGGAAGGCGCAGCAGCGCCTCTTCAACCTCAGGAGGCTGAAGAAATTCGGCTTGTCACCAAAAGCACTCACAAACTTCTACAGATGCACAATCGAGAGCATCCTGGCGGGCTGTATCACCGCCTGGTATGGCAACTGCACCGCCCTCAACCGTAAGGCTCTCCAGAGGGTAGTGAGGTCTGCACAACGCATCACCGGGGGCAAACTACCTGCCCTCCAGGACACCTACACCACCCGATGCTACAGGAAGGCCATAAAGATCATCAAGGACATCAACCACCCGAGCCACTGCCTGTTCACCCCGCTGTCATCCAGAAGGCGAGGTCAGTACAGGTGCATCAAAGCTGGGACCGAGAGACTGAAAAACAGCTTCTATCTCAAGGCCATCAGACTGTTAAACAGCCACCACTAACATTGAGTGGCTACTGCCAACACACTGTCAATGACACTGACTCTACTCCAGCCACTTTAATAATGGGAATTGATGGGAAATGATGTAAATATATCACTAGCCACTTTAAACAATGCTACCTTATATAATGTTACTTACCCTACATTATTCATCTCATATGCATACGTAGATACTGTACTCTATATCATCGACTGCATCCTTATGTAATACATGTATCACTAGCCACTTTAACTATGCCACTTGGTTTACATACTCATCTCATATGTATATACTGTACTCGATATCATCTACTGTATCTTGCCTATGCTGCTCTGTACCATCACTCATTCATATATCCTTATGTACATATTCTTTATCCCCTTACACTGTGTATAAGACAGTAGTTTTTTTGGAATTGTTAGTTAGATTACTTGTTCGTTATTACTGCATTGTCGGAACTAGAAGCACAAGCATTTCGCTACACTCGCATTAACATCTGCTAACCATGTGTATGTGACAAATAAAATTTTATTTGATTTGATTTGATTTGAAGGCGCTGTTGTTTTTGTTGACGTTGAGTGTGAGGTCCTTTTCCTGACACCACACTCTGAGGGCCCCTCACCTCCTCCCTGTAGGCCGTCTCGTCATTGTTGGTAATCAAGCCTACCACTGTAGTGTCGTCTGCAAACTTGATTTGTAGGGATACGTGCAAGGCCTCGCAGTCATGGGTGAACAGGGAGTACAGGAGAGGGCTGAGAATGCACCCTTGTGGGGCCCCAGTGTTGGGGATCAGCGGGGTGGAGATGTTGTTTCCTACCCCCACCACCTGGGGGCGGCCAGACAGAAAGTCCAGGACCCAGTTGCATAGGGCAGGGTTGAGACCCAGGGTCTCGAGCTTGATGACGAGTTTGGAGGATACTATGGTGTTAAATGCTGAGCTGTAGTCGACGAACAGCATTCTTACATAGTTTTTCCTCTTGTCCAGATGGGTTAGGGCAGTGTGCAGTGTGATTGCGATTGCGTCGTCTGTGGACCTATTGGGGCTGTAGGCAAATTAGAGTGGGTTCAGAGTGTCAGGTAGGGTGGAGGTGATATGACCCTTGACTAGTCTCTCAAAGCACTTCATGATGACGGAAGTGAGTACTACGGGCGATAGTCATTTAGCTCAGTTACCTTAGCTTTCTTTGGAACAGGAACAATGGTGGCCCTCTTGAAGCATGTGGGAACAGCAGACTGGGATAGGGATTGATTGAATATGTCCGTAAACACACCAGCTGGTCTGTGCATGCTCTGAGGACATGGCTAGTGATGCCGCCTGGGCCGGCAGCCTTGTGAGGGTTAACACGTTTAAATGTTTTACTCACGTTGGCTGTGGTGAAGGAGAGCTCGCAGGTTTTGGTAGCGGGCCGTGTCGGTGGCACTGTATTATCCTCAAAGCGAGCAAAGAACTTGTTTAGTTTGTCTGGGTTCCAGACATCGTCTGCGACGGGGCTGGTTTTCTTTTTTGTAGTCCGTGATTGACTGTAGACCCTGCCACATACCTCTCGTTTCTGAGCTGTTAAATTGCGACTCTACTTTGTCTCTATACTGACGCTTAGCTTGTTTGATTGCCTTGCGAAGGGAATAGCTACACTGTTTGTATTCGGTCATGTTTCTGGTCGCCTTGCCCTGATGGTTCGTGCTTTCAATTTTGTTCGAATGCTGCCATAAATCCACGGTTTCTGGTTGGAGAAGGTTTTAATATTCGCCGTGGGTACAACATCACCGATGCACTTGCTAATAAACTCGCTCACTGAATCAACGTATGCATCAATGTTGTTGTTCGACGCTATCCGGAACATATCCCAGTCCACGTGATCGAAGCAATCTTGAAGCGTGGAATCAGATTGATCGGACCAGCGTTGAACAGACCTGAGCACCGGCTTTTCCTGGTTTAGTTTCTGTCTATAGGCTGGGAGCAACAAAATGGAGTCGTGGTCAGATTTGCTGAAAGGAGGGCGGGGGAGGGCTTTGTATGTGTCGTGGAAGTTAGTGTAACAATGATCCAGGATTTTGCCGGCCCGGTTCGCGCATTCGATATGCTGATAAAATTTAGAGAGCCTTGTTTTCAGATTAGCCTCGTTGAAATTCCCAGCTATAATAAATGCAGCCTCAGGATAGGTGGTTTCCAGTTTACATAGAGTCCAATGAAGTTCTTTCAGGGCCATTGAGGTGTGTGCTTGGGGGCGGGGGTATACACGATAGTGATTATAATCAAATTATAATTCTCTCTGTAGATAATGCGGTCGGAATTCTAGGTTAGGTGAACAAAAGGACTTGAGTTCGTGTATGTTGTTATGATCACACCACTACTCGTTAATCATAAGGCATACACCCCGCCCTTCTTCTTACCAGAGAGATGTTTGTTTCTGTTGGCGCGATGCGTGGAGAAATCAGGTGGCTGTACAGACTCTGATAACATATCCCGAGTGAGCCATGTTTCCGTGAAACAGAGAATGTTACAATCTCTGATGTCTCTCTGGAAGGCAACCCTTGCTCGGATTTCATCTACCTTGTTGTCAAGAGACTGGACATTGGCAAGTAGTGTACTCGGGAGCGGTGGGCGATGTGGCCGTCTACGGAGCCTGGCCAGAAGACCGCTCCGCCTACCCCTTCTGCGGCGCCGTTGTTTTGGGTCGCTTGTTCCGATCCATTGTCCTGGGAGGTGGACCAAACAGAGGATCCACTTCGGGAAAGTCGTATTCCTGGTCATAATGTTTTGTAAGTTTACGTTGCTCTTATATCCAATAGTTCCTCCCGGCAAATGTAATAAGACGTAAGATTTTCTGGGGTAACAGTGTAAGAAATAATACATTAAAAAACAAAATACTGTATAGTTTCCAAAAAACACTAAGGTTTTTAAGGTGATGTGTTTCTGAGGAGACCTTTACTGCAAGCAATATGCTCATGTCCAAACCGTTTCTGTCTCCATTGTATGTGACTTGAATAGTGTTTGGCCACAGTAACATTGACTGAGGTACAGTATGATGCTTTGGCTTCAACACCAGACACACACGCCACACCACACACACACACAAATTAAATGTTTACCCTGTTTGCTATACCCATACTAGTTAATCCGTTCCATACAGTAGCTCAGTAAGTCTTCACTATAATGAATCCGATCAGTTTAATAACCAGTGGCCAAGAGGGAAATCAATGGTCAAGCAGAGTCTCTTGTGGGTTACTGGTGGTCACAGGGGAGAGTATGTCAAGGCACAATGGAGGACAGATCAAGGGAACGGACTGAGGGTATTCCATGGTAGGGCGGCCCTATTGCCTTCTCAGGAATTCAGCCTTCTCTGTGTTGCTTTCCATGTCCCCCATCTGTCACACCTCTTTGAAGCAGAGTTGCAGTTGTCTTTACATCCTGTAGGTCTGATATCTGATTAGAGGTTAACTTTACAGTAATACTATTGGTCAACAATTCAGATTTTGAATCCAAACAACAGATGTTATAATGAGGTCTCAGGTTCATAGTCTCTTTCTCTTTGTTCCTGACCTGTGCTGGTGAGACACTCTCTCTCTTTCTCTCTCCGCCCCAAGGACTCTTGGGGCATGGCCTTTCAGGCTATGACTTTCCTCTCTCTCCCCAAAGAGCTACAGTGGGGAGAACAAGTATTTGATTCACTGCCGATTTTGCAGGTTTTCCTACTTACAAAGGTCTGTAATTCTTATCATAGGTACACTTACATTGTGAGAGACGGAATCTAAAACAAAAAATCCAGAAAATCACATTGTATGATTTTTAAGTAATTCATTTGCATTTTATTGCATAACATAAGTATTTGATCACCTACCAACCAGTAAGAATTGCGGCTCTCACAGACCTTTTTCTTTAAGAATCCCTCCTGTTCTCCACTCATTACCTGTATTAACTGCACCTGTTTGAACTCGTTACCTGTATAAAAGACACCTGTCCACACACTCAATCAACAACGACTCCAACCTCTCCACAATGGCCAAGATTAGAGAGCTGTGTAAGGACATCAGGGATAAATTGTAGACCTGCGCAAGGTCCCCCTGCTCAAGCCAGCGCATGTCCAGGCCCATCTGAAGTTTGCCAATGACCATCTGGATGATCCAGAGGAGGAATGGGAGAAGGTCATGTGGTCTGATGAGACAAAAATAGAGCTTTTTGGTCTAATCTCCACTCGCCGTGTTTGGAGGAAGAAAAAGGATGAGTACAACCTCAAGAACACCATCCCAACCATGAAGCATAGAGGTCGAAACATCATTCTTTGAGGATGCTTTTCTGCAAAGGGGACAGGACGACTGCACCATATTGAGGGGAGGATGGACGGGGCTATGTACCGCAAGATCTTGGCAAACAAACTCCTTCCCTCAGTATGAGCATTGAAGATGGGTCGTGGCTGGTTCTTCCAGCATGACAACGACCCGAAACACACAGCCAGGGCAACTAAGGAGAGGCTACGTAAGAAGTATCTCAAGGTCCTGGAGTGGCCTAGCCAGTCTCCAGACCTGAACCCAATAGAAAATCTTTGGAGGGAGCTGAAAGTCCGTATTGCCCAGCGACAGCCCCGAAACCTGAAGGATCTGGAGAAGGTATGTATGGAGGAGTGGGCCAAAATCCCTGCTGCAGTGTGTGCAAACCTGGTCAAGAACTACAGGAAACGTATGATCTCTGTAATTGTAAACAAAGGTTTCTGTACCAAATATTAAGTTCTGCTCTTCTGATGTATCAAATACTTATCTCATGCAATAAAATGCAAATTAATTACTTAAAAATCATACAATGTGATTTTCTAGATTTTTGTTTTAGATTCCGTCTCTCACAGTTGAAGTGTACCTATGATACAAATGACAGACCTCTACATGCTTTGTAAGTAGGAAAACCTGCAAAATCGGTAGTGTATCAAATACTTGTTCTCCCCACTGCATGTGCCAACGCACATGCATTCTTTGTTTTTCTCTCCCTTTCTGATCATGCCTAATGGCTTGTAATGCTTGTTCATGTGGAATGCGTTGTATAATGTATGGTTCATTTTACAATGTAATTTAAATATCTGCCTTTGATATAGACAATTCTCAGACCTTTCTTGATAGCCACTTGCTGTAACTCAGCTATAGTATCTTGCATATGGCTAAATCAACTTATGGAATCAGATAAACATTTTAGTAGGCTAATTGCATTCTTACCACAGGTCGCATGTGATATAATATATATATACACAGTATATAGCCCATATGACAAATATTACAACACTACAATGTTAGGAATAAGTGAGAGTAAGTGAAGTAGAGAATTAACATCTGTGTACAGCAGTGTAGGTCGGTGCAGTTTAAGATGAGGGGGAAAAAATCCAGAGCATGGCCTTATTTCTATTACAGCATATTAGATTACTGTCACATATTATAAATATTACATATTATATTTACCCAGTTCTATGTTACAACAATAGATTTAGGCTACTACATGATACTCACATTCTTCCTAAACCCAACTTGAGATTTCTATAACCTAGCCTATGAATGAAAGTTTACAATGTACAGAACCAGTCAAAAGTTTGGACACACCTACTCATTTAAGTTTTTCTTTATTCTTACTATTTTCTACATTCTAGAATAATAGTGAAGACATCAAAACTATTAAATAACACCTATGGAAACATGTAGTAACCAAAAAGTGTTAAACAAATCAAAATTGCATGATGATAGCTTTGGACTTGGCGTTCTCTCAATCAACTTCTTGAGGTAGTCACCTGGAATGCATTTCAATTAACAGGTGCGCCTTGTTAAAAGTTCATTTGTGGCATTTCTTTCCTTCTTAATGTTTTGGAGCCAATCAGTTGTGTTGTGACAAGGTAGAGTTGATATACAGAAGATAGGTATTTGGTAAAAGACCAAGTCCATATTATGGCAAGAACAGCTCAAATAAGAAAAGAGCAATGACTGTCCATCATTACTTTAAGACATGAAGGTCAGTCAATCCGGAACATTTTAAGAACTTTGAAAGTTACTTTGAATGCAGTTGCAAAAACCATCAAGCACTATGATTAAGTTTGCAGACAACACAACAGTGGTAGGCCTGATCACCGACAACGACGAGTCAGCCTATAGGGAGGAGGTCAGAGACCTGGCCGGGTGGTGCCAGAATAACAACCTATCCCTCAATGTAACCAAGACTAAGGAGATGATTGTGGACTACAGGAAAAGGAGGACCGAGCACGCCCACATTCTCATCGACGGGGCTGTAGTGGAGCAGGTTGAGAGCTTCAAGTTCCTTGGTGTCCACATCACCAACAAACTAGAATGGTCCAAACACACCAAGACAGTCGTAAAGAGAGTATGACAAAGCCTATTCCCCCTCAGGAAGCTGAAAAGATTTGGCATGGGTCCTGGGATTCTCAAAAAGGTTCTACAGCTGCAACATCGAGTGCATCCTGACTGGTTGCGTCACTGCCTGGTACATCACTGGGGCTAAGCTGCCTGCCATCCAGGACCTCTACAACAGTCTGTGTCAGAGGAAGGCCCTAAAAAGTGTCAAAGACCCCAGCCACCCCAGGTATAGACTGTTCTCTCTACTACCGCATGGCAAGCGGTACCGGAGTGCCAAGTCTAGGACAAAAAGGCTTCTCAACAGTTTTTACACGGGGGCCATAAGACTCCTGAACAGGTAATCAAATGGCTACCCGGACTATTTGAATTGTGTGCCCCCCCCAACCCCTCTTTTACGCTACTGCTACTCTCTGTTTATCATATATGCATAGTCACTTCAACTATACATTCATGTACATATGTACATACTACCTCAATTGGACCGACCAACCGGTGCTCCCGCACATTGGCTAACCGGGGTATCTGCATTGTGTCCCACCAACCCCTATTTTACGCTACTGCTACTCTGTTCATCATACATGCATAGTCACTTTAACCATATCTACATGTACATGCTACCTCAATCAGCCTGGCTCACCGATGTCTGTATGTAGCCTCGCTACTTTTATAGTCTCGCTACTGTTTTTGACTGTCTTTTTACTGTTGTTTTTATTTCTTTACTTACCTATTGGTCACCTAATACCTTTTTTGCACTATTGGTTAGAGCCTGTAAGTAAGCATTTCACTGTTGTATTCGGGGGAACGTGACAAATAAACTGATTTGATGAAACTGGCTCTCATTTGGACTGCCACAGGAAAGGAAGACCCAGAGTTACCCCTGCTGCACCTCCGATTGCAGCCCAAATAAATGGTTCACAGAGTTCAAGTAACAGACACATCTCATCATTAACTGTTCAGAGGAGACTGCGTGAATCAGGCCTTCATGGTCGAATTGCTGCAAAGAAACCACCACTTAAGTACACCAATAAGAATAAGAGACTTTCTTGTGCCAAGAAACACGAGCAATGGACATTAGACCGATGGAAATCTGTCCTTTGGTCTGATGAGTCCAAATATGAGATGTTTGGCTCAAACCACTGTATCTTTGTGAGATGCAGAGTAGGTGAACGGATGATCTCCGCATGTGTGGTTCCCACCGTGAAGCATGGAGGAGGAGGTGTGATGGTGTGGGGGTGTATTGCTGGTGACACATGACAGTGATGTATTTGAAATTCATGGCACCCAACCAGCATGGCTACCACAGCATTATGCAGTGATATCCCATCTGGTTTGCACTTAGTGGGACTATCATTTGTTTTTCAACAGGATAATGAAGCAACACACCTCCAGGCTGTGTAAGGGCTATTTGACCAAGAAGGAGAGTGATGGAGTGCTGCATCAGATGACCCGGCCTCTACTATCACTCGATCTCAACCCAATTGAGATGCTTTGGGATGAGTTGGGCCGCAGAGTGAAGGAAAAGCAGTCAACAAGTTCTGAGCATATGTGGGAACTCCAAAAAAAGCATTCCAGGTGAAGCTGGTTGAGAGAATGATCTACAATGTTGAAAATAGTCAAAATAAAGAAAAACCCTGGAATGAGTAGGTGTGTCCAAACTTTTGACTGGCTCTGTAGGTGCACACAGAGAGAGAAATTTGAAGTGACAGACAGTGACCCATGGTCAGACAGCATCTACTGATCTAGGGTGTAATCATTAGTCCAACAGTTGCAAACTGTTTCTATTGGACAAATTCAGGTAATGCATGTTTATCTCGTTTCGTTCTGTTTCTGCATGATCATGCGTAAACACAGTTCACGTTCATAGCAGCCACGTTGTATTCCTTCTCACATGTACTGTATGCGCTCTCCTCCTCTCACCTTTTCCCTATGTAACCAGGCGAAAAATAAAAATCTAAGCCAAACCATATAACCTCTACACACAACCTACATCGTTGTCACCGTATTAGCTAAAGTAACGTCATAGTCAACATAGCTAACAGAACTAACATATTAGTAAACCCACTACAATCATGCATTAACGTTAGTCAGTAAGCAGTTTAGCACTTACACCGGTGGGCCCCGGTGGCAATACATTAGTCAAACCAAAAGCTTACCTTGACTTGGAAGAGTTCCAGTGTTGTCATAGCTAAACTAGTGAGCTGCATTTACTAGCTAATGAAACTGAATGTGAAACTTCCACGTGATTCCACTTGATCTTGCAATTCCACATATAAAAGTGAGATTTTTTTTGTAAGGGTTAGAGCAAATATCTAAGAGGGTCGATAGAGCAGAGGTGGTCCACTGCCTTTACAGCCTTTACAGAATTTATATTTTCTTCTTGTATCACCAGTCTTCATAAACGCAATAGAAGAAAACAGACAATGGAACATAATCTGACTTTACTAACACCAAATTGTATCTGAGTAGAACAGTAAAACCTGGTATTATTTGTCTAGAGTTGATGTTTTTTGTTGTTGGATGCAATAACTGTGAACCTTGCCTGGGCTTGAAAATGAAATCCAGATCATTATGCAAATCACCCTCAATTGAGGGGTCGGTGGAGTTCGGTATATTATAGGCTAGCAGTAATACAATCACCAAAGACTCATAGCTTTTGATCCACAACATCAATTTCTCTGTGCATGTTATCAGCACAGATCAGAACAAATATCTTGATGCAGAAGCTACAGTAATTGTAAACCACCCACTGATCATCCCAGGATGTTTTACAGGCTAAGTGTCAGTGGCGTCATGCCCATAGGGGGCACAAAGGCACTTGCCCCCTGTAACGGCTTTCATTCATCTTTCATCTTTATTATAAGGAACTGAACACAAATAAAAAAAGGAAAACCCGAAACAATCCTGCAAGGTGAAACAAAGACTAAACAGAAATACAACTACCTACCTCTAAAAGTGGAAAAACCTGTCTCTGATTTCCAATCAGAGACAACGATAGACAGCTGTCCCTGATTGAGAACCATACCCGGCCGAAACATAGAAATACAAAAACCTAGACATACAAACATAGAATGCCCACCCACATCACACCCTGACAAAACAAAAATAGAAACATACAAAGCAATCTACGGTCAGGGCAGACTCCGGTGCAGACTCCGGCCGCAAAGCCTGAACCTATAGGGGAGGGTCTGGGTGGGCATTACTCCGTGGTGGCGGTTCTAGTGAGGGACGTGGACCCCGCTCCACTTCTGGCTCGGCCCACTTCGGTAATGCATGTAGAGGCGGAACCCTCACCGCCGACCCCGGACTGGAGGACGCCACTGGACTGATGGTTAGAGTCTGGAGTGAGTGGCGCCTCTGGATTGAAGGGCGCCTCTAGCGCCTCTGGACTGAAGAGCGCCTCCGGACTGAAGAGCGCCTCCGGACTGAAGAGCGCCTCCGGACTGAAGAGCGCCTCCGGACTGAAGAGCGCCTCCGGACTGAAGAGCGCCTCTGGACTGAAGAGTGCCTCTGGACTGGAGGGAGACTCTGGAAGCTCCGGACTGGAGGGAGACTCTTATCAAGACTCTTTTAATAATGTTCTGTGGACAGATGAGTCAAAAGTATAACTTTTTTGATGCCATGCCATTATGCTTGGCGAAAACCAATCACTTCATTCCACAGTAAGAATCTCATACCAACGGTCAAGCATGGTGGAGGTAGTGTGATGGTTTGGGCATGCTTTGCTGCCTCAGGACCTGGATGACTTGCCTGAATAGAAGGAACCATGAATTCTGCTCTGTATCAGAGAATTCTACAGGAGAATGTCAGGCCATCCGTTTGTGAGCTGAAGCTGAAGCATAGCTGCTAGAATCTTGACTAGAACCAAAAATGTGATCATATTACTCCAGTGCTAGCTTCCCTACACTGGCTTCCTGTTAAGGCAAGGGCTGATTTCAAGGTTTTACTGCTAACCTACAAAGCATTATATGGGCTTATTCCTATACCTATCTTTCCGATTTGGTCCTGCCGTACATACCTACACGTACGCTACGGTCACAAGACGCAGGCCTCCTAATTTTCCCTAGAATTTCTAAGCAAACAGCTGGAGGCAGGGCTTTCTCCTATAGAGCTCAATTTTTATGGAATGGTCTGCCCATGTGAGAGACAGACTCGGTCTCAACCTTAAGTCTTTATTGAAGACTCATCTCTTCAGTAGGTCCTATGATTGAGTGTAATCTGGCCCAGGAGTGTGAAGGTGAACGGAAAGGCACTGGAGCAACGAACCGCCCTTGCTGTCTCTGCCTGGCCGGTTCCCCTCTCTCCACTGGGATTCTCTTCCTCTAACCCTATTACAGGGGCTGAGCCACTGGCTTACTGGTGCTCTTCCATGCTGTCGCTGGGAGGGGTGCGTCACTTGAGTGGGTTGAGTCACTGACGTGGTCTTCCTGTCTGGGTTGGCGCCCCCCCTTGGGTTGTGCCGTGGTGGAGATCTTTGTGTGCTATACTCAGACTTGTCTCAGGATGGTAAGTTAGTGTTGGAGATATCCCTCTAGTGGTGTGGGGGCTGTGCTTTGGCAAAGTGGGTGGGGTTATATCCTGCCTGTTTGGCCCTGTCCGGGGGTATCATCGGATGGGGCCACAGTGTTTCCTGACCCCTCCTGTCTCAGCCTCCAGTATTTATTCTGCAGTAGTTTACGTGTCGGGGGGCTAGGGTCAGTCTGTTATATCTGGAGTATTTATCCTGTCTTATCCAGTGTCCTGTGTGAATTTAAGTATGCTCTCCCTAATTCTCTCTCTCTCTTTCTCTCTCTCTCTCTCGGAGGACCTGAGCACTAGGACCATGCCTCAGGACTACCTGGCATGATGACTCCTTGCTGTCCCCAGTCCACCTGGCCATGCTGCTGCTCCAGTTTTAACTGTTCTGCCTGTGGCTATGGAACCCTGACCTGTTCACCGGACATGGTACCTCTAGAGACAACTCTAGAGACAGCAGGAGCGGTAGAGATACTCTCAATGATCGGCTATGAAAAGCCAACTGACATTTACTCCCGAGGTGCTGACCTGTTGCACCCTCGACAACTACTGTGATTATTATTATTTGACCATCCTGTTTCATTTATGAACATTTGAACATATTGGCCATGTTCTGTTATAATCTCCACCCGGCACAGCCAGAAGAGGACTGGCCTTCCCTCATAGCCTGGTTCCTCTCTAGGTTTCTTCCTAGATTTTGGCTTTTCTAAGGAGTTATTCCTAGCCACCGTGCTTCTACACCTGCATTGCTTGCTGTTTGGGCTTTTAGGCTGGGTTTCTGTACAGCACTTTGAGATATCAGCTGATGTAAGAAGGGCTATATAAATACATTTGATTTGATTTGATTTGAGCTGGGTCATGCAGCAAGACAATGATCCAAAAACCACAGTCAAGTCTACATTAAAATGGCTAAAAAGCAACACATTTGAGTCAAAGTCCAGATGTTGAGATGTTGTGGCAGGACTTGAAACTAGTAGTTCATGCTAGTTCATGTCCACTGGCTCCAGGTCATCTATAAGTCTATGCTAGGTAAAGCTCCATGATAACAACACCCACCCGTAGCACACGTTCCAGCAGGTATATCTCACTGATCATCCCCAAAGCCAACACCTCATTTGGCCGCCTTTCCTTCCAGTTCTCTGCTGCCAGTGACTGGAACGAATTCGAAAAATCGCTGAAGTTGGAGACTTTTATTTCCCTCACCAACTTTAAACATTAACTATCTGAGCAGCTAACCGATCGCTGCAGCTGTACATAGTCCATCTGTAAATAGCCCACCCAATCTATCTACCTCATCCCCATACTGTTTTTATTTTATTTACTTTTCTGCTCTTTTGAACACCAGTATCTCTACTTGCACATCATCATCTGCTCATTTATCACTCCAGTGTTAATCTGCTAAATTGTAACTATTCGCTAAATTGTAACTATTTGACTACCTCCTCATGCATTTTGCACACACTGTATATAGACTTAATTTTTTCTACTGTATCATTGATTTGTTTTGTGTTATTGTTTATTGTTTACTCCATGTGTAACTCTGTGTTGTCTGTGTCACACTGCTTTGCTTTATCTTGGCCAGGTCGTAGTTGCAAATGAGAACTTGTTCTCAACTAGCCTACCTGGTTAAATAAAGGTGAAATTAATTTTTTTTTTTTTTTTTAAATGCAAATGTTGTTCAGTTAAATTTCTGCATGAAGAGTGGGCTAAAATTCCACCACCGCGACGTGAGAGTCTGATCAACAATTACAGGAATAGTTTGGTTGGAGTCATTGCAGCTAAAGGTGCCACAACCAGTTATTGAGTGTAAGGGGGCAATTACTTTTCCAAAAAGGGGCATTGGGTGTTACATAACTTTGGATGTTGCATAGCTTTTTTATTTAAAAATAAATGTAATTAGTGTGTGATTGTTGTGTTATTTGTTCACTCAGGGTCCCTTTATCTAATATTAGGTTTTGGTTAAAGATTTGATAACATTCAGTATCAAAAATATGCCAAATTTGAGAAAATTTGAAAGGGGGCAAATACTTTTTCACTGTATAGTAATTTATGTAGCCTATTGATTCTTTCTTGATGAGTAAATACAGCTAAAATGTTTTGTTTTTTCTCTGTAATACTAGCCACCAATTCATAGATTGTGAATTCAAGTTCACTGTCTATGAATTCAGAGACATTTTCCCCTGTGAAATTCATAGACAGAGCTACACTGTAAAGCTTTTCCCTGTACATTCACAACATTATACTGGCACCAGAGTTGCCAGCTTAATACTGTTATTTTGCTTTACAGCATAAATGCTGTAATATATTTTACAGTACTATTTTCCTTACTGTAAATATATATTACACCATCCTTGCTGTAAATGTATATGGATGTTGTAACTCTTTTTAAGTAAACTCTTCAATTGACAAAACTATGATACTATATACCAGTGAGACAGTTGTACATAAAAGGCTTAAAAGTTCTTAAAAGAATCAATGTGCATAATTTATTAAAATGACAATTGAACAGGTAAAGAGGTATGCTTAGA
Organism: Oncorhynchus tshawytscha; assembly: GCF_018296145.1. Classification (NCBI taxonomy): domain Eukaryota; kingdom Metazoa; phylum Chordata; class Actinopteri; order Salmoniformes; family Salmonidae; genus Oncorhynchus; species Oncorhynchus tshawytscha. Next base: position 70,161,164 of record NC_056429.1, on the reverse strand, counting down.
TAATCTATGCAGAAAACATGTTTATTATATAGATTTTTTTACATAGACTTAATGATTATGGCTGATTCAGGTGTTTGAAAAATGCTAAATTCTTCAACTCCCAGAGTGGCCCAGTACCCCCCCCCCGTCCATCCTCACGTACTTCTTGCCCCCTCTAAAATAATGGTGCATGATGCCCCTGCTAAGCGTATACTGTAAGCTTTAAATTATACCCGCCTTGTTGTTCCCCTATTGTAGATGTTGTCACGGTCGTAATGCATCAGCCGACTCTTCCACTCCCAACTACACCCCCCACCCTTCCCATTCTTCCAGGGCTCTGTTGCCAAGGTCAACCCCCCCTCCCCATCACATTCTCAGCCTGCACAGGGGCGAATGCTCTCTCTCTCCATTTCTCTCCTTCTCTTTCTCCCTTTCTCCATCTCATCATCCCTCCCTTTCTCCTTCTGCCTCTCTCTCTTCTTCTCTCTGTCTCTCTCTCCTCCTCCCTCTCTCCCTCTCTTCAAGGCTGTGTGCTTCAGCCTCTAGTAAGTGCCCTGCCACTGGGCAGCGAGGCACGGTCACAGAAATGTACTGTGATGAATGGGATCAGATAGAGGAGGGAGCTGCTGAAAGAGAGTGGGGGCCGAGGAGGGAGTGGAGGACAGAGACTGAGCAGAAGGAGCAGGGGGGAGTCAAGAGGGTAGAGCTTACTGTATACTTTCCAGTCTATACAGTTTGTCCATACAGTGCCTTCAGAAAGTATTCACACCCCTTTACTTTTTCCTAATATTGTTGTGTTACAGTCTGAATTTAAAATAGATTCAATTTAGATTTTTTTTGTCATTGGCCTACACAAAATACCCCATAATGTCAAAGTGGAATTATGTTTTTCGAAATTTTTACAAAGGAATTAAAAATGAAAAGCTGATATGTCTTCAGTCAATAAGTATTCAACCCCTTTGTTATGGCAAGCCTAAATACGTTCAGGAGTAAACATTTATTTAACATAATAAGTGTGCAATAATAGTGTTTTAAAAAATCCCTCAGTTGAGCAGTGAATTTCACAACACAGATTCAACCACAAAGACCAGGGAGGTTTTCCAATGCCTCGCAAAGAAGGGCACCTATTGGTAGATGGGTAAAAAAAACTAACTTTGAATATCCCTTTGAGCATGGTGAAGATATTACTTACACTTTGGATGGTGTATCAATACACCCAGTCACTACAAAGATACAGGCGTTCTTCATAACTCAGTTGACAGAGAGGAAGGAAACCACTCAGGGATTTTACCATGAGGCCAATGGTGACATTAAAACATTAAGAACGTTTAATGGCTGTGATAGGAGACAACTGAGTATAAATCATCAACATTGTAGTTACTCCACAATACTAACCTAATTGACAGAGTGAAAAGAAGGAAGCCTGTACAGAATAAAAATATTCTAAAATATGCATCCTGTTTGCAACAAGGCACTAAAGTAACACTGCAAAAAATGTTGCAAAACAATGTTATTTTTGTCCTGAACACAAATCAACACATTACTGAGTACCACTCCAACCATATTTTCACGCATAGTGGTGGCTGTATTGTTATGGGTATGCTTGTAATTGTTAAGGTCTGGGGAGGTTTTCACACTAGACTGGAGTTGCTTACCAAGAAGACAGTGAATGTCCTTTGTGACAGAGCTACCGTTTTGACTGAAATCTACTTCAAAATCTATGGCAAGACCTAAAAATGGTTGTCTAGCAATGATCAACAACTAATTTGACAGAGTTTTAAGAATTCTGAAAAGAATAATGGGCAAGTGTTGCACAATCCAGGTGTGGAAAGCTCTTAGAGACTTACCCAGAAAGACACAGCTGTAATCACCTCCAAAGGTGCTACTACAAAGTATTGACTTGGGTTTGAATACTTATATAAATGAAATATTTCTGTATTATTATTATTATTTATTTTTATGAATTAAAAAAACAACATGTTATTACTTTGTCATTATGTGGTATTGTGTGCAGATGGGTGAGATTTTTAATTTAATTTGAATTCAATCTGTAACTGTATATTTTGAGAAATACTGTACCAAACAGCTTATCTTGGATTCATTCTGACTATTTTGAGGAAGTGTTTCTGGCTACGTTGATGCTACGGTGGCTCAAGAGGGACAAACAACTGTAATGATTGCCGCTTTTCAAGCGAAAGTCTTTAGGGAGTATGCGAGCACAGACGTTTGCTTCTCCTAGTCGAGTTCTGCTAGGAGCCAACCGATGTATGCGGACGCCCTATGAAGAAAAGGGGACAGAGTGAGAGAGGAGGAAAAGATGAGAAAGGAAAGAGTGAGGAAGAGCCAGACTGTGAGAAAGGAAGAATAGGTCAAAGAGAGAGGGAGTAGAGGGAAGGGTCATATCATAGAAGGGAGTGGAACGAGTGTGCAGAGAGGCAGATAAAGACAGAAACAGCAACATCCATTGAGGGAAGGAATCGAAGTAGAGATGAGGAGAGGAGCTAAAGAGAGAGAATAGGAGATCACTGCAAAGCAGAGGGACAGAAGTACAGCGAGAGTGAGTGAGCGAGGGGGAAGGAGGTGGCAGAGAGAGAGAAGAAAATGGGAGTGAGCTTTAATGTAAACCTTCTGTCTCCTTGACAAGTTCTATATTTCGCCCTGCCGTGTAAATGTATTTTCTTACTGTCTCTGTCTCTCTCTGGTGCTGTGCATGCACAGTGAACACACAGGGACCCTGAGATTTGAGAGCTCAAATAAATCACCCAGTGCAATCAAACATCCAGGAAAGGCAACCTCTGAGCAGAGGATGAAATAGACACAGCCTGTCTGTCAGTCTCTCTGCCTCCTGGAGGCCAGGATTATGACACAGATTTAGTAGGTTGGCAGGACATGGACCTGACCTCTCATCATTTACATTTCTAGATTGATTTTCCACCTAATTAATTTTGTATTAATGCCATGTTAGCGAATTTCTCTCTGCCTGTGGCACAGAGCTGGGGAGGGTACAGTGGGTGGGCAGGGTGTGCCAGGAGCTCTGACGTGCTGACATTATAGAGAAAGAGAGACAGACAGAGAGAATGGAGGGAGGGAGAGGGAGAGTCAAAGAATAAAGATTATTTTGAATGAAAGTACTTAAAAAATATAGGGAGAGAGAAGGAGAGAGGTAGAGTGAATTGAATGAGAGAGGGAGAGAAGAGGAGTACATCTGTCACTCTCTTTGCTGTTCCTCTGTGAGCGAGACTTTAATGTTGGAGCAAAGGGAGCCTGGAGCTTATTCTTACTATGTGCTTAATCTGAGGATGAAACACCATCCAGTATTAGACAACACTGTTTCACTCATTTGGGAGGTCGGTAACACTTTACATCGAGGTGCCTCTATTACTATGTAACTAACACAGTAATAAATGTGTTAACAACATAGTAGTTACATAGGTTTTACTCTGTAATTACATGATAGTAGGATTGTGCAGAATCAGTTATTACACAATTGGAACAAGAAATGTGTAATTACACATTCACTTGCTGAACTTTATTCTGCATTTCTAACTACTGATATTATTGCACACTATTTTGTTCCACTATGTAACTGATGTTTTGTAATTACAGATTTGAAAGTCATCTGTGAATTACTATGTTAATAACGCTAACCACAATATGACCTTGTTATACGTAACTACAAGGTGCCACTACCATTGAATCCACATTTAATACCAGGGTTGATAAATAGACTAGGACCTGGTGACAACAATTCTAACAAGGCACATCCTGTTATTAACTACTGGTCATTTTCAATTAGTTTATTTCTATGTTATGACCTGGCTCAAAGCCTATATTGAATCAAGAGGAATGTAAGTACAAGATCTGTGAATGTGGCTACATAGGATATACTTGTAATTATCATGTACTTACCAAGGAGCAAGCAATTTAAAGTACAGTGAAACCCAATAGGGAATAACTTTTAGAATTACTATGTAGTTACAATATAACAACCTTTGTAAACAATAGGCTAACCAGGAGAAAGTAGGAGACAGGAGAACATTACCTATAACAACCCTTTAGTACTTACATTGTAACAATCTTTAACAACCATCGTTGTAATTACAGTGTTGTTACACGGAATATACATGTATTTACAATGTACTGACCTATAGGAGCAAGAAACTTAATGCAAACTTAATGTAACAACCTTTGCAGACAACAGGGGAACCAGGAGAAATAAGGAGACAGGAGAACATTTCTCAATTACTTTTCTAGGTCGAAGCCCTTAGATCGCAATATCCACTAAGCTAACATATGGAATTGTTTTAAGATGGTCATAGAATGGATCATCTAGCCATTTCATTTGGATTTTTGTTTTTTTACCCCTGTAGGTATAAAATAATATATGAAAGTTATTTGATGAAACATTGAATTTGGCCTTTACTGTGTTAGCCCATAGAAACGCATTGAATAACACATTTTTACATGGCAAAACAGACAGCCCAAAAATAAACAAGGAATAAGGTTTTGAAGTGTCTGTCCTCTAGCTGAGAGATTTAAGAAAACTCTGGGGTTTTTAGACCCATGTTTCATCACGTTATCCGTGGCACATTTTACCCCACACCCACTTTTTGCCATTTTTACAGCCTGATACTGGGTTACCTTCAGACAACTCCCCTGAAACTTGTATCGCCTTTCGATATTGGTGACATATTATGCCATTTCTAGCTCCAACGGTTTGGTCTAGACTGTCGGTTTTGTGAGAAGACCTCTTTAAAATAAGGACATCCAGGACAGAGAGTTCAGATAACTTTTGTAAAACTTTTGGATGTCATACAACACTGTTGTGTTCGTGAGAGTCTCATCTTTCGATGGTTGTGACTTATTAGTTTGTAGCTCAAACAGTTCGGATTTTACAGACGATATTGTGATGATTTTCTTGTCCAGATCCTGTCATGCGTATAACTGACCCCCATGTCATGGAATAGGCAGAAAGAGGCGATTAAGCTGCAGCCACGACAAGAAACGGTCTCTAGCATAAACACACAGGGGACTATTCAATATTCAAACTGATGTCACTGTGTGACGCACCGATGTGTCAATCAACTCTAGGGGCTTTTAAAGGATTTAAAAAAAGATTCATATTCAAACTATTCAAATTCAATTCGCCATTTCAGACTCAAAGGAATAACTATTTTAGTTAGTAAAACTTATTAACACAGGCTGTGGTAAAGCTAGCTATGCATTGGCACAATGTCAATATGTTTTCGAACTCGGTCAATAACTAAAGAGATAGACGTTGTCACGTATTCTCAAGGTGGGTGGAATCAGGCGCAGAGAGCAGGTTAAGTGATTCAACAGTTTAATTATCCGGCAATCAAAACAACACGGTCAACCCAACATACAGGGTGAATAATCCAACACAGGATCAAAAATAGACCGGAGAAATAACACACACGTACTCCACCAAAATACATGAAATACAAACAATCCCGCACAAAACAAGGGCGGGACAACCTAATACATATAAGGACGTTAATTAAACTAAAATACACACAGGTGAAACTAAACTAATAAGACAAAACCAACAGACAAACGAAAAAGGGATCGGTGGTGGCTAGGACGGTGACGACGACCGCCGAGCACCGCCCGAACAGGCAGGGGAGCCACCGGCGGAGGTAGGACGGTGACGACGACCGCCGAGCACCGCCCGAACAGGCAGGAGAGCCAACTTCGGCGGAAGTCGTGACAGTACCCCCGACGCGCGGCCCCCCTGCGCGCGCGCCGCCAGGACGACCCGGAGGACGAGGTCCTCGAGGACGACCCGGAGGACGAGGTGCTGGGCGATCCGGGTGGAGGCGGTGGAAATCTCTCAGGAGAGAAGGGTCCAAAATGTCCCCCACCGGAACCCTGCATCTCTCCTCCGGACCGTACCCCTCCCAGTCCACAAGGTACTGTAGGCCCCCCACCCAGCGTCTCGAATCCAGAATGCTCCGAACTGTGTACGCCGGGGACCCCTCGATGTCCAGAGGGGGCGGAGGGACCTCAGGCACCTCACCTTCTTGCAGGGGCCCAGCTACCACCGGCCTGAGGAGAGACACATGAAACGAGTGGTTAATACGGTAATACCTAGGAAGTTGTAACCTGTAACACACCTCGTTTATTCTCCTCAGGACTTTGAACGGCCCCACACACTGCGGACCCAGCTTCCGACAGGGCAGGCGGAGGGACAGGTTTCGGGTCGAGAGCCAGACCCTGTCCCCCGGTGCAAACACGGGGGCCTCACTGCGGTGCTGGTCAGCGCTCCTCTTCTGCCGTTCTCCCGCTAACCGTAGTGAGTCCTGAACGGCTTTCCAGGTGTCTTTGGAGCGCTGTACCCATTCCTCCACCGCAGGAGCCTCGGTCTGGCTCTGATGCCATGGGTCCAGAACCGGCTGGTAACCTAACACACACTCAAAAGGGGACAAGTTAGTTGAGGAGTGGCGTAGGGAGTTCTGAGCCAGTTCAGCCCAGGGAACATACCCTGCCCACTCACCAGGCCGGTCCCGTCAATAGGACCGCAGAAACCTGCCCACCTCCTGGTTTACGTGCTCCAACTGCCCATTACTCTCGGGGTGAAAACCTGAGGTTAAGCTGACCGAGACCCCCAGTCTCTCCATAAACGCCCTCCAAACTCTGGACGTGAATTGGGGACCCCGATCAGAAACGATGTCCTCAGGCACCCCATAGTGCCGGAAGACATGGGTAAACAAGGCCTCCGCAGTCTGCAGGGCCGTAGGGAGACCGGGCAACGGGATGAGACGACAGGACTTAGAAAACCGATCCACAACGACCAGGATCGTAGTACTTCCCTGGGACGGGGGAAGGTCGGTAAGAAAGTCCACCGATAAGTGTGTCCACGGCCGTTGTGGAACGGGGAGGGGTTGTAATTTCCCTCTAGGCAGGTGCCGAGGAGCTTTGCTCTGAGCACACACCGAGCAGGAGGAGACATAAAATCTCACGTCTTTAGCCAGCGTGGGCCACCAGTATCTCCCTCTCAGACTCCGCACTGTCCTCTCGATGCCAGGATGACCCGAGGAGGGGAGAGTATGAGCCCACCGGATCAGCTTGTCCCGGACCCCCCTCGGCACGTAATGAGTCCCCACTGGACAGTTAGTGGGGGCCGGCTCTGACCATGAGGCCTCCTCTATCTCCGCGTCCACCTCCCATACCACCGGTGCCACGAGACATGACGGTGAAATGATGGGAGTTGGCTCAACGGACCGCTCCTCGGTATCATAGCGTCGGCTTTGTGTTTTGGGAGCCTGGCCGGTATGAGAGGGTAAACCGGAACCTGGTAAAAAACATGGCCCATCTAGCCTGACGTGGATTTAGTCTCTTAGCTGCCCGGATATACTCGAGATTACGATGGTCAGTCCAGATGAGAAAAGGGTGTTTAGCCCCCTCAAGCCAATGTCTCCACACCTTCAGAGCCTTGACTACAGCTAACAACTCCCGGTCCCCCACATCATAGTTTCGCTCCGCTGGGCTGAGCTTGCTCGAAAAGAAAGCACACGGGCAAAGCTTGGGTGGCACGCCCGAGCGTTGGGACAGCACGGCTCCGACCCCAGCCTCGGACGCATCCACCTCCACTATGAACGCTAAAGAGGGGTCTGGATGCGCCAACACGGGCGCTTTGGTGAACAGCTCCTTCAAACGACTGAAGACTCTGCCCGCCTCTGCTGACCAGCGCAAGCGCACCGGTCCTCCCTTCAGCAGTGAGGTGATGGGAGCAGCCACCTGACCAAAACCCCGGATAAACCTCCGGTAGTAATTGGCAAACCCTAAAAACCGCTGCACCTCTTTCACCGTGGTCAGAGTCGGCCAATTACGCACGGCTGTAACGAGGTCATCCTCCATCACCACCCCGGAGGTGGAAATACGATATCCCAGGAAGGAAACGGACTGTTTGAAAAACTCACATTTCTCCGCCTTGCAATGCAGGTCATGCTCCAGCAGTCGCCCAAGTACCTTACGCACCAGAGACACATGCGCCGACCGTGTGGCAGAATAGATCAAGATGTCATCGATGTACACTACCACTCCCTACCCGAGCAGGTCTCGGAGAATCTCATCTACAAAGGATTGGAAGATGGCTGGAGCATTCTTCAACCCGTATGGCATGACGCGGTACTCGTAATGACCAGATGTAGTACTAAATGCGGTTTTCCACTCATCTCCTCCCCGGATACGCACCAGATTATATGCGCTCCTCAGGTCCAGTTTTGTGAAGAAGCGCGCCCCGTGAAATGATTCCACCGCCGTAGCGATGAGAGGTAGTGGGTAACTAAACCCCACTGTGATGGAATTTAGACCTCTATAATCAATGCACGGACGCAGACCTCCATCCTTCTTCTTCACAAAAAAGAAGCTCGAGGAGACGGGTGATGCGGAGGGCCGAATGTACCCCTGTCCCAGCGATTCAGCAACATATGTTTCCATCGCTACCGTCTCCTCCTGGGACAATGGATACACGTGACTCCTAGGAAGTGCAGCGTTCTCCAGAAGGTTTATCACGCGGTCCTCTCGACGATGAGGTGGTAATTGGGTCGCCTTCTTTTTACTGAAGGCGATAGCCAAATCGGCATATTCAGAGGGAATGCGCACGGTGGAAACTTGGTCTGGACTCTCCACCGTAGTCGCACCAACGGCAACTCCTATACACCTACCTGAACACTCCTCTGACCACTCCTCTTAAGAGCCCCCTGTCGCCAGGAAATCACCAGGTTGTGTTGAGCTAACCATGGAACCCCCAACACCACTGGAAACGCAGGTGACTCTATAAGGAACAGACTAATCTGCTCCTTATGATCCCCCCCCGCATTACCATGTCCAGCGGCACCGTAGCCTCCCTAATTACTCCTGACCCTAATGCGGAAGTCGTGACAGACGTAGCATGTGGCTTCCATTTTGGCTGCAGACAGAGAGGGAATCGTTGTCCCAAAGGCGGGAAGGCAGGTGGCAAGCTCACGTCCAAAATATGCCCATAATATCTCCATGCATTGGGCAAATTTTAGACCGATATTTGTGAGAGTGAAAGTAGTGAGCACATACAGTTGAAGTCAGAAGTTTACATACACCTTGGCCAAATACATTTAAATTCAGTTTTTCACAATTCCTGACATTTAATCAGAGTAAAAATTCCCTGTTTTAGGTCAGTTAGGATCACCACTTTATTTTAAGAATGTGAAATGTAAGAATTATTGTAGAGAGAATGATTTATTTCTGCTTCTATTTCTTCATCACATTCCCAGTGAGTCAGAAGTTTACATACACTCAATTAGTATTTGGTAGCATTTCATTTCAGCATTTACATTGTTTAACTTGGGTCAAACATTTTGGGTAGCCTTCCAAAAGCTTCCCACAATAAGTTGGGTGAATTTTGGCCCATTCCTCCTCACACATGCTTTTTCAGTTCTGCCCACAAATTTTCTTCTGGATTGAGGTCAGGGATTTGTGATGGCCACTCCAATACCTTGACTTTGTTGTCCTTAAGCCATTTTGCCACAACTTTGGAAGTATTCTTGGGGTCACTGTCCATTTGGAAGACTCATTTGCGACCAAGCTTTAACTTCCTGGCTGATGTCTTGAGATGTTGCTTCAATATATCCACATAATTTCCTTCCCTCATGATGCCATCTATTTTGTGAAGTGCACCAGTCCCTCTTGCAGCAAAACACCCCCACAACATGATGCTGCCAACCCCATGCTTCACGGTTGGAATGGTGTTCTTCGGCTTGCAAGCATCCCCCTTTATCAGACCAGAGGACATTTCTCAAAAAAGTATGATATTTGTCCCCATGTGCAGTTGCAAACCGTAGTCTGGCTTTTTTATGGCGGTTTGGAGCAGTGGCTTCTTCCTTGCTGAGCGGCCTTTCAGGTTATGTCAATATATGACATGTTTGACTGTGGATATATACTTGCATACTATTGTTTGTACTTGCATACTATTGTTTGTACAGATGAATGTGGTACCTTCAGGTGTTTGGAAATTGCTCCCAAAGATGAACCAGACTTGTGGAGGACTATAATTTTTTCTCTAATGTCTTGGCTGCTTTCTTTTGATTTTCCCATGATGTCAAGCAAAGAGGCACTGAGTTTGAAGGTAGGCCTTGAAATACATCCACAGGTACACCTCCAATTGACTCAAATGATGTCAATTAGCCTATCAGAAGTTTCTGAAGCCATGACATAATTTTCTGGAATTCTCCAAGCTGTTTAAAGGCACAGTCAACTTAGTGTATGTAAACTTCTGACCCACTGGAATTGTGATACAGTGAATTATAAGTGAAATAATCTGTCTGTAAACAATTGTTGGAAAAATTACTTGTGTCATGCACAAAGTAGATGTCCTAACCGACTTGCCAAAACTATAGTTTGTTAACAAGACATTTGTGGAGTGGTTGAAAAATGAGTTTTAATGACTTCAACCTAAGTGTATGTAAACTTCCAACTTCAACTGTACATTTGTTTTGTTTTTGTACCGCCCCCCTCCTGGGAATTGAACCCACAATCCTGGGGTTGCAAGTGTCATGATCTACCAACTGAGCCACACAGGAAAATAACATTGTAACAGTGTAAACTCGATTTTTATTACGACCCTAGAAACACTTATTAACTAAGTGGGAAACGTGTTGACATTAGGCTACCAGTGCATAGCTAGCCATATAGCTAACTAGCTACATTAGTGAATGATGGGGAAATGCTAGCTAGCTAGATTTACCACCTTGTGTTTTTACTAACTAAAGTAGTTATTGCTTTGAGTCTGAAATGTGCAATTGAATTGGAATAGTTTGGATATAAATCTTTGTCAAATCCATTAAATATTTTTTTTTTATCCTGTCATACTGTTAAATCCATCCAACTGAAAAATGTTCTCCTGTCTCCTTATTTCTCCTGGTTAGCCTATTGTCCTCAAAGGTTGTTACATTGTAACTACATAGTCATTTTCAAGGTTCCTTGCTCCTGGGTAGGTAGACGATAATTATAAGTATAAGTAAGTATATCCTACGTAACGCCATTGTTCTTAAATTACACTTGATTCATTATAGCCTTTGAGCCAAGTCATAACATAGAAATAAACAAATAGAAAATGACTGGTAGTTAATGACAGGATGTACCTTGTTACAATTGTTATTACCAGGTCCTAGTCTATTTGTTAACTCTGGATGTGGATTAAATAGTAGTGGCACATTGTAGTTACATGTAACGAGGTCAGATTTTGGTTTGAGTTATTAGCATGGTGACTTTCAAAACTGTAATAACATCAGTAGTTGCACATGTGGAATAACCTTCTGCAAATGAGTGTGTAATTATACATTCCTTGTAATGACACAGTAAAACCTATGTAATTACTATGTTGTTAACACACGTATTACTGTGTTAGTTACATAGTAGTATGGGGCTTATTGTAAAGTGTTACCGGGAGGCCTTTCAGAGTCTAATTTCCTTTCAGAATTGAAAATGTAAAATATTAAATAACAGCTATTACAATTAATCCCCATTTGGATGCATCAGATTCTTTTTTGGAAGCCAGGCAAACAGATATCTCCTATCCACGCCTAAAAGACTATTAGTGCTGGCATTGTGTCATGCAACCCCTGCTCTCCAGCTTGCTCTCCAGCTTGGGTCCTGTCAGCTAATGACTCTGTGCCCTGCTGTTCATACAGACCCATTTATACCAAACCAGGGCGTATCAACTCTCCAGAGAGAGGAGGCGGGGATGGGGGCTCAATTCTGGTAATATTCTCAGTTTCAGTAACCCAATTGACCCCTACATTCCCTTCAAAGGCACAAAATGAGTCAGCTCCACAGACATCAAATGTAATAAAAATCTGTACTTGCAGACCTTGCCAATTGAACAGGCTCTTGTATCAGTCAATACTCTCATGAAGATGAAAATAAATAAATGATGCTTTCATGAAAACTAGTTTATGTCTGAGAAGCACCAGTTTAGTCTGGAATCTTATGATTGTTACTCTTTTTCAAATTAAAGTTTGTTTATATTGATCTATTCAAATGAGTACACCAAAAGACCATTATTATCGGAGCAAATTTGTGGATGATTTACGTAGGTCATATAAATAAATTGATCATATTATGAGTTTCTCTAATTAGTGCTCTGACTTTACCCTGAAAGCAAGCCTTGAGCAAATGGGAATTGTTCACAAGGAAACTAAAATGCACACTACATTTTTGGAAATACTGATAAGTGATCCCATTAAAAAAAAAAAAATTATACTTCCCCCTGGACAATTTACTTTCTTATCTGACACTTAACACTTGTCAACACCCCCTCTAAAATAATAAGATATTTCCTGATTATGCATGTCTGTTTCAAAAGATATTCACTATTACTATTTCACCACCCTGCATACCACTGCTGGCTTGCTTCTGAAGCTAAACAGGGTTGGTCCTGGTCAGTTCCTGGATTTGAGACCAGATGCTGCTGGAAGTGGTGTTGGAGGGCCAGTAGGAGGCACTCTTTCCTCTGGTCTAAAAATTATCCCAATGCCCCAGGGCAGTGATTGGGGACACTGCTCTGTGTAGGGTGCCGTCTTTCGGATGGGACGTTCAACGGGTGTCCTGACTCTCTGAGGTCATTAAAGATCCCATGACACGTATCTTAAGTGTAGGGGTGTTATAACCCCGGTGTCCTGGCTAAATTCCCAATCTGGCCCTCAAACCAGCTCAGTCACCTAATAATCCCCAGTTTACAATTGGCTCATTAACCCCCCTCCTCTCCCCTGTAACTATTCCCCAGGTCCTTGCTGCAAATGAGAACCTGTTCCCAGTCAACTTACCTGATAAATAAATAAATAAATACAAATTTAAAGCACCATAGTGTAAACACCATAGCGGTGGAAAGTAGGGGTGCTGAGGGTGCTGCAGCACCCCCTGAAAAATCAGAATGATCAAATCATTTAATTAAAAAAATATATATATATATATTTAAATCTCACAAAAGTAGTGCACGCACTGAGCCTTTACTAGTCCTGTATTAGTGGACCGATACAGCCATCTGTGGAGTGGGCTATGTTTATTTTTTTACGTGAAAAATGTATATTTTCACAAATGTAGTGTATTGGGCCTTTACTAGTCCTGTATTAGCGACTGATGGGCTTCTGTCATGCGGAACCGTACACGGATCTGTCTGCATCATATTCTAGTCCTTTATTAGTCAAGCATGTAATTTCAATAATGAAGACAAGGACAACGAAACATATTTCATTTAACTGTTGAAAGCGAAGAAGGAATGAAGCAACAGAGAGAGGACAAGGAGGTAACATAACATGCACGTTACACAACATTAGCGGAAATATTATGAAAGGCACTTATGAATCAGCCTGCAGCCCGCACTTATGCGTCAGCCCATAGCCCCCCCCCCCACCTCCAAGCATCTTCCCGCAGCTATGGTATTCACCCTGCTTGGGGTGTATATGGTCTTTCAATTGTGCAGTTATTTTGGAACTGCAGTGTCTGTAGCCTTTTCCTGCACAACAAAAAAAGTCCTTCACACACAATACTCCTTAGCTAGATGTAAAATATGTAAGGAATAGCTCTAGAAAAATATTTATTATGCCGCTTTATTGTTTTAGTTTGCTAGAACAATTCTGATGAAAAGGGTGTGGATTACACTGGGAAAAGCTTGGTTGAAAAGTTCCCTCTCTTTTCATTTTTCTTGTCACTTCTGTTGGCTCCCCCACTGGAGGTTAGTGCTCTCTGATTGGCTCAAAGTCAAATTCTCGGGCCACTGACAAGCACTGCGATTCTACAAGTAGAAACAACAGGTTTGTCAGTACCAGCTCTGTACACAGCAGGGATGTCTTTTGTTCTCGCAAGAGAAGGAACTGTCTTCTACTGTGCTAAGTACCTCGAGTTTCTGCAGTCAGATTTCTCTGTGTGTCTGTACTATTAGTCACTCTCACTCAGATATCATTAACATGGCATAAGTCATGGCAAAATGTGTAGAACTGCAGGAAATTTGCTTTAAAACAGCAAAGATGTCTCTCTGCCCCATGGACAAATGTGTAGAACTGCAGGAAATTAACTTTAAAACGTACATGTTTCTCTCCGCCGTCAAGAGGGGAGGCTAGTTGCCTCTTCAGAAAGTTGGTTTATTTTTGGTAAATTACACATTACTCTTTGAATAAACCATGATGATAAATAAAAACAAAGTGTGAACCAAAAACTAACGTGACCAGGAACATTTTTCACTGGCACCCTTGTGACCAACTAAAAAGGTGTGTTTCACTGCCAAGTCAAACAGTCGCAAGTGCAACTATTTTGGCAGCAGTATCAAACCCTGGAGAGCGAGAGGGTAAGACTGGGTGATAGAGTGAATGAGAAAGTGTGTAAAGGAATGACTGAGTGAGAGAATTTGTGTCCTCTTTGTGTACTCTACCCTTTGAGTTCCATCTCACACCTGTTCCACTGGAGGCCTATCTGGCATTGCCTCTTGCTCTTGTGTCCCTCAAGAGACTGAGGGACAGTTTGGAGGACTTGAAACTTTGACATGCTAAATCTCTGAATCAGCACACACACACACACACACACACACACACACACACACACACACACACACACACACACACACACACACACACACACACACACACACACACACACACACACTAATCCTGAGCTTAATTGTGGTTCTCTGAACCAGTAGCCCAAAAATGAAAAAACCTGGAAGAGAATACAGTGCATTGCTGCTAATGCCAAAAAACAATTAGGACCAGTCTAATTAGTCCTCCTGTTCCTGATTGGGTTTTATAATTGTAAAAATGAAGTGATGTTGGAAATTACAGCAGTGTGGGATTGATTGAGCAGGTAAAGTGAGCATGTCCCTCATCTTCTTTGTGTGAGTATTTTATGTTTTAATGATTGTAATGTGCGGTACCGTCTGCTGACTGGCACAGATCCAGATTTATGGATTCAGCTCCTCTATCTAGTTTGCCGTTATTTAAAGAGAACAATCAGCTTCGATACATGGCCGCAACGTTAGACAGAAAACACAATGCACTGCAAAGTGCTTCAGAGATCCATTAAGCCCATTTTGTTCGGTAGCTATGCCTTATACTGACCACGCCGCTGACACTTCAACTCCATTTGTCTGGACCGGTTTGATCTAAATGGCGTCACCACCATCATCTGCGTCAATTGAGTACACGGCTGAAAAAATTCCCATTCTATTTTCCTTTATTGCATACTTTCTCATATTCCAACCAGGTTTCAATGTTCTGTGTGAATTTGAATGGATGTGGGTGCTGGGTGGCTGGTTAGTAGGTGGTGGAAGTGAATGTACTAATGTGTTTCCTCTACATTTCCACTGACACAGGCTGCTACAGATAGAGAGCCACAGGCTCTGACCAAAAGTAGTGCACCATATTGAATTTATTTCAATACCAATGACCAAAACTAAAGTGCATTACACAGATAGTGAATAGTGCATGTGTCACTTGGTCTGGTCTGCCGTCTCCCCACAGTGTTGGAGCTGTGGACTCTGTACTCAGAGTTCCAGACGGGAAGGGGCCTGGTGATGAATCCCTTCCCCATAGCAGAGTGATCTGGCTGGGCTGGGTGACGCATGGTCCCTGTGTCTGCAGGAGATCAGGAGCCTGGATGCCCATTTCACCCAATTATGGTTCTAATCTCATTGAGGGATAGTGTGTGGAAGGCACCGATGGCCAATCAAATGAACCCCCTGGAGATAAATAACCAATCTCATTATTGGCTTTGGGGCTCCAAGGAGCCAACAGGGCTTGCTATGTGGCTTGTATCAGTTTGGTTAAATCACTTTCCTTGTTCTGGAGACACCGTGCGTGTGTGTTAAAGTTTCCAAGTATACCATCTAAATGCCCACAGAGGTAACAGATGTTTTGCTGACAAGCTTGACGGGTATAAATAGTACATTAATTAATTAAAATGGATCAGTTCCTGGAACATTATACATGTCTGGCATTTACAGACACACAGACATACACACACACCACACTGAGGATGATATGTCATAACTGAGTGTAGAAAGAAATAGGCAGTCTATAAATAAATATGAACTAGATGGAATAAATTGTAAATTGTGATGATGAAATTTATGAGAAAAGGCTCTCTGAATACTCGTTATCATGGCTAGACCTACTCAATATTACCATGCAAATTCAAAACATTTCCTTATGAGCTAAAATAAACCTCTGATTTTGTGCAGGAGAAAGAGCATGTCAGTGGGGAAACTAAGGGCAGAATAGAGCAGGGGATCCCAATCTGTTCATGACAAACTGTTCACACCCCTCTTGTTGGTGGAGAGAATTTTGCAGGTTTAAAGCTTATTTCCTGCAATTTTACACATTTTGTCATGACCTCATGAACATTTAGCAGTTTTAACATAAAATGTCTTGCAATTCTATACATTGCTAATGTGTATCCATGTGATATGTGTGTGACAAAAAATGTAAACAGTATCTAGACTACCGGTCAAAGGTTTTAGAATACTTACTCATTCAATGGTTTTTCTTTATTTTCACTATTTTCTACATTATCAGAATAATAGTGAAGACATCAAAACTATGAAATAACACATATGGAATCATGAAGTAACCAACAAACAAAAAAATAATCAAAATGTATTCTGTTTTTGAGATTCTTTAAATAGCCCCTGTCGTGGCTCTGACTGATTAAATGAGATGACAGGCTATTTTATCAAATCAATTATCTCACGTTTAATTGGTTACGTGATTGAATTAAACCATGCAACAATTAACTCACTAATAACCTGGGGCACCACGGAAGAGTGTTTATAGGCCTGCTGTCTCCTGAATAAACTCTTAAAGATCTGAAGATATTTTATATCAATAGCAGTCAATTATTAATTGTCACCTTATTCAGTCTCATTCTGATTGTCGTAAAATACTTGGTTATCTGCACGAACCCTGGCTAAAAAGTTGAAACAGCAATACACAAATTGGCTTAATTATTTATTTACTAAATATGTAAATAATCACACAGAATTACAAAAGTACACAACAGGATAGATTATACATGGGTTATTAATCATGCATGAAAAGTCCCTAGTGGGCTTACCCAATATGACGGTAGGTTACACAAAGGAAGGGGGTTGGGTTTGAATGAAAGAGCGGAAAGACTGAGGGGAAAAGGAATTAGGTCTCTATTGGACCTTGAGAAGCTATGCTACCATAAGTACAGAATCTGCAAGATATACTGTATATTTACTCTGCGCTGCGCTTCGATAGATGGGTCGAAGATGGAAGACTGGTTTGCCCAGCAGAGATCCCCATTGTCCTTTGAAGAATCTTTCTGGTCGAAGTGCTGTAAAGCGGATACGTTGAAGTACCCTCAGCTCTTAGGAGATTGTTTGTCCTCATCCTAGGCCGTGTTCTCAACTGCAGCCGATACATGCAACGACTAGGATGTAATCACTTCTTCTTTAGTCAATAATAAATTCTGAAAAAAGAAACGTGATCTCACTGTCAACTGCGTTTATTTTCAGCAAACTTAACATGTGTAAATATTTGTATGAACATAACAAGATTCAACAACTGAGACATAAACTGAACAAGTTCCACAGACATGTGACTAACAGAAATGGAATAATAAATCGCTGAAAAAAGGGGGGGGATTCAAAATCAAAAGTAACAGTCAGTATCTGGTGTAACCACCAGCTACATTAAGTACTGCAGTGCATCTCCTCCTCATGGACTGCACCTGATTTGTCAGTTCTTGCTGTGAGATGTTACCCCACTCTTCCACAAAGGCACCTGCAAGTTCCCGGACATTTCTGGGGGGAATGGCCCTAGCCCTCACCTTCTGATCCAACAGGTCCCAGACGTGCTCAATGGGATTGAGATCCGGGCTCTTCACTGGTCATGGCAGAACACTGACATTCCTGTTCTGCGGGAAATCACACACAGAACGATCAGTATGGCTGGTGGCATTGTCATGCTGGAGGGTCATGTCAGGATGAGCCTGCAGGAAGGCTACCACATGAGGGAGGAGGATGTCTTCTCTGTAACGCACAGCATTGAGATTGCCTGCAATGACAACAAACTCAGTCCGATGATGCTGTGACACACCGCCCCAGACCATGACGGACCCTCCACCTCCAAATCGATCCCGCTCCAGAGTACAGTCCTTGGTGTAACGCTCATTCCTTCGACGAAAAACGTGAATCCGACCATCACCCCTGGTGAGACAAAACTGCGACTCGTCAGTGAAGAGCACTTTTTGCCAGTCCTGTCTGGTCCAGCAACAGTGGGTTTGTGCCCATAGGCAACGTTGTTGCCGGTGATGTCTGGTGAGGACCTGCCTTACAACAGGCCTACAAGCCCTCAGTCCAGCCTCTCTCAGCCTATTGCGGACAGTCTGAGCACTGATGGAGGGATTGTGTGTTCCTGGTGTAACTCAAGCAGTTGTTGTTGCCATCCTGTACTTGTCCGCAGGTGTTATGTTCAGATGTACCGATCCTGTGTAGGTGTTGTTACAAGTGGTCTGCCACTGCGAGGATGATCAGCTGTCCGTCCTGTCTCCGTGTAGCGCTGTCTTACGCATATCAAAGTATGGACATTGCAATTTACTGCCCTGGCCACCTCTGCAGTCCTCATGCCTCCTTGCAGCATGCCCAAGGCACATTCACACAGATGAGCAGGGACCCTGGGCATCTTTCTTTTGGTGTTTTTCAGAGTCAGTAGAAAGGCCTCTTTAGTGTCCTAAGTTTTTATAAATGTGACCTTAATTGCCTACCGTCTTAGTGTCTTAACGACTGTTCCACAGGTGCATGATCATTAATTGTTTGTTTGTTTATGGTTCATTGAACAAGAATGAGAAACACTTTACAATGAAGATCTGTGAAGTTACTTGGATTTTTTCAAATTACCTTTGAAAGACAGGGTCCTGAAAAAGGGACATTTCTTTTTTTTGCTGAGTTTAGTTCAAAGTTCATACCGTTCTGCCATAATCAGCTCGCACTGTATTTTATACATTTTATTTCACCTTTATTTAACTAGGTAGGCTAGTTGAGAACAAGTTCTCAATTGCAACTGCGACCTGGCCAAGATAAAGCAAAGCAGTTCGACACATACAACAACACAGAGTTACACATAAACAAACATACAATCAATAATACAGTAGAAATACAGTAGAAATACAGCATGTGCAAATGAGGTAGGATAAGAGAGGTAAGTCAATAAATAGGCCATGGTGGCGAATTAATTACAAAATAGCAATTAAACACTGGAATGGTAGAATGTGCAGAAGATGAATGTGCAAGTAGAGATACTGGGGTGCAGCGGAGCAAGATTAATAAATATATACAGTA
Organism: Oncorhynchus tshawytscha; assembly: GCF_018296145.1. Classification (NCBI taxonomy): domain Eukaryota; kingdom Metazoa; phylum Chordata; class Actinopteri; order Salmoniformes; family Salmonidae; genus Oncorhynchus; species Oncorhynchus tshawytscha. Next base: position 70,141,837 of record NC_056429.1, on the reverse strand, counting down.
TGGGGATGAGGTAGATTGGATGGGCTATTTACAGATGAGCTATGTACAGGTGCAGTGATCTGTGAGCTGCTCTGACAGCTTGTGCTTAAAGCTAGTGAGGGAGGTAAGAGTCTACAGCTTTAGTGATTTTTGCAGTTCGTTCCAGTCATTGGCAGCAGAGAACTGGAAGGAGAGGCAGACAAAAGAAGAGTTGGCTTTGGGGGTGACCAGTGAGATATACCTGCTGGCTGAGATATATATTCTGGCTGGTCTAGTCAAAATTCACAACTCTAACAAGGTCATCGTCACCTCCACATTATCTTGTCTCATGTAAATTTCGTTAGGTTGTAGTTGAAATGAGCCCTTTTAAACGTAGGGACACCAGTACACATGTCATCGTGAACTAAGGTTGACTTCCGTCAACGGGCTTTTGTACTGGGGGAGAGAAGGGCATGTTTCATAGTTCTCAACCAATGTCAGTTTACTTGAGTGTGGCCACTGACTGAGCCTAAGTTTTACTATGAAACAATTCTGTTATTTAGGAGGATAAAATTACATTTAATCTTTTCACAAATAGTTCCATATTTAAACATTTAAATTGCACAACAATTCCATGTGAATCTGATAACTAGAATGTGTAGACTTTCCAAGATACAATTTATGTCGTCATATCATCAGATATAATGTCCCAGACAACTGATCTGACATCATATTCTTTAAGTACCAACGGACACTTTCAACTGGTTGAGAAAAGGAAATATTGTTCCATTCCCTGACCTTTTGATGTTACCATACTTCTCTGTGGTAGCAAAGGGCTTTCCAAGAGTCCATTCCATTCTACAGTGCAATAGCGTGACACCACCCTTTGCCTTGATGACAGCTTTTTACACTCTTGGCAACAGTCTTACACTTGCTTTCCCAACAGTCTTAAAGGGGTTTCCACATATGCTGAACACTTGATGGCTGCTTTTCCTTCACTCTGCGACTTATTTCAAAACATGTACATTTGCTGGAGGTTGGAGGATTGTGGAGACCAGGTCATCTGATGCAGCACTCCATCACTCTCCTTCTTGGTCAAATATCCCTTACACAGCCTGGAGGTGTGTTGGGTCATTGTCCTGTTCAGAAACCAATGATAGTCCCACTAAGCGCAAAGCAGAAGGGATGGCGTATCACTGCAGAATGCTGTGGTAGACATGCTGGTTAAGTGTGCCTTGAATTCTAAATAAATCACTGACAGTGTCACCAGCAAAGCATCCCCACACCATCACACCTCCTCCTCCATGCGTCATTTGGGAACCACACATGAGGAGATCATCCGTTCACTGACACCATGGCGGTTGGAGCCAAAAATTTTACATTTTGACTCCAGACCAAAGGACAAATTTCCACCGGTCTAATGTCCATTGCTCATGTTTCTTGGCCCAAGCAAGTCTCTTCTTCTTATTGGTGTCCTTTAGTAGGTTTTTGTGCAGCAATTTGACCATGAAGGCCTGATTCTCCTCTGAACAGTTGCTGTTGAGATGTGTCTGTTAAAGAAGCATTTATTTGAACTCTCATGAACTTATCCACTGCCACAAAGGTAATTCTGGATCTTCCATTCCTGTAGCGGTCCTCATGAGAGTCAGTTCCATCATAGCGCTTGATGGTTTTTGCAACTGCACTTGAAGAAACTTTCAAAGTTCTTAAAACCTCTTGGAACTCTAGGGGCAGTATTGTCATTTTTGAAGAAAAAAAATGTTCCCGTTGTAAACGGGATATTTTGTCAGGAAAAGAAGCTAGAATATGCATATAATTGACACCTTTCGATAGAAAACACTCTAACGTTTCCAAAACTGTAAAGATATTGTCTGTGAGTATAACAGAACTGATGTTGCAAGCGAAAGCCTGAGAAAAATCCAATCCGGAAGTGCCCCAGGTTTTGAAAGCGCTGCGTTCCAATGACTACCTATTTGGCTGTGAATGTACCATCAACGAGCTTACGCTTTCTACGTATTCCCCAAGGTGTCTACAGCATTGTGATGTAGTTTTACGCATTTCTGTTGAAGAATAGCCGTAGGCATTGCGTAAGTGGTCACATGGTGGCTCCGAGAGAGATTCTTGCGTAAAGTACAGAGGTAGCCATTACTCCAATCGGTCCTAGAGAAAAACGAATTGTCCCGACTGATATATTATCGAATAGATATTAGAAAAACACCTTGAGGATGGATTCTAAACAACGTTTGCCATGTTTCTGTCGATATTATGGAGCTAATTTGGAGAACAAAATTGGCGTTGTGACCGCAATGACCGGGCGATTTCTCAGCCAAACGTGGAGAACAAACGAAGCTGTTTCACCTACAAAAATAATATTTTGGGAAAAAATGAACTTTGGCTATCTACCTGGGAGTTTCTGTAAAGCATATTTTGAAAATCTGAGATCAAATTGCACACCTGTAAATTGAAATGCATTCCAGGTGATTACCTCATGATGCTGGGTGAGAGAATGCCAAGAGTGTGCAAAGCTGTCATCAAGGCAAAGGGTGGCTATTTTGATTTGTTGTTTTTTGGTTACTACGTGATTCCATATGTGTTATTTCCTAGTTTTGATGTCTTCACTATTATTCTACAATGTAGAGAATAGTAAGAAATAAAGAATAACACTTGAATGAGTAGGCGTTCTAAAAATGTTTAATAAAATAGTTTTAATAACAAAACGTTAGCTGACATGGGCTAGTTGATCTGTACATTTCTGACAAGTTCTAAATAGCTCTCTAAGGTATGCAATGACTAACATGACAAGCGGAACTGATGATGCACTACCCAATTTTCGAAATTGCACCTTGTGCATTCTGCTTCTACAACTTTCATGAGTAAGTTTAAAACCGGACTGAGTTCCTTTAAAAAGGACGCTACCCCTGACGCAGTGAAACTAATTTTAAAAATTTAATAATGAAACTTTATGCGACATCTTTTAGAGTTGCAACCCATTACGCATTTTTGTTTGTCCGAATTTGCGGGTTTTATGCACCAGCCAAGCTTCTGGGAGAGCGGGGATGGTTTTCTTTTGCAAAGTTTAGAGCTTGTCAGTGAAATATAACCGAATTAAATAGTTTTTCCCTGTATAAACACTTATTGTTCTCGTATCGTATCTACATACGTATCTGTAGCGGCTTTCTTCCGTTGAAGGAGAAGCGGACCAAAATGCAGCGTGGTGGTTACGCATGTTCTTTAATGAAAAAATGAACGATACATGAAATAACTTAAATCTACAAAACAACAAACGGAACGTGAAAACCTATACAGCCTATCTGGTGAAATACAAACACTAAGACAGGAACAATCACCCACAAACACACAGTGAAAACCAGGCTACCTAAATATGGTTCCCAATCAGAGACAACGAGAATCACCTGACTCTGATTGAGAACCGCCTCAGGCAGCCATAGACTATGCTAGGCAACCCTATTCAACCATAATCCCAATACCTACTAAAACCCCAATACAAAAACACACCACAAAATAAACCCATGTCACACCCTGGCCTGACCAAATAAATAAAGAAAACACAAAATACTAAGACCAAGGCGTGACAGAACCCCCTCCCCCAAGGTGCGGACTCCCGGCCGCACACCTAAACCCATAGGGGAGGGTCCGGGTGGGCGTCTGTCCACGGTGGCGGCTCCGGCTCGGGACGTGGACCCCACTCCAACCAAGTCTTAGTCCCCCTGTAACGCATCCTTTGATTGGCGACCCTCGCCGCCGACCTTGGCCTAATAACCCTCACCAAGGACCCCACTGGACAGAGGTGGAAGCTCGGGACTGAGGGGAAGCTCGGGACTGAGGGGAAGCTCGGGACTGAGGGGAAGCTCGGGACTCGGGACTGAGGGGTAGCTCGGGAGGGGTAGCTCGGGACTGAGGGGTAGCTCGGGACTGAGGGGTAGCTCGGCACTGAGGGGAAGCTCAGCATTGAGGGGAAGCTCAGCACTGAGGGAAAGCTCAGCACTGAGAGGAAGCCCAGTACTGAGAGAAAGCTCAGGCAGGTAGTAGGCTCTGGCAGATCCTGGCTAGCTGGTGGTTCTGGCAGATCCTGGCTGACTGGTGGATCCTGGCTGACTGGTGGCTCTGGCTTCTCTGGCTGCTCCATGCAGACTGGCAGCTCTGGCAGCTCCATGCAGACTGGAAGCTCTGGCTCCTCCATGCAGACTGGCAGCTCCATGCAGACTGGCAGCTCCGGCTGCTCCATGCAGACTGGCATCTCCGGCTGCTCCATGCAGCTCTGGCTGCTCCGGCTGCTCCATGCAGCTCTGGCTGCTCCATGCAGACTGGCAGCTCTGGCTGCTCCATGCAGCTCTGGCTGCTCCATGCAGACTGGCAGCTCTGGCTGCTCCATGCAGACTGGCAGCTCTGGCTGCTCCATGCAGACTGGCAGCTCTGGCTGCTCCATGCAGACTGGCAGCTCTGGCTGCTCCATGCAGACTGGCAGCTCTGGCTGCTCCATGCAGACTGGCAGCTCTGGCTGCTCCATGCAGACTGGCAGCTCTGGCTGCTCCATGCAGACTGGCAGCTCTGGCTGCTCCATGCAGACTGACAGCTCTGGCTGCTCCATGCAGACTGACAGCTCTGGCTGCTCCATGCAGACTGGCAGCTCAGGCTGCTCCATGCAGACTGGCAGCTCAGGCTGCTCCATGCAGGCTGGCAGCTCAGGCTGCTCCATGTAGACTGGCAGCTCTGGCTGATCCATGCAGACTGACAGCTCAGGCTGCTCCATGCAGGCTGGCAGCTCAGGCTGCTCCATGTAGACTGGCAGCTCTGGCTGATCCATGCAGACTGGCAGCTCTGGCTGCGCTGAACAGGCAGGAGACTCCAGCAGCGCTGTAGAGGAGGAAGACTCTGGCAGCGCTGAACATGCGGGAGACTCCGGCAGCGCAGGAGAGGAGGAAGGCTCTGGCTGCGCTAAACAGGCGGGAGACTCCAGCAGCGCTGTAGAGGAGGAAGGCTCTGGCTGCGCTGAACAGGCGGGATACTCCGGCAGCGCAGGAGAGGAGGAAAGCTCTGGCTGTGCTGAACAGGCGGGAGGCTCCTGTAGCGCTGAACAGGCGGGAGACTCCGACAGCACTGGAGAGGAGAAAGGCTCTGGCTGCGCTGAACAGGCGAGGCGCACTGAGGCCTGGTGCGTGGTGCTGGAACTGGGCCGAGGACACGCACAGGAAGCCTGGTGCGGGGAGCTGCCACCGGAGGACTGGTGTGTGAAGGTGGCACAGGTTGGACCGGTCCGTGAAGGTGTACTGGAGAGCCTGAGAGCAGGACTGGCACAGGACGTACAAGGCTAGGTAGGTACACAGGAGGCCTAGTGCGTGAGGCTGGCACACTCTTCACCAGCCGACTAACACGCACCTCAGGACGAGTATGGAGCTCTGACCCAGGTGCCATCAAATCCCCGACACGCTCCGTCGGGCGAATATCGTATCTAAAGCACCAAACTAGCAACTCCCTCATAACTCTCTCCTCCACTTTCCCCATTAACTCCTTCACAGTCTCTGCTTCACTCACCTCCAACACCGGCTCTGGTTCTGGTCTCCTCGTTGGCTCCTCACGATAAACAGGGGGAGTTGGCTCAGGTCTGAACCCTGACTCTCCCTGAGCCCCCCCCCAATAAATTTATGGGGCTGACTCGCGGGCTTCCATCCGCGTCGCCGTGCTGCCTCTTCATACCAGCGCCTCTCCGCTTTCGCCGCCTCCAGTTCTTCTTTGGGGCGGCGATATTCTCCAGGCTGTGTCCAGGGTCCTTTTCCGTCCAATATCTCCTCCCACGTCCAGAAGTCCTGTGATCGCTGCTCCTCACGATAAACAGGGGGAGTTGGCTCAGGTTTGAACCCTGAATCTGCCGCACTCTCCCTGAGCCCCCCCCCAAGAAATTTTTGGGGCTGACTCTCGGGCTTCCTTCTGCGCCGCCGTGCTTGTCTCTTCGACTCCATTCTCCTATAGCCCTCTTCGCACTGCTCCAGCGAATCCCAGGCGGGCTCCGGCACTCTCTCTGGGTCGACCGCCCACCTGTCTATTTCCTCCCAAGTCGTATACTCTATACTCTTGCTGTCCATAACGTCCTCCCATGTCCTTTCCTCTTTTCGCTGCTGTTGCTGTCGCTGCCTGTCACCACGCTGCTTGGTCCAGTTGTGGTGGGTGATTCTGTAGCGGCTTTCTTCCGTCAAAGGAGAAGCGGACCAAAATGCAGCGTGGTGGTTACTCATGTTCTTTAATGAAAAAATGAACGATACATGAACTAACTTAAATCTACAAAACAACAAACGGAACGTGAAAACCTATACAGCCTATCTGGTGAAATACAAACACTAAGACAGGAACAATCACCCACAAACACACAGTGAAACCCAGGCTACCTAAATATGGTTCCCAATCAGAGACAACGAGAATCACCTGACTGACTGAGAACCGCCTCAGGCAGCCATAGACTATGCTAGACAACCCTACTCAACCACAATCCCAATACCTACTAAAACCCCAATACAAAAACACACCACAAAATAAACCCATGTCACACCCTGGCCTGACCATATAAATAAAGAAAACACAAAATACTAAGACCAAGGCGTGACAGTATCGGATAGTCCTGAAAGGGAAAGATACATAAAACATGTTTGAATAACTAACTAACTAATACAAATGGTGCAGTAATCAAATGCATCACAGCATGCACAGCATGGGCTGGTGCAGGTTGTCAACAGGTAAGGCATGGGGAGATAGCTACAGTAGACGTTATAAAAAGGTGTCAAACTGTCTGCGTTGTTGTCCCATCTCCTTCTCTCGTAATGTAAGTGCTGCTCCAATACAAGTGTGAGGTGAGACGGTGAACTGTGTTGAACTGGGCAGTCAGTCATTCATTCTGTACTATGTGTCTATTCAATATATTATTGTTGGAATTGAGTCTAATTAATTCCCAGACTTGTGTTTTTAGGATTATTCTGGGCTACCTGGCTCAGGACAGGGAGAGGCCACTACTTATACAGGTGAGTGTACAACACGGTCTTTAGTGTTGTGATGATATACAGTATGTGTATTTATGACAATGTTGATTGTGTGTGTGACTGTGTGTGTGTCCAGGTGCTGCGGTCGCTGTGCCAACCCCCCCTGAAGCAGCAGCTGTATGTGAGGTGGGCTCTGCTGCTGTGTGTGGGACTATCAATCAAATGTATTTCTAAACCCTTTTTACATCAGCAGATGTCACAAGGTGCTATACAGAAACACAGCCTAAAACCCCAAACAACAGGCAATGCAGATGTAGAGCTACAGGAGCTACACTCAGGTACACTTCAACCCTACGGCACAGTATTGACCCACACGATCAGTGCTCAGTGCTGTTGTAACCGATGTGAAATGGCTAGCTAGCTAGCTAGCGGGGTGCCCCGCTAATATATTAGCGTTTCAATCGGTGACATCACTCACTGAGACCTTGAAGTAGTTGTTCCCCTTGCTCTGCAAGGGCCACGGCTTTTGTGGAGAGATTGGTAACGATGCTTCGAAGGTGGCTGTTGTCTGTGTGCAGAGGTTCCTTGGTTTGAGCCCAGGTAGGGGCGGAGGAGAGGGACGGAAGCTAAACTGTTACACTGTTCACATTACTTTCTGATTTTATTTGAGAAATGGAAAAACATTTTTCCAAGGAAAACATTTTATAGGAAGTGTCCATGTCGTCTCCCCTTGTTGCGGTCCATTTCATTCTGTTTGGTGCCTAATGATCACGACCCTCATGTCCTGAGTCAGAGCTGCTGCAGTTCATGCTGGGAGGGTTGCAGAGCCACCTGGACAGCAGCGTAGTGGTGTGAGGGGCACGGTGGTGGGGGAGTGTCTCTGCTCCTGCATGGACATCAATGGAGCCATACTCAAATTCTAGGTACAATACAGTATGGCACCTTACTCAAGGTTTTGGGTGCATCTCAATCGTCTGAAGTGGCTCACTGTCGTTATATTCTGTCCTCTGCTTTTACCGATCTGAGTGAACTGGACGGGTGAAAACAAATAGGTGAAAGCATTATGCTATCTGCTGTTCAGATCAGTGCAAATTTAAGAAAGACAATTTTAAAAGTGTATTTAACTAGGCAAGTCAGCTAAGAACAAATTCTTATTTACAATGACGGCCTACCCCGGACGATGCGGTGCCAATTGTGCGCCACTGTTACGAATCCCTTTTTGGCCCGACAGTCTAGGGGGGATGGTAATGAGACCCGTAACATAACTCATGCAAATTATAATTGTGACAAAGTAAAAGTGTGAACGAAATAACCACGACAACTGAAACTATACCGTCAAACTCAGGGTTTATTGTAAAACACACGGTAAGGGGGGGAGCAGGAAAAGGGGCTGAGCTGGACTCAAGGAAAGAAACAACAAGCATCCAAAACACCCCTAAGCTAGACTAGCCTAATTTAACAGCTAACTAACTAACCAAAAATACAGTGGGTGGTCCGCCCAGTTCTAACTAGTGTTTTTAACAAAGTCTACCTACGGGTAGTGTATGCCCATGGGCGACTTGTCTTGGTTTCCCCTTTTCCCACCAGCAATCACACACAAAGACCATAACCAAAAACAATACTCACAGGAGATGACAAAGTGATTTGGAGGTGCTCAAACAAAAGAGAGGTTAAGACACAAAGAGAGAGTGAAACACAGAGATCTACATACATGGCATTTACAGAGAGATTGAGCTCTAGAGCAAACAACTGATGGGGTTTTTAAACCAAGGGAAAGGAACTGTGATAGGGTAGGAAACAGGAGGAGGTGTGTCTTCTGATTGATGATTTATTGTTGTCTGATTGGGGAGTGATGATTTTCACCTGTGAGGGGAAAAGGAGAGAAAAAGAAACACACACAGGATACACACATAGGATACTTGTATCTGTAACAGCCACGCTATGGGACTCCCAATCATGGCCAGATGTGACAGAGCCTGGATTCAAACCAGGGACTGCAGTGACCGATCTTGCACTGAGATGCAGTTCCTTAGTCCGCTGTGCCACTCAGGAGACCAAGGAAGGAGATAGAGGAAGCCACTGTAGACTATTAAGGCGCACCCCTACAGTAGGCAAAGAGTACCTTGTTATGAGTCCTGTGCAGCACACAGGAAAGGGTGTGGTCATTGTTTGTTTCCATCAGGATAAAGAGACCAAGGAGCTGCTCTCACTGGTGACTTCACTATCTATTGAAGAAACGGTGACGCTTGATGACCGATTGGATCTTTCTCAAGAGGTCAAACTGTAGACTGTATCCTCTCAGGCAGTACCATCTCAGGCTGCTTCAGTGGCCCAGAAATCAGGAGCTGATCCAAACTCAGAGCTGGATAGGTAAGCGATAGCATTGTCATAATCAAACCCATAACACTCTGTAATACCTCTTGTTATAAACAACATCTTACTAACATAATGTTGTCTGTGAAGTGTTATGTTGAATTCAAATCATTACAGCTTAATTCATCTTCCCAAGGGCAGTTAAGAAAGCATGGTGTAGAGCTTGCCAGCTTGTAGTTATAAAAACTGAATTGAGTTATCTCTGGTTAGTTCAGTCAACCCTATGGGGAAAGAATAGCATTTTTGGGTAAATGCCGAAAATAAGGTCTGCAGTTAACACAGGCTTAGGATGTCTTATACGTTTTGTTCTATGAGATTGTCATGACGTTGGCCTGGGGGGTAGGTTTATGACAGTCATAAATACCTCTTCCCCCCCTTTTTTCCTCTCTCTACCCTACTGAGGTTACATTTGCAGAACCCTTGGTTAACATAGAGATTCTGGGAACATCAGTAGGTGGGGGGAAATTAACTATATTCTGGTAATCCAAACAATTGAACATATGCGGTGGTACTTAATGAATATGATGTCAGTTCGGTTGTCATCTGAGACATTCTCATCAATGATAAGATGACAAACTCTACATTGGAAAGTCTACACATCAGAGTTATCAGATTCACATGGAATTGTTGTTCAATTTAAATGTTTGGATATGAAATTATTTGTGATGGGATGAAATGTGATTTTAGCTTCTAAAATGTGAGATTTGCGTTTTCATAAGATAGGGCTGGTCAATCAGTGGCCCGCCCCTGTGAAGGGACATGGGCTATAAAACTTTTCAAACACGCCCTCCTCTCCCTTCCTATATAAGCCCTTGACGACAATATAACTTCCTGTTCCGAGGATGTAGGACGATGGTCCTATGTCAGAATGGTTCAGATAATAACTACAGAGCGAAGCCAACATCAGCGTGAGCTTTGGTTGCGAATGGTATGAACTTTGAACTCTTATTCACTACAGAAGTGATACCTCCTTGAGTTAGCAACAGCAGATGCAGCGAGGGTTAGGAAGGAACAGACAGAGTATCCCGTCTATCACCCAACAACGTTACTACAACGTATGCAATTGACAAACAGAGACATTCTTCAAAGGACTTGGTTTGGCAACACGGCCTTCCATCTACCACCAACCTACCGAAGCGCAGCTCAGAGTAAATATTTATTGCATTTTCCTTTTCCAAATGGGCGGTAATTTAGAATGCATCAGATACTGTAATGGTTTTCTTCCGTTGAAGGAGAGGACCAAAATGCAGCATGGTTAGTGTTCAACATGTTTAATATCGACGATAAACGAGAACACTACAAAATACAAAACAACAAATGTGAAAACCGAAACAGTCCTATCTGGTGCAATGACACAAAGACAGAAGACAACCACCCACAAAGTACCCACAGAATATGGCTGCCTAAATATGGTTCCCAATCAGAGACAACGATAGACAGCTGCCATTCAAAACCCCCTAGACCAGACAAAACACATAAATCCCCCATGTCACACCCTAACCAAAATAATAAAGAAAACAAAGATAACTATGGCCAGGGCGTGACAGATACAATATTTACGATAGCACAGCTTCTCCCTGTGTCCCTCAGTCTTCCCGCTCTTTCACTTCGGCATTTATCCAAAAATGCTATTAATTTCCTCGTAGGCTTTGTTCAACGAACCAAAGCGGAATCAGTGCCTACAAAAAAACGCCATTTCTTTCAATAGTAATGTTGTATTAACTAGGCTCTACAGTATGCCCATGTCCTGCCTCGTTACCTCCAAGAATGTCTGGCGGGTAGATACAGTATACAGTGCCTTCGGAAAGTATTCAGACCCCTTGAATTTCCCCACATTTTATTACTTTACAGCCTTATTCTAAAATAGATTAAATTGTTTTTTCCCCCTCATCAATTTTCAGACAAGACCACATAATGACACAGCAAAAACAGGTTTTTAGATTTTTTTCAAATGTATTAAGAATAAAAAACATAAATATTACATTTACATAAGTATTCAGACCCTTTATGCAGGACATTGTTGAAGCACCTTTGGAAGCGATTACAGCCTCGAGTCTTCTTGGGTATGACGCTACAAGCTAGATCCTCTCAAGCTCTGTCAGTTTGGATGGGGAGTGTTGCTGCACAGCTATTTTCAGGTCTCTTCAGAAATGTTAGATCGGGTTCAAGTCAAGAAATCCTCAGCAATCTACATACAATACCCCATATTTATGAACTGAGAAAGCGTTTTTAGAAAAGTTTACAAATGTATTACAAATAAAAAACAGAAATACCTTCTCTACATATGTATTCAGACCCTTTGCAATTAATCTCAAAATTAAGCTCAGGTGCATCCTGTTTCTATTGATCATCCTTGAGATGTTTCTACAACTTGAGTCCAGCTGTGGTAAATTAAATTGTTGGACTTAATTTGGAAAGGCACACACCTGTCTATATAAGGTCCCACAGTTGACAGTACATCTCAGAGCAAAAACCAAGCCATCAGGTTACAGGAATTGTCCGTAGAGCTCCGAGACAGGATTGTGTTAAGGCACAGATCTGGGGAAGGGTGGCAAAACATTTCTGCAGCATTGAAGCTCCCCAAAAACACAATGGCTTCCATCATTCTTAAATGGAAGTAGTTTAGAACCCCCAAGAACTGGCCGCCCAGAAAGACTGAGCAATCGGGGGAGAATGGCCTTAGTCAGGGAGGTGACCAAGAACCCGATGGTCACTCTGACAGAGCTCCAGAGTTCCTGTGTGGAGATGGGAGTACCTTCCAGAAGGACAAATATCTCTGTAGCACTCCACCAATCAGGCCATTAAGGTAGAGTGGCCAGACGGAAGCCACTCCTCAATAAAAGACACATGACAGCCCGCTTGGAGTTTGCCAAAAGGCACCTAAAGGACTCTGAAGCTAAGACTGAACTCTTTGGCCTGAATGCCAAGCGTCACGTCTGGAGGAAACCTGGCACCATCTCTACAGTAAAGCATGGTGGTGTCAGCATCATGCTGTGGGGATGTTTTACAGCGGGAGGGACTGGGAGATTAGTCAGGATTGAGGGAAAGATGAATGGAGCAATGTACAGAGAGATCCTTGATGAAAACCTTCTCCAGAGTGCTCAGGACCACAGACTGGGGTGAAGGTTCACCTTCTAACAGGACAACGACCCTAAGCACACCTCCAAGACAATGCAGGAGTGGCTTTGGGACAAGTCTCTGAATGTCCTTGAGTGGCCCAGCCAGAGTCCGGACTTGAACCCGATTGAACATCTCTGGAGAGTCCTGAAAATAGCTGTGCAGCTATGCTCCCCATCCACCCTGACAGACCTTGAGAGAATCTGCAGTGAAAAATGGGAGAAACTCCCAAATACAAGTGTGCTAATCTTGTAGCGTCATACTCAAGAATACTTGAGACTGTAATCGCTGCCAAAGGTGCTTCAACAAAGTACTGAGTAAAGGGTCTGAATACGTATGTAATTGTGATATTTCAGTTTTTGCTTTTTTTATGTTTGCTAAAATATCTAAAAACCTGTTTTTGCTTTGTCATTATAGGGTATTGTGTGTAGATTGATGAAGGAAAAAAAACAATTTCATCCATTTTAGAATAAGGCTGTAAAGTAACAAAATGTGGAAAAGGTCAAGGTGTCTGAATACTTTACAAATGCACTGTACCTTGGTCCATCTTAGTATGAAAAACGTATACATTTAGTGTGTATACATTTAGTATGCAAATTGTGCATGGTATGTACACTGAGTGTACAAAACGTTATGGACACTTGCTCTTTCCATAACAGACTGACCAGGTGAATCCCGGTGAAATGTATGATCCCTTATGATGTCACTTGTTAATTTCACTTCAATCAGTGTAGATGAAGGGGGGGATTTTGAAGCCTTGAGACAATTAAAACTTGGATTGTGTATGTGTGTTATTCAGAGGGTGAATGGGCAAGACAATGTATTTGAGTGCCTTTGAATGGGGTATGGTAGTAGGCACGACATGCACCGGTTTGTGACACAGCTGGGTTTTCTGTGTGTATAAAAAATGGTCCACCAACCAAAGGACATCCAGCCAACTTGACAACTGTTGGAAGCATTGGAGTGACCATGGGCCAGCAGCCCTGTGGAACGCTCTCTCTGTACTTTGCTCCGTTCATCTTTCCCTCAATCCGGGCAGGGTCGCTACATTCTATCTAATAACGACTGATCTATCACAGAGGTTCTGAAAGACTCAGCTATTGTTACCAGGGTTCTGGAATGTGTCCGCAACATTCTGTAGAACTTTGGGTCTCAGCAACCACTAGCCATATGCCTTGTTCTGTTTGATTGTGCATAACTGTGATTAATTATTGCTCCTGATAAATACATTTGTTGCTTTTTAATTGTTCACTGACCATTTTGGAAATGGTAAGATCTAAATTAGAACTAAGCTGATTACTCACTAAGGTGATAAACATCTAGAAAAGTGAATTACAAAATAAGAAAAAGTTAACTGGTAGTCAAGCCATGAAATTCTCCTTCATTGACAATCCTTTTTCTTAATATTTCAGAGGTGTAAGAGGTGTTGTGATGGCCTTCGCAGACGCGTTGTGCTCTCCATGAAAAGGGAACACTATTACTGTGTGAAGGGAGCGAACCTCATTCTGAGGAAAGACCTCCAGCCCGAGCAAGCCTCTGTGATAGAGGATGAAAATGGCAGCCAGTCCTCTCTCTTTACCTCTGCCCTTTCCTCGTTCTGATCCTCTCAGGAGCTTGTCTCTGCATACCTCCACCTCTCCTGGAGACCATGAGACTAAGGCTTCCCTGAGGACATGCAGCTCCAGAAGTGTGAGGAGAAGCCGTCTAAAGATGGAGCATGCAGGACCACCTCTGTGCCCACCCTGTCTGTAGGTACTACAGTCCAACCGGTCGTTTGTGAGGGCAAAGGGCACCACATAGTCCATAACAGAGACCATAAATCTGAGGAGAAGCCCTCTTAAGACAGCTTCTGCAGGATCCCCTCTGTGCCAATACGTTACATGTCTCAACTTATAGTCTCTGAAGTTAAATAGACCAGAAGCTTAAGCAGAAGCTGCAATTTGGCACCTACAGAACCACCTCAGGACCTGTGCTATCTCCAGCCCAACCCGTCATCTCTGAGGTCAAATTAGTTATAGGACGATTTGGGAGAATGATGGTCCATGATAAACAGCGGATGAGAAGGCCATATTTTCCCATGGTAGGCCTATCCAAGCAACGTAACATATACTACACATCATACTACCCATTACTGATCCAAACAGTTGCCTTATCAGACCACTGCTAGATTATTATTTCGGAATGAAATAGCATTTATAAAGCAAGTCTTTTTTAGCTATTATTGAAATGGCATATTCACTGCAGTTAACAGCCTAGACTAGAATTCTTTACTCACTAGAATATATATAAAAAATGCATTTATGCATTGTGTTGTTATAGCCTAGGTAGGATAATTTTCTTGTCCCAAAAATGCTTAATCAATTGGGGAGACTGCAGGGGCGTGCCTGCAGGAACTGGGAGTGCAGCCTGGTGAGCACACTATCTATCTTAGGCTACCTGCCATTTCATAATCTGATAAAAACAATATATTTCACTGTTTAAATTCATTGGGTATCACAGGAGGCTGCTGAGGGGAGGACGGCTCATAATAATGGCCAGAACGGAGCAAATGGAATGATATCAAACCATGTGTTTGATATCATTCCAGCCCGTTCTCCCCAATTAAGGAGTCACCAACCTCCTGTGTTGGGTAAAGGCCCAAACTCTGTTTTTGGGACCCCTAGAGGTGCACGTTTAGTTTTTTTGCCCTGACACTACACAGATCATTCAAATTATCAAGGCTTGATGATTAGTTGCTCATTTGAATCCGCTGTGTAGTGAAACCCAAAACGTGTACCTTTGGGGTCTCAAGGACCGAGTTTGGGAAACCCTGGTATAGGCTATTAACTGCAGCAAATGAATGATGGGTTGCATATGCTTATTACTTAGGCTACACATCTCTTGTCTGTCTTCACTGTTCTCTTTGCACCTTATACACCTGGCCTCGGCTGCCTCTCTGCAACGGATCTCGTCCTCCTCTTCTGAGGAGGAGTAGCGAGAAGGATCGGAGGACCAATTTTCAGCGTGGTAAGTGTTCATGATGTAATATTTAATGAATCAAACTGAACACTGAAATACAAAAACAATAAAGTGAACGAACGAAAACCGAAACAGTCCTGTCTGGCGACATACAAAAAGACAGAAAATAAACACCCACGAAACACAGGTGTAAAAAGGCTACCTAAGTATGATTCTCAATCAGAGACAACTAACGACACCTGCATCTGATTGAGAACCATACTAGGCCGAACACAGAAACCAACATAGAAAAACAAACATAGACTGCCCACCCCAACTCACGCCCTGACCATACTAAAACAAAGACAAAACAAAGGAACTAGGGTCAGAACGTGACACTCTCAGCTATAGCTATTCCTCTTAACTCTTGGAGTCCCCGAAAAAGCTACACTACAATAAATTGTTGTACACTTAATTCAAGGATTTTATTTACCCCTACTAGCCTATCGAGGAGAGATTCCAGTTTGCTCTTGCTTGCTGAATGTAAAATAGGGGAGTTTGAAAGGCGGGAGAGTGTCACACCCTATGTTTCATCTGTAATTGTGCTTGTCACCAACCCCCTCCAGGTGTCGCCCATCTTCCTCATTATCGCCAGTGTATTTATACCTGTGTTCTCTGTTTGTCTGTTGCCAGTTCGTTTTGTTTCATCAAGCCTACCAGCATTTTTCCCCATGCTCCTTTCTGTCTCTAGTTCCTGATTTCTAGCTTTCCCGGTTTCTGACCATTCTTCCTGCCCTGACCCTGAGCCTGCCTGTCATTCTGTACCTTGTCACACCACCCTGGATTACTGACCTCTGCCTGTCCTGAGCCTGCCTGCCGTTCTGTACCTTTCGGACTCTGCTCTCGACTACTGACCTCTGCCTGCCCTCCTGTTTTTGTAATACACCTTTATTACCTTGAAACTGTCTGCATCTGGGTCTTCTCCTGAGCCTTGAGAGAGAGAGAGAGAGAGAGAGAGAGAGAGAGAGAGAGAGAGAGAGAGAGAGAGAGAGAGAGAGAGAGAGAGAGAGAGAGAGAGAGAGAGAGAGAGAGAGAGAGAGAGAGAGAGAGAGAGAGAGAGAGAGAGAGAGAGAGAGAGAGAGAGAGAGAGAGTGCGTGATCAAAATACACTATATGAGTAGCCTGCTGGACCTTATAAACTGTCAATAATAGACCAATATCTGATCCAAAAGGTTGCATAATCAGGCCTAGGCTGTATTCAGTTATTTCCTCATGAAGCATTCAAAACAGGACGTTTGAGTGGTTATTCAAATTAGTCTACATCACTGCAGTTTACAGCCCTAGACAGTAATTGCGTACTCACTTGATAACAATAATACATTCCTCATTACACTGTGTTGTAACCCAGGTAGAATAATTGTATTGTTTAAAAACATAGGCCTAATGTCTGTGACTATAGAGCGCATAATGGATGAACCCATTTCATAATCTGTCAATTTTTTTTCATGTACTATGACAGGTACAGTTGAAGTCGGAAGTTTACATACACCTTAGCCAAATACATATAAACTCAGTTTTTCACAATTCCTGACATTTAATCCTTGTAAAAATTCCCTGTCTTAGGTCAGTTAGGATCACCACTTTATTTAAAAAATGTGAAATGTCAGAATAATAGTAGAGATGTTGTAAAATATGTTCATGTTAAACAGAGCTTGTTGTTGAATTGCTACATTTAAATATGAGTTTCTATATTATTTTTCATTACATGTACATTGAAGTATTATTTGCAGTTGTCATGACGACAATGAACACACCCTGAAGCACTGAATGGTCTGTGTTACCATCTCATTAATAGGCCTACAGCTGCGGGAAGTTGGGGTGTTGAGGGTGCTGCAGCGCCCCCTGGAAAATCAGAATAAATACAAAAATATGAATACAAATAAAACATTTATGATTTTTTTTTCTCACAAAAGTTGTGCATTTGGCCTTTAAAAATATACAGCAAAAGGTGCAAAGTTATGACAAAGACCCAAAACATCCACATAAAATTCAATTTTTCTTCCATAAAAGAACATGTAAACAACCACTTTTTGTGCAGTATTAATTTACCATCCTTACAAACCAGTTAATGTACATGTACTTTACTGTATTGTACATACTGTAGGCTGGTCATCTAGGTTTGTACCTGTAGAATTTCCGTCACCATGAAGAAAAACAATCCACAATACAGTAATTGAGTACATTGAGACATCAAGTGGTTTGTGATGATGTGATGTGATGATGTAGCTCAGTTGGCAGAGCATGGCGCTTGTAACACTAGGGTTGTGGGTTTGATTCTCACGTAGAAAAAGTATGAAAATCAAATTTGATTTATCACATGCGCTGAATACAACAGGTGTGCACAGCATTACTGTGAAATGCTTACTTACAAGACCTTAACCAACAATGCAGTTCAAGAAATAGAGTTAAGAATTTTTTTACTAAAGAAAAAAAAAATTACATTACAATAAAGAGGCTATATACAGGGGTTACTGGTACCGAGTCAATGTGCGGGGGTACAGGTTATTCGATGTAGTTTGTACATTTTGGGTAAAGTGACTGCATAGATAATAAACAGCGAGTAGCAGCAGTGTAAAAACTAGGGGGGGGTGTCAATGTAAATAGTCCGGGTGGCCATTGGATGAATTGTTCAGCAGTCTTATAGCTTGGGTAGAAGCTGTTAAGGAGCCTTTCTAAAATGCATGCACTCAGTGCTTGACTTGGGATGAAAGAAGTGCAGGATCTGTGTTTGTCCAAGTAGGTCCATTAGACTATGTTCAATGAAATTCACAAATGACATAATGCTATAGAGACCTATGATTAATCACAGTTAAGTGTTCATATTTAAATAGTGTGCCTTCATGAATTACAATAACAAAAATTATGCAACTAATTTCTATGACCTTTGGAACAGTGCATCAAGCGCATTCAGACCGACATATTGAATAAAGCGAAATCAGGAAATGAATACCCAGTTTCGATTGCTATTCGATGCATATCCCGCTTTCATTCCACTTTGATCAACCTTTTTTGCCTATGTGTGAATCTGGGCCAGCCATAGTCTATTTTGTTTTATAGATGAGCCGGTACGCAATTCCCCAAAAATTACAAGTGCCGGTATGGCGCTCCAGACAGCTCCGGCCTAAGTCAAGCACTGCTCACAACTGTACATTGCTCTGGATAAGAGCATCTACTAAACATTTTAAAGGAATTAGTAGACTATTTAAGTTTTCACATAAAAATAAGTTACGTTTGCAAAGTATTGACACTGGAAAACACAGTATATCAAGCAAGTATTTTTATATTCCACAAGCATTATCAGATGTTTTGTACAGATAATTATCAGACCCAAGCTAAAAATGCTGCTAAAAAATAATCACAAGTAGTGCACTGGGCCTTTACTAGTCCTGTGTTACCAGACAGATATAGATGTCAGTAGTGCGGGCAATATTATTTGTTTCAGCATCCCCCCTTCCCCCACGTTGTCCCCCAAAAAATGCAGCACTCTCACCCCTAACTACTTCCCGCGGCTATGGCCTACAGCATGCAGTAGGATGGGTTGATCAGTTAATTGATAGGTGTACAACAGAACGATAAACGGCCCACTGGTGTGGATGCTCGCCGACCTTTATAGTTATGTAATAAGCTCACATAGTTGCTGTCACAATCTTCAGACTCCACACAATTGTCACTGACTAGTTGGATATTCATTTCCCACTGAGCAAACAATTTCTGTACTTAGAACATTCTTGTAAATTCCTTTTTTATCAGGTTTTTGTTTGGCAGATATTTGTCAATAAAACTCATTAATGCAACTGTTTATGCCATTTTTTTGTGTTCTACTGGTAGCACTGGTTGTCTTGAAAAGAAAATGGTGAAACACTTCAATGTGAGGCTTAAGATGAGGACAGAGCAAGCAGATTAATGTCAGTTGTTTCAGTGTGAGAGAACTGGAAACATGACAATCAATAAAAAGCCCTATTCCTAATCTCTTTATGCAGCAAAAAATTGCAATGCTCAATTAACACCCACACTAAGTAACAGGTACAAGAGCATCAGATATACTTGCTCAATGTATCATGCTCCACCTTTCCTCCCCTCCTCCATCTTTCTCAGTCTCTTCCTAGCATGCAGCAAAAAAATCGCAATGCCCAATTAACACCCACACTAAGTCACAGGTACAAGAGCATCAGATATATTTGCTCAATGAATCATACTCCACCTCTCCTCCCCTCCTCCATCTTTCTCAGTCTCTTCCTAGCTGGAGCTCACACGCGGTGCCTCGTGTGAGCGGCTCAATGTGTTGTGGTCGACAGAGCAATGCTGCTTAATAATGACATGGACTCCCATTGGGGGAGATTGCGTATGTGCGTGTGTGCGTCTGTGTGTGTCGGCTAGGAGAACTACAGGGGTGATGGGCTCACTACAGAATCTATACGGTCCTCTTAGACACGGGGTCATGTCACCTCGATTAGCCTATCTGTAGTATATATCCTCTCATTCCAGAAATTGAATCATTGGGCAGCACTTAGTGGGATTGCCTGCATTATATCACCAGGTTGGATCAACACCCCCTTCTTTGGTATCTAGCCCTCCCTCCCTCTCTCCATCCCTCCTTCCCTCCTTCCCTCCTCCATTTCCTCCCTCTTCCACTGCCCTTGTCTCTGATGCTTCGACTTCTGCTGACTCACTCTTATGACACGATAGGTTGCTCTCCGGGGGGGCTCCCATGCCTTCTTCCCCTCGTCCTCTTTTCCCTCTGTCTTCTCTTCCGCCTTGTCTTCCGTCTTTTCGGGTCTTCGGCTATAGGCGAGTCCCAGGGCAGAGTGCTATCTCTGAGGTACGCCAGGATGCTGCCTGCCTGCCCTGCGTGGGTGAGATGAGCAGAGCTGTAGCTTCCACTGATCATTACACAGATCCTGCTGCAGCTAAATTGTTCATCACACAAAGGTTTTATATCTACGTTCAGTATGATTGTATTACAGAAGAGATATTTGGTATTGCTGTTCATTATTATAGCGCACACGCTGTGAATGCATTCCCCACATATTGTTTAGAAGCTTGCTACAATGTGTATATCAAACTCTAGATTATTCTCATCTAAGCAGAAATCATAACATTATGATGGCATCCTGTGTCTAGTGATCTAGCTCAGAGACCTGCCCCCTATAGCACAGGGAAGAGTGGTCTGCACTCAGCAGTTGAGTTTATTGATTTCCTATTCCTCTGCTCTCAGTAAAATATGAGATGATGATGAGGATGATGAGGTATGGATTAGATTGAGGATATTGAACCAGTAAAATAGGGCTGGATGGTGTGTCACGGTGAAGGTTAAAGAATAGGGCATAATGGGAAATGGACTCGGCAGAAAAAACATGTATTTCACACCTTTGAATACCATTAGTTGCTCCTTGTCTTCCCAATCGACACTGAAAACGAGCTCTTGATCAGTGAGCAGCACCTAACAATTGACAGAAATCAATTTCAGCAGGAAAGGACACATTTGACACTATTTTGTTGAATTGAATTAGTTATAGATCTCCATTAGATGTTACCTTTACAGATTTTCTTCCTGGGGTCCACAAAAATAACATATTATGAAACAGTCATACAGAATGAAAGGAATAAAAATGAATATAAAATATCTGGATGAAGATGTCTCTGGAAAACAAACAAATAGTTTCTCAGCCACTTTCAGAACTAATGCTATTTCTACCACTTCTATGTTTAGCAGTATGTTTCTTTATTAACTGCATCCTGTACACACATCTTCTTCTGGAATAATCTGTCTGTTAGGAGACATAGTCTACCTAGTGTTCTAACAGTACCCACAACTATAAAATATATTTTAATTGACCACAAGAAAAAATAAAACATGTTTGTATGATACTGTGTAAAAACTGCAATGCCGATTCCGTTGAATTGAGCCATTAGTCTTAACATTTTGGTATAAGACCCTTTTCAGCTGAGTGGACATTACATATTTTTGCTAGATGGGCTTCGGATGTGGCTCTATACTGACAGCTTCTGTTGAGCACATGGTGGGCTAGGGCGGGCAGCACCTCTCTCTCATCTTCCCTAAGACCAGTCAGATGCAGAGACAGCTGGAAGTGTTTGATTCAATACCTCACTGCCTCTAGCAGTAGCCTCAAAGTGTTATGATGTTCACTGATTCCCATTCATCCAGTTCGACCTGGCCCATATGCACCCCCAGCGCTTAGAGAGGCTGCCCTGTTTGTGCCTGACAGAAAATACACTCTAGCCTGCTCAATAACTGGGCATAGGGGACCTCCATGTATTCCAAGGTGGTTCAGGTCTCCATTGGGTTCCCGATTGGCGCAGCAGTCTAAGGCACTGTATCTCAGTGCAAGAGGTGTCACTTCAGTCCCTGGTTTGAATCCAGGCTGCATCACATCTGGCTGTGATTGGGAGTACTATAGGGTGGTGCACAATTGGCCTGGTGTCGTCTGGGTTTGGCCGGGGTTGGCCGTCATTGTAAATTTGTTCTTAACAAACTCGCCTAGTTAAATAAAGGTTACATTTAAAAATGGTGACCTATATACCTGTTTGTGTAACTGTCATGTGATTTCTGTCAGCAGGTCTCGGGCTACCCCGATTATTCTATTTTCTATAACGTAGTAAAATCTATTTGACTCAGGTTGAAATGAGAAACAAATCAAATCAAATCAAATGTATTTGTCACATACACATGGTTAGCAGGTGTTAATGCGAGTGTTAGAAACACCCCATGGAGGAGTGAAAGCTCTGCTCCTTTTCTACTGACTGAAGCTTCACAGTGATTTTAAAAGAAATATTTGTCCTCGATTCATCTGGTCCCTCATGTGGACATCTTGTCTGTCTTGTTGAGACTTGTCCCTGATGACAACCATCAGTGGTGATGGATGGACATATGGATTTAGAGATGAGCACTCTAGCTTTTTCCTGGCCTCAAATGTAGAGTCTACGGTATTGTCTAATAATGATTAGTTAAAAGATTGGACCCATATTTTTAGTCTCTGTAAAAGTCATAGGCCTACTGCAAATTCTAATCTGTTCATTTACAGAATTCATGACTTGGAGATGATAATTTCTTGAATGAAATGCAATCAAGGAAGCGGACTGCAGGATAATTACACGTTAACGTGTTCTAGCCAGTCCATCACTATAGTTAAGTTTTAATGTCACGTTCACAAGTACAGTGAAATTCCTTTCTTGAAAGCTTTACCCAACAATACGGTATAGTAGTTCCTTTTGTGTTGGTATGACAACACATTGCTGGAGGCTTGTCCTGGGAACCTGGGGAGAAGACATCCTTGTGACTTTATTGATCCACTTTTATTTCTATGGGGTGAAATGAAGAACAAAGTGAAATCAAATAGAAAAGCTTTTTCATCACTTCCTCTTCAAGGTGAGGATGTTTTATTGCCTCTCACACCAGATTGCCTCATTACATTTCAGTGCTGCATTTCTCAGATTATATTTTATGAGCATCACTTGGTACAATTCAGAGAAAACACAGAGAATGTAGAATGTACTGTACTTCATGGTTCTTTAAGAGAGTACATTTGTGTGTGCATGCGTATGTGTTTTAAGGATTAAATGAATTTATTTAATTTAACCTCGCAAGTCAGTTAAGAATAAATTCTTGTTTACAATGACGGCCTACCCCGGACGAAGCTTAGCCAATTGTGCGCTGCCCTATGAGACTCCCAATCACAGCCAGATGTGATACAGCCTGGATTTGAACCAGGGACTGTAGTGACACCTCTGCACTGAGATGCAGTGCTTTAGAATGCAGCGCCTCTTGGGAGCCAAATGAAATGACAGATAACATTCATCAAGAACTTGATATATAAAATAAATATAATTAGATTTTGTAACCATAAGGCAATCAGAAGATAGAGGCCGTTTCTGAATACCCATACTTTTGTTCTTAATAGTAGTCTGTTTCAGCATGTGAAAAAATTACGTTTAATAGTATGTGACATTTCGGAAATCAAGTATACTTTAAATGCCCGGATGCCATACTTAAAAGCTGATCCAACGAATACGGGAAACAACGCAATCGCACATGACACATTCTCAGTATGTGAAAAAAATAGATTATTTTATGAAATGTACTTTTTCGAAAATCTAGTTTGCTTTAAATGCCAGGATGTTGTACTAATTTCAGCATTTCTTCTAAAAGATGTCACTGCACACTTTTCAGGAATTTCAGAGCTACATTGGAAGAGAGGGGCTGCAAGTTTTGATAGCTTTAGCTCTTTTATTTGACATTTATTTAACTAGGCAAGTCAGTTAAGAACAAATTCTCAATTACAATGACGGCCTACCCCAGCCAAAACCTAACCCGGACAACGCTGGGCCAATTGTGCACCGCCCTATGGGACTCCCAATCAGAATGTTCTAACCAGCCGGGTTGTGATACAGCCTGGAATCAAACCAGGGTCTGTAGTGATGCCTCTAGCACTGAGATGCAGTGCCTTAGACCGCTGCGCCTCTCGGGAGCCCCACTCAAGTAAACAACAAAACAACTTGGAAGATGGCAAATAACAAAGCTTCTGCGGTGGTGTTCAAATATGTCATTTTTGTTATCCTTAAAATGATCATGACTATTTAATCGTAACGTTACATCTTTGACAACAGATCTGCAGTCTGCTGTCTTCCTTGCTTTTAGCTAGCTACGTGCTTTAGTGGGACCACAAGGTATAACTGTTCCAACAGTAACGTTAGCTACAGGGTTAGCTACTTGCTGGGTGTTGAGCGACAACTTCATATTTAACATTAGCCTGATTAGTTACCGAGCTACTTGCTGCAAATACCAGGGCGTGTGCTCAAACTGTTACAGGGTTTGGTGACAATACCAGGCATTTCATTCAGTGGTGAACACGGCAGGAGAAATGCTGCAAAAAAGGTTGAGTAAATCATGCCACAAGCTAACATTAGTAACGCGGTAGCCTACATTCCTATTTTCCACAGGGGTGCTGGTCTCAACACTTCTCTTTTCTTCTAGTTCTCCTGATTTGTCACATTGGTTTATCTTTTTGGACACTCTTGCATTCCAGGTGACTAGCTCATGATGCTGGTTGAGAGAATGCCAGGAGTGTGCAAAGCTGTCATAAAGGCAAAGGGTGACTACTTTGAAGAATCTCAAATATAAAGTATATTTTGATTTGTTTAACACTTGTTTGGTTACTACATGATTCCATATGTGTTATTTCATAGTTTTGATGTCTTCACTATTATTCTACAATGTAGAAAATAGTACAAATAAAGAAAAACCCTTGAATCAGTAGGTGTGTCCAAACTTTTTACTGGTACTGTACATTGCAGTTGATTACCAAGATGACATTGAATGTTCCTTAGTGACCTAATTGAATCGGCTTGAAAACCTATGGAAAGACTTGAAAACGGCTGTCTAGCAATAATCAACTGCCAACTTGACAAAGCTTGAATAATTAAAAAAATAAAATAATGTGTAAATATTGTACAATCCAGATGTGCAAAGTTAATATGTTTTCACATTATGTCTGCATAGGGAACACCCAAAACTGTGTTAACATTCCAATCATGTAAACATTCTGACTTTCTTTACTTTTACACAAATGAGGAGCTGGAACGGTTACTGTTAAGGATCGAGGCCCCATGACAAGTTGCAGTGATGAGTGAGCCCTGTTCTCTCTAATGTTTTTCAATTACAGGATATGCTTTGGGAGCTCCCAGAGTGGGAGCCCAGTGAATTCATTATGCTGCTGGTCATGTGTAGTATGGGCGACTCTAGCTCTCCCTTAGCTCTCTCTCTCTCTCAGCTCTCAGAGACTGGGCAGCTCTGCTTCTTTTGCACGATGCTTCTTTGGCACTCTTGTTTATTAGATTTTTGACAGATGGACAGGTAGTTAGCAAGGGGTTCAGACTGACATTTAAATATTTTTGAAATATTTTGTGTCTCTGCTTATGATGGAGCAGTGCTTATTGTAAACGCTGGTGTTTTTACTTAGGATTGAAACTCTCTATTCCCATTTGACCAGTTCCTTGTCTTCTAGACAGCACAGCATTCAGCTTTAAGAGCTCAAGAGCATTACTCATTGAATGTGCTATTTATATGTCACATTTGACTGACTGCTGTGCCCCATTCAGGATGTCAGGCATGAGCATAGGAGCCAGGGGGGGGGGGCATGTTAGAAGCAGGTAAAATCGTCCCCCCGAAAGAAAAAAAACATGAAAAACAAATATGGTATTTTTTGATATATACTAATGGAAAGGCCTGTTGGAACATAAGTCAATTCCCCTGCCCCCACTGACTGCTTTGTTCTCACTCTTGGTTGAAACAAGCAGTGTGGCAGTGTGAGAGAGAAAAAGCACTGTGCGGCAACACCATCATTACTTACCGGGTAAAGTCATTTTCGTTTGCAACAATAAAGTACGTTTAAGTAAATAGTGTATGAATGTGAATACTTTGATATGTTAGAACGAATGTGAGCAACTATAAGCTTTCTCATGGCTAGTAGCTAGTTAGCTTTATAATAAAGTTGACTGTTTTTCAATATTGCTTCAATATTGCAGATAAAACCCCAAATCTTTCAAACTATTTGTTTGCATAATTTCTAATCCCCTATTTATTTATTTTTAAACCCTTTCAACCCCTCCGCTGATTGGAGCAAACTAACGGACACAAACACGTCTTCTACTGCTATTTACAGCCACTTCCGCTCACATATACAGTACACTCTAATCTTAATTCCACCCCTCAGATGTTCACAACCCATCTTTCCCAGTACACCACCATTTTACTATTTTACAACCTTATTTTAATGTGATGTCTTACGACGGTCTTGAACCTCTCTATTTGTACCATTAATACCTAGATTGCCCTAAAAATAAATTATTTACTTAAGAGTATAATCATATTTCCCATTGATTGATTGTGTTTTTTCCAATCTCCTAACAGTACTATTTGTAGGGACATCTGATCACAGACATTATCACTTATCATTCACTCCTGGACCTGAATCCAAAAGCGAGCCACTGAAGGACAATACCAAAAGAGATGATCTGTTTTCTCATGGCAGAGTCTGCAGAAGGTTGACTGTTTAATGCCCCATATATTAAGGATTATTTTTGTTGTGAGAATTGTATATAATCATTTAAATTGAAAAGAACTTGTTGATATTTTGTTGTTATTTTGTTTATCAGTTCATAAACACGATGCCATTGTATTGGGATATAAAAAATATGTTCCCAATTATATTGAATTTTATGCGGCATAGTTGTCAAACCTATATGAGATTAAAATATTAATAATGTGTCCTCTACGAGTATTATAATAAAAGTGTATGTTCTGACAATGTAACCTCTACAAAATAAATATTTTCCTAATAGGTTTCATATTCATTTTATAAAACATCAAATAAAATCCCACAATAATTACAGTAAGAAACATACAGTATATATTAGGAATATATACAGTTGAAGTCAGAAGTTTACATACACCTTGGCCAAATACATTTAAATTCAGTTTTTCATAATTACTGACATTTAATCCTAGTAAAAAGTCCCTGTCTTAGGTCAGTTAGGATCACCACTTTAATTTAAGAATGTGAAATGTCAGAATAACAGTAGAGAGAATGATTTATTTCAGCTTCTATTTCTTCATCACATTCCCAGTGGGTCAGAAGTTTACGTACACTCAATTAGTATTTGGTAGCATTGCCTTTAAACTGTTTAACTTGGGTCAAACATTTCAGGTAGCCTTCCACAATCTTCCTACAATAGGTTTGGCCCATTCCTCCTGACAGAGTCAGGTTTGTAGGCCTCCTTGCTCGCACACACTTTTTCAGTTCTGCCCACAAATTTTCTATAGGATTGAGGTCAGGGCTTTGTGATGGCCACTCCAATACCTTGACTTTGCCACAACTTTGGAAGTATGATTGGGGTCATTGTGCATTTGGAAGAACGATTTGCGACCAAGCTTTAACATCCTGATTAATGTCTTGAGATGCTCCTTCAATATAACCACATCATTTTCCTCCTCATGATGCCATCTATTTTGTGAAGTGCACCAGTCCCCCCCCCCAACAACCCCCGTGCTTCACAGTTGGGTTGGTGTTCTTCGGCTTGCAAGCCTCCCCCTTGTTCCTCCAAACATAACAATGGCCATTATGGCCAAACAGTTATATTTTTGTTTCATCTTACCAGAGGACATTTCTCCAAATAGTACAATCTCCCCATGTGCAGTTGCAAACCGTAGTCTCGCTTTTTTATGGCGGTTTTGGAGCAGTGGCTTCTTCCTTGCTGAGCGGCCTTTCAGGTTATGTCGATATAGGACTCGTTTTACTGTGGATATAAATACTTCTGTACCTGTTTCCTCCAGCATCTTCACAAGGTCCTTTGCTGTTGTTCTGGGATTGATTTGCACTTTTCGCACCATAGTACATTCATCTCTAGGTGACAGAACGCGTCTCCTTCCTGAGAGGTATGATGGCTGCGTGGTCCCATGGTGTTTATACTTGCGTACTAGTTTTTGTACAGATGAACGTGGTACCTTCAGGCATTTGGAAATTGTTCCCAAGGATGAACTTGTGGAGGTCTCCATTTTTTCCTCTGGGGTCTTGGCTGATTTCTTTTGATTTTCCCATGATGTCAAGCAAAGAGGCACTGAAGGTAGGCCTTGAAATACATCCATAGGTACACCTCCAATTGACTCAAATGATGTCAATTAGCCTATCAGAAGCTTCTAAAGCCATGACATAATTTTCTGGAATTTTCCAAGCTGTTTAAAGGCACAGTCAACTTAGCGTATGTAAACTTCTGAATTTTGATACAGTGAATTACAAGTGAAATAATCTGTCTGTAAACAATTGTTGGAAAAATTACTTGTGTCATGCACAAATTAGGTGTCCTAACCGACTTGCCAAAACTATAGACACCTGGAATGCATTTCAATTAACAGGTGTGCCTTCTTAAAAGTTAATTTGTGGAATTTCTTTCCTTCTTAATGCGTTTGAGCCAATCAGTTGTGTTGTGACAAGGTAAGGGGGTATACAGAAGATAGCCCTATTTGGTAAATGACCAAGTCCATAACATGGCAAGAACAGCTCAAATAAGCAAAGAGAAACAACAGTCATCATTACTTTAAGACATGAAGGTCAGTCAATATGGAAAATGTCACTCATTTTTTTTGTTTCTTCAGGTGCAGTCACAAAAACCATCAAGCGCTATGATGAAACTGGTTCTCATGAGGACCGCCACAGGAAGGAAGACCCAGAGTTACCTCTGCTGCAGAGGATAAGTTCATTAGAGTTACCAGCCTCAGAAATTGCAGCCCAAATAAGAGACATCTCAACATCAACTGTTCAGAGGAGACTGCGTGAATTAGTCCTGAGTTGACAGAATATACAATTTTACAAGTGAGATTATCACTTACAGTTATTTTAACATATTTTAACAACAGTAGAGGCAAACAGTAGATTACATACTTTTGGGTGTCCTGGGTCGCTTAGCTAACTTAGCTTAACTTTCTGTGGTGCTATGGAACAGAACAATAGTCTTGAATTATGATTCTTTATCCATATTCATAGAAGTATAATCTTATTTGGAATAAAACAATTTACGTTGAACGATTTACATGATCTTACCATAATGTTGATTCTGTTCTCTATTCAAAAAGGTCCATTGAGCTTACACTTCTGGAGAGTAGCTCCTATGAAATAAAAGGTCCATTGAGCTTACACTTCTGGAGAGTAGCTCCTATGAAATAAAAGGTCCATTGAGCTTACACTTCTGGAGAGTAGCTCCTATGAAATAAAAGGTCCATTGAGCTTACACTTCTGGAGAGTAGCTCCTATGAAATAAAAGGTCCATTGAGCTTACACTTCTGGAGAGTAGCTCCTATGATATAAAAGGTCCATTGAGCTTACACTTCTGGAGAATAGCTCCTATGATATAAAAGGGGAAAAGGAAATTAAGTAAACACTTACAATAAAGGATGAAAGTAAGTAAATGTACAAAGGCCTGTGTTCCTGTTTGCATTTTGTTTTTAAAGCTGACTGTAAATGGCATCTAGCTTTGTTTTCTCTAGTGGCTGACGGTAAGGTCTATTCCCCTTTGACATACCCTGGAGGTTGCTCACAAGCACGACTGCCATGATCAATGTCCATACAAAGGATGGCAGAGTTACAGCATATGCCCAGGCCAGCTTGTCAACAAACACTCCTGTCCCTGGATGGATTTCAACCTATTTAAACACGGAATGTTTAAAATGAATTTTCATCAAATAAAATATTCAAATAGAATAGACATTCGTTGTTTGAATGTCTGAAAATAGATGCATGTCCCTTTAAAGCCCATTACCTGATCTGAATCAGTCACAGAAACCGGAGAGAAAGGGGGGTGGGGGTGCAGGACCGGAGAGGGCGGAGCTGGTTTGTGCAGAGCCAGACGCAGGGCTCGAGAGGGCGAAGCTGGGTTGTGCAGGGAAAGTCGCAGGGCTAGAGAGGGCGATGCTAGGTAGTGTAGGAGAAGCCATTTTCAAAGTTTCCTCAAATCTATGAGGAGAGGATATGTTTATTAGAGTTACCAGCCTCAGAAATTGAAGTCCAAATAAACGCTACAAAGTTCAAGTAACAGTCACATCCCAACATCAACTGTTCAGAGGGGACTGTGTTAATCAGGCCTTCATGGTCCAATTGCTGCAAAGAAACCACTACTAAAGGACACCAATAAGAAGACGAGACTTGCTTGGGCCAAGAAACACAAGCAATGGACATTAGACCGGTGGAAATCTGTCCTTTGGTCTGACGAGTCCATATTTGAGATTTTTGGTTCCAACCAACGTGTCTTTGTGAGATGCAGAGTAGGTGAACGGATGATCTCTGCATGTGTGGTTTCCACCGTGAAGCATGGAGGAGGAGCTGTGATGGTGTCTGTGATTTATTTAGAATTCAAGGCACACTTAACCAGCATGGCTACCACAGCGATACGCCATCCCATCTGGTTTGCGCTTAGTGGGACAATCATTTGTTTTTCAACAGGACAATGACCCAACACACCTCCAGGCTGTGTAAGTACTATTTGACCAAGAAGGAGAGTGATGGGGTACTTCATCAGATGACCTGGCCTCCACAATCATTTGGACCGCAGAGTGAAGGAAAAGCAGCCAACAAATGCTCAGCATATGTGGGAACTCCTTCAAGACTTTTGGAAAAGCATTCCAGGTGAAGCTGGTTGAGAGAATGCCAAGCGTGTGCAAAGCTGTCATCAAGGCAAAGGGTGGCTACTTTGAAGAATCTAAAATCTAAAATATATTTTGATTTGTTTCACACTTTTTGGTTTCTATATTATTCTATATGTGTTATTTCATTGTTACGATGTCTTCACTATTATTCTACAATATTGAAAATAATACAAATAAAGAAAACCCTTGAATGAGTAGGTGTGTCCAAACTTTTGACTGGTACAGTATAAGTCAGTTGAGTCGTCTGACTCTTCTCCAAATTTTGGGGTAGAACAGTTGCCCTCTTGCTCTGCTAGGGAGCCTGAGGTTGGACACCGTTATCACTGTTGAGTGATTTAATCTTGCTTGTTGTGTGGAATCGCTTGTCTGAAACAAATAGAAGGTAGAATAGGTCAATTTACCATAGTTAGGTCAATGGTTAGGCTTAATCCAACCTCTTTCCCAGTCTAAATTACATTTAGCCTGCAGGATTGACTACTGTGAGGGAAAGGGAGATACCTAGTCAGTTGCACAACTGAATGCATTCAACTGAAATGTATCTGCCTCTGAATCAGAGCGGTGTGGGGACTGCCTTAATCGACATCCACGCCCATCGGCGCCCAGGGAGCATTTGTAGCCCCTTCAGTTTAGTATGAATTTAGTTTAATCATGTGTGTTATGCTGCGTTTAGATGAGGGACAAGAAAGCAAGAAAGATGGAAAAAGCAAGACTTATGCATTGCTTTGGTGATTTCAGTAAACATTTAGTTCTCCATTGTTATCTGGACACAAAATCAACATCAGGTTGATCTTCAACGCTACGGCAGACGGCAAAAGTTTACACATTTGAACTCTGGCAGCAAACCCCTCTAGCGTGGCGGCTGACAGCATTACCGTCATTGTAAACAGTGACATCCAGTTTGCCATCTACCATCTATCCCGTACCATCTAAAGTTATCATTAGCTATAGGGCTGGTGGAAACATGTGACACCAATTAGGCCCCAGAGCACTGGACTTGCCCTGGTTTAGGGGAAGCTTTGCCCTGGAAACGGGTGTCACTGTTGATTCCCTCTGTGAATGATATAAGTGCTACAAGAACAGTTTCACATGGTATAATTTATAACGAATTGCATGTTGGGCTTAAATGAATAGCAATGCATGTCTGAAGCAGAAGAGTTCTACTTACTGCTGACAAAAATGACATAATAATGTGGCCACCATCCTGGCGGCTTCTTCCCCTCCACTCAATTATGGAAGGATAGTCAGCCAGAGGATTCCCCTGGTCACCGAGTTTGCTGTCATTGTATCACCTTATGGCATCTGTCTTGACCTCGCTGTACCTCCCTTGATTGCTCCCCTCACTCCACCGCACAACAGCGAACTTTCAGTCCATGCTGAATGAGTGAAACATAGTTCTCACTGACTTTACATGATTAGACCAGAAAATGACTGTTTCATCTAGCCAGCTACTGTTAGCACGCACCACTTCTTAGAAACGTCTTTGCTCGCCTGAGGTAGAGTATCTCATGATAAGCTGTAGATCACACTATCTACATAGAGAGTTTTCAACTGTATTTTCTGTAGCAGTCTACATACCACCAAAGACCGATGCTGGCACTAAAACCGCACTCAAGGAGCTGTATACCGCCATAAGCAAACAGGAAAATGCTCATCCAGAGGCCGCATACCTAGTGTCCGGGGACTTTAATGAAGGGAAACTTAAATCAGCTTTACCTAATTTGTATCAGCATGTTAAATGTGCAACCAGAGGGAAAAAAATTCTAGACCATCTTTACACACACACACACACACACACACACACACACACACACACACACACACACACACACACACACACACACACACACACACACACACACACACACACACACACACACACACCCTCCATTTGGCAAATCTGACCATAGTTCTATCCTCCTGATTCCTGCTTACAAGCAAAAATTAAATCAGGAAGCACCAAGTAGATGCTAAACTACAGGACTGCTTTGCGAGCACAGACTTGAATATGTTTTTCCGATGGCATTCGTCGGAAGTGGCAGGGCTGGCAAACTATTACAGACTACAAAGGGAAGCACAGCCGAGAGTTGCCCAGTGACACGAGCCTACCAGACGAGCTAAATAACATCTATGCTCGCTTCGAGGCAAGTAACACTGAAACATGCATGAGAGTATCAGCTGTTCCGGACAACTGTGCGATCACGCTCTCCGGCAGCCGATATGAGTAAGACCTTTAAGACAGACAAACAAAGTAATGACAAAATGCACACTACTGTGAACACACTTACCATCCCTCTCTCTGTACATTTATATTTCTGTCATTTGTGTTGTTTAATTAGTTCATACATGGGTTACTACATGATACAAAGAAAAAAGTCCCTAAGAAAGGAGGCGGGGACCGCTCAAGAGCGAGAGACTCATAGCTGATAACTACACTCATAGAAATTGCTAATACTTTAAATATGAACAACCGCTCATTCGAAAATAAATTGACCAGGTCCTGCCATGTAGTTCTGGGCTGATCCCTCACCTTCCTCATGATCATTGATGCCTCACAAGGTGAGATCTTGCATGGAACCCCAGACTGAGGGTGATTGACCGTCATCTTGAACTTCTTCCATTTTCTAATAATTGCGCCAACAGTTGTTGCCTTCTCAACAAGCTGCTTGCCTATTGTCCTGTAGCCCATCCCAGCCCTGTGCAGATCTACAATTTTA
The DNA here is from genome assembly GCF_018296145.1 of Oncorhynchus tshawytscha. Lineage (NCBI taxonomy): Eukaryota > Metazoa > Chordata > Actinopteri > Salmoniformes > Salmonidae > Oncorhynchus > Oncorhynchus tshawytscha. Next base: position 70,108,481 of record NC_056429.1, on the reverse strand, counting down.
TCCCTGATGTCCTTACACAGCTCTCTGGTCTTGGCCATTGTGGAGAGGTTGGAGTCTGTTTGATTGAGTGTGTGGACAGGGGTCTTTTATACAGGTAACGAGTTCAAACAGGTGCAGTTAATACAGGTAATGAGTGGAGAACAGGAGGGCTGTTTAAAGAAAAACTAACAGGTCTGTGAGAGCCAGAATTCTTACTGGTTGGTTGGTGATCAAATACTTATGTCATGCAATAAAATGCTAATTAATTACTTAAAAATCATGCAATGTGATTTTCTGGATTTTCTGGTACCTATGATAAAACATTACAGACATCTACATGCTTTGTAAGTCGGAAAACCTGCAAAATCGGCAGTGTATCAAATACTTGTTCTCCCCACTGTATTTACAAGTGTATGTCTTGTTGTCTCTCTCTGTGGTCGCCGGTCCATCTGCTGGTGAGAGTTGACAGAAAAGTGTCTGGTAGCGTTCCTAATGGATACATCAGGTGTACCCATGTTGTCGCATAGAATAACTGTTTCGGAGGTTTTCGGTATTCTTCGTCCTAGGCTAAGCACATTTCCAGCTGCAGACTGAAAAGACCTCGTCTAAGATTTGCTCCTTCTGTGGCAATGTATTAGAGTTGAACAATTTATAGCCGTGTAGCCAACGCTACACGCTGTATGGTCTCCTCGGCCTATAGAGTTGTAGTTCTTAACCATTTCACATGTAGCTACCTCTCCATGCTTTTCTGGTCTTGTAGTTCTAAACCATTCGTCAGCCGGGTAGCCACCTAATGGCCGATAGAATTATAGCCATTCCAACGTGGGGACTCCGTCCTGGCGTTCTCTGACTTAATGTACATTTAGTAGGTTGTGGGTTTTATACTCTGTGGAAGAAGGGGACGTTCCATGACACTGACCAAGTCTATGCTCACGTGGGCATGGCTACTGGCTTGGTTAAAACCTTTATATAAAGAACAATTCTCATTTAGAAGGCTAACATCACATTACATCTTTTCACAAATATTTTCATATTTACTCATTCATTTTATCCAACATCTAGACGTAAATCTGATCATTGAAAAGTGTACACAAACAGAGATACAGTAAAGTGGGTCTCTTGTCTTTCATGAGGTCACCAAATGAAGCAGCTTTGACAGGAGTGTTCTTTAAATACCCACGGACTATTCCCACATTCTCAAAATATAAATATTGTTTAATTATTCAAACTTTTTATTGTCCAAGTGTCTCTCTGTGTTCCACAGTTTACATTCCAAACACGAACACTACAGAGCATAGAGGCAGCGTATTTTACGACCGCCATAAAACAGCCGACTTCCCGCTCGCCCCCCCTCTACGAGAGAGAGCACGCTGTAGAGTGGACCCACTGTAACCTGATCCTTCAGATCGTCACAGGAGAGTAATGACAGGGTCATATCAGATCATGATTGAGCTGCCCCCGACACAGCGAGAGAGGTTCCTGTGAACTCTGTGGTGAGATGCTACAAGGGAATTGCTCTAAATGGAGAAATAGTTCATGGTCAAACGCACAGCAAAACAAAACAAAGAAACAACTCCGTAGTTCTTTTGAAGGGTGGGAGTTTTTTTAAACTTTCATCTCCCACTTTCTTAACACTTGATGATCAGTGTTTGTATGCCATAGAAAATTATGGTCATTACACAGTGTAGAAGTTGGCCAGAGGATCTATGATCAGAACACTGCTGACCTACATGTCAACCATCCACTTCCAAACAGGCTTTCCCAAAGCCATAAACACGAAACAGGTAGTCAGGCCATGCATGAAAATTCAGTGTCCGTAGTCCAGTTCCATTGTATGTAGGTTTATATCTCTGCGTGTCCTCAATATTGTAAAAAATCATAACAATTAGACAGTCGCCATTGCCTAGATCTTTCCATATATTGTATATTGTATGACACTGACGGGAGGTTTTAGAATGTCATGCAGAAGTTTTACTGGTTGCTGGAAACAGTGAGCACAATTGCACATACTTATCTTCTGATGAAAACGTGTATTTTCTGTGAACACCTAACAGTGAATTTTGTATATACTGGTGATATTTGAATTTTATGTTTGGCAAAGGGTGGTCTAAGATAGGCTTGAATTTTTCCATCCTTGCACCCAAATATGAAATGTGAACATCGTGAAAAACACAATAAATACAATTAATCATGGAATTAGCCTCTGTACTTGTTATTAGTATGATCCAAGTACTTTGAAATGTGTATGTTCCATGTATGTAAGACCTTACATGTCTCTCATATGACTTTTATACAACACATGCAACATTTCTGTTTGGCTAAAGCTTGACCACCCATATACACTGTAAGATATTACAAGAATCCTCCATGAATCTTGTAAAAATTGGACATAAGAGTTTTTTTCAAAGGACTGCAAAGGACTGTAAGTAAGGTTCTTGGCAACTGCCCGCACACCACCCCTGTCAAACTAGTTAGCAAATTCGATGTCTTAGATGTCTTTAACTTAATCACAGTGATTATGGATTATGAAGGTGTGTTCCATGTGTTAAAGGCCCAGTGCAGTCAAAAATATGATCAACCTGTGTTTTATATATATTTCCACACTATGACTGTAAAAATACTGTGAAATTGTTAAAATAATGACAATGCCCTTTTAGTGTAAGAGCTGTTTGAAAAGACTTCCTGAAATGTTAGCCTGTTTTGGTGAGATAGAGTTTTGGCCTGCCTGGTGACATCACCAGATGGTAAATTAGTTAATATACCAATAAAGAAGAAGCTATTTTTGTTTATTTTTGACCATTCTGTCACGCCCTGACCTTAGATTCTCTGTTTTTCTATTTATTTTGGTTAGGTCAGGGTGTGACTAGGGTGGGTAGTCTAGGGTTTTTGTCATCTAGGGTTTTTGTATGTCTATGTTGGCCTGATATGGTTCCCAACCAGAGACAGCTGTTTATCGTTGTCTCTGATTGGGGATCATATTTAGGTAGCCATTTTTTCCCATCGTTAGTTGTGGGATCTTGTCTACGTTTAGTTGCCTGTCAGCACTAGTTTGTATAGCTTCACGGTTCATTCATTTGGTTGTTTGTTGTTTTTGTTCATTAGTAAGAGAATGTACGCATACCACGATGCTCTTGGGTCCGATCCTTATGACGAACGTGACACATTCAAAGAAACAAAACAATCACATCGCAGAGAGGGAGAAAAAGAGAGGCCACAAACTGGTAAGATAGTGAGAAGTGCCTCTCCAAGCCCATATAATTTTGCTCATAGACTGATCTCTCATAGTGTGAATCAATCTTAATTATCATATAAGCTGATATGATTTCATCACAGATCATACGTCTAGAGTGTGTATTGCATGTGTTAACTTCATGCAGGAGAGAGGCAGCAATGAATATATTTTATTTTTGATAATTGCGTAGAGTGGTGATTCAGTTTGACCTTTCATCCCTACTTTTTTTTTACTAAAACAGTTAACTGTGTATTTTGCTGGTTATTATTACAGTATAATAACTGTATTATAAGTTTTAAAATGTTAAGTTATAAACCAATTTGCCCATTTTAGCCTTGTAAATTTTCCCATTTGTAAGTTAAGATTGGTTTGTATCCTTTTCTTAAAAGTCACTAGAAATGAGCATTTAAAAACCTGTTTTTCAAATATTTTTCCAGAGGCAGGACCCCCCACAATGTCAGAGTCGCTTCTATACCACCTGGTGACAGGCAGTACAATTTCATTCGTAAAGCTCTCAAAAACATAACAGAAAGAAGGCTGTCACAGCAGTGGATCAACATCTGATGACAGGTTAAGCACAAAGAGCTGGCAAAGACACCTCTAGCAATGACAGTCAATGTGCATCAAACTACACAGGACAGTGGATCAAAAAGAGTATGGTACAACAGTGAGCCAATCTGGGAAAATTAACGAGGTTGGAGATAGGTGATTTGATTGTTTCGACTCAAAGCCAAGCTAATCCAAGACTTCCTGTGCTGTTGTATCTTTGCCAAATAGAAACAGTGGGAGGCATAGACAAGATAACAATGATGGATAGAGGCAAGATGTATGTATTACTGTATTTGCATAATTGCATCTGAAACACCAGTGCTTACTTGGCACATGCCAGTACTAGCTCACTGAAAAAACACACACAAATACACTCTCTCACACACACAGACACCGTAGTGGGAGGGTTTTCACTCCAAGTTTGTCTGATCGGGGATCTCAGGGATGGATTTTCAAGCAAAGACACAATCAAACCAGTTAACAAAGCAGACAGGACACATGGGATTGGATTCAATGAATAGAAATAGGATCTATTTCCCTTATCCCTTGGATTGATATGCGCACACACACACGCGCACACATACATGCGCACACATACACACACACACGCACATACACACACGCGCACACATATACACACGCACACACACACACACACACGCGCACACATATACACACGCGCACACACACCCGCGCGCGCGCACGCACACACATACACACACACACTGTCACGGATCAGTCTGAAACTTTCATTGCGCACACCTGGTCCCTTTTCCCACTGATTGTATTTGTATATATGTGCCCTTTGTTCACCATGGTGATGTCGGTTATTGTTACTATGTCCGTTGGTGTGTGAGTACCTGTGCTGTGTATTTTAGGCTTTCGTGCCCTTGTGGATTGCGCAGATGCTTATGGGTCTCGTCCCGTGCGTTAATCATTGTGCGCGTGTCTTATTTACTCAAGGTACATTTTTTCCTTTGTTTTGGGTTTCTGCCCTGTTATTTGTTAAGTGTTTGTTTGGTCTTTGTCCCCGTGCCTTTACAAGTGCACACGGTAAATTGGGTGAAATAAAAACCCATATTAATCATTCCTGCGTCTGTCTCCCGACTCATTCATGCCAACGTGACACACACCTACACACCCACAAACACCTGACACACACACAGAGCCTGATATATACCAGGCTCTGTGTGTGTGTCAGGTGTTTGTGGGTGTGTAGGTGTGTGTCACGTTGGCATGAATGAGTCGGGAGACAGATATATACTAGGTTGTGGATCCGTCCAGAGATTGTGCCCTATAATAAGTGACCCAGAGCTGGCAGCCTCCATTACTTTATACTGAGGCAATCAGTCAGCCTAGCCTACTGATTGGGAGGAAAACAGGCCTTATGTGAGACAGGAGAGGAGAGTGTATTTGTGTACAGAATGTTACAGTATATGGGTCTTTCTATAAACTAGGGTACCAGTGAGGATTTACTACACTGGACAATTATTTCATGACATTAAATTAAGTTATAAGGGGGTATCATAGCTATATTAAATTACATTTGAGTTGATATAAAACCTATGTTTAATCCTTTATCATGATTGGTGTCTGGACGGATTTGTGCACAATTGTGTGACGTTAAACATGACTTTTCTGTCCTTGCATTTATGGAAGTGTAAGTTGTTGTTATAGCATATATTAAGCATTCATCTGTTAAATTACACATTGAACATGAACCTTGTAAGAATCCTGGATCTAGCTGTAGGACAGTTTTTTTGTATTGAGATCTCAGAAATGCAGTGTAGCTACTGTACGTAACATTTAGTGTCTCCTTATGTTATTGGGTGAAAACGGTTTTCATGGGCACACAAATCCAAAAAAGTAAATGACTACAAAATGATTGTCACATATATAGAATGCATTGGCAAGCCCTAAAAAAATGGTAATGGCATACATTGCTTTTTTACACAGTGCTCTGTATGTAACAGAGCACTGTTTCCACAACAGATGTATCTGCTCTCTACAGCTGTGTCTAAATTACTTCTGTTATGATACTTTGCTCTTTGACCTCCCTGTTGTTCCCTTTGCATCCCTGAGGGTTGGGGGGGAAAGGGTACGATAGTCCCCACCCTCTCCTCTCTATGAAGAAAGTGTGTGTGTGTCTGTGTCTGAGTGGCACTTTCATCTGAATGATCAAGTGAGATGGAAATCTTTTGATTTAGGAGAGTTGTCCTGGATCTCTGTCTTTGCTCTCTCCCTCTCTCTCTCGTTCTCTTGTTCTCTCGTTCTCGGTCTCTCTGTCTCTTTCAAAATACTGTCCGTGTTTGGCATATCACCTTCAAGGTTGCTTGGACAATATAGTTCACAAGGACCAGGCATACTGTGTGCCTAGTTGGAAATAATCAACAACCTTTTTCCGTTGAGAGATAGTAGACATCACTAGGATGTAGGATCAGGATCTGGGAGTCTTTTCTATAGATGAAGAAAAAGCTTTTGATAGTGTATGTCATGCCTATCTGTTTAGGACCATGGAAGCTTTTGGCCTGGGTAGTGGGTTTAGATCATGGGTCAAGCTACTGTAGTGCGAGGCTTCCAGTATGGTACATTCGGGGGTGTGGGTTGAGCCGGCTAGTCCCAGGTAGGAGAGGGATTAGGCAGGGGCCCCCACTTTCAGGTGAGTTCTACTGTCTAACCATAGAACCACTGCTGTGTAGGCTGAGGGAGAGGCTGCAGGGGATGTCAGTTCCGGGGGCACTGGGTGGGGAGTTGGTTTCAGTGTCGGCTTATGCTGATGATGTGATGGTTTGTCAAGGGGCATGGAGATGTGGACGACGTTAGCATGGCTTTGGTGTTGTTTGAGCGGGCGGCATCAGCTAAGGTGAATTAGGAGAAGAGCGAGAGTCTGATTATGGCGAGATGGGCCAAAGCAGGATGTCCTAGTCTTCCTGGGGGGCTACAGTGGGGCAGAGTTGGGATGAAGTTCCTAGGGGTATTTTGGGGGTCCTCAGAATTTCAGTAGAGAAACTGGGAGGGGCTGGTGGTTCAGGTTGCAGACTAAGTTGTCTAAATGTTGGTGGTTGTTGCCACTAATGTCTTTCATGGGAAGGATCCTGGTCACTAACAACTTGACCGCTTCAATGCTTTGGCACAGGCTGATGGTGTTGGACCCCCAAAAGAGTCTCGTCAGACAACTGCAAACTTACTTGTGGACTTTTTTGGATCAACACTGGACATGCACAGCAGTGTTACACCTGCTTTTGCATGAAGGTGGACAAGGGCTGGTGGACATTGGGTCCAGAGTTGCACCTTGGACCTGGAGCAAGTTGGTAGGTCAACCATTACTCCACTCGACCGTGCTGTGCTTCGAGCATGAAAAGAGACTCTAATTGTTCACAGAGATGTTTCATGGTCAGGAGCTTGGATAATGGAGGAGCCAGCAACATGGCAAAGACTTCTTCCATAAAGTCCTCCAGGCTGCTGCAGCAGGTGGTGGAGGGGATCCTTGCAGCACCTCCGGGCGCCTTCAGAGAGCCGCAGCAGAATAGGCTGAGACTGGGTTGTCTAACTATGGATGGCAATGACCTACCTTCGTTTACCATCACTGCTGCTGTAGGAGAGTACCAGGAGGGTGAAGATGATTTTATCGGGAAACAATTTATTTTGATAGTCCATCTGTAAATGCTCTACAGACTATCAGTTACATTTCAACTAACTATCTACTAACCCTAACCGTAAACCTTATCCTAACCCTAAACTTAATCTTTACCCTAACCCTTATTCTAAACCTAACCGTAACCTTATAACCTTATCCCTGTATAAGCCTCCAATAGAGAAGTGCACTGCTGATCTAGAGTGGAGGATGATTCACAGGGCTATCGCTATGAACAGATACGTGTGGTATCTTGATCCATCAGTGAGGAGGGGGTGTCTGTTCGATGGGATGAGGAGACAGAGCATCTGTTTTTCATTGGTTCCAGGCTGGCAGGGCTGTTTTCCATCCTGGGTGGGTGGAGTACAGGGCTAGGGTTGAGCTATGCTGCTGTGGCTGGTAAGGGCTCAGCTGCCACAGGAGCATACCTACTGTAAACTGGTGAACCGCCTGGGAGAGTTTGCAGAGGTCAGCCGGGGGGGACAAAGAGGTGGGTTTGGTTTTTAACTTTTTAGGTCCATTACAATGAAGTAAAGATTGTGCCTGTAATGATGTAACTATTGGGCAATTACATTTTTAAATAAAAAATCTGTCTCTCTCATCTGTTCTTATGTTTGGCCTTTTACACTCCTTCTCCTCCCTCCAACAGGAAGAGGAAACAAGGTGGGGTTAACACTTAAGACAGTAATCACATCTGCTTCCCTTAGAGCTGTCTCCCTGGGAGACGGAGGATCTGTCTCCCTGCTAGCTCAAAGTGAAGCCAACTTGTATCAGTAATTGCATAGGGATCCAGAGGGATGGATTTAAAGAGAAGAACTGCAGAGTAATATAATTTTGGATGTGGAAGCGCAGCTACCACCAACTGACAGACTGCTATTTATAGACTTGTTGCACTTTATAGGATAGGACAAAACCAATAGTTGGAACCATATACTGTATGATGGAGAGGCAAGTTTCCATTGTACATCCAAGCTCAGTTTTTTTTAACCTGTTTCTTTACAGCTTTTGAAAACTGTAGGGTATGCCATGTTTTCCCCCCTCTCAGGAGAAGCATCTCACAGCTGGAAGAACATCACAGAACATCACCATCTGACTCCCCCCAGCCTTCATCAACACCCTGTGTTAAGTCACACACACACACACTCCAGTCCAACCCCATCCTCATTCATCATTAGCCACTGGACCCCTCTTAGCTTCCCCTCATCATTTGGGTATTTTTCCATAATCACTGGTAAGTCGAATTAGTCCCAATGTGCCTCTGAGCTGCTCCTGGAGAGAAGAGATTACAGTACTAGAGGGCTGGAAAGAGAGAGGGAGGAAGAGAGAGAGAGGGGGAGGAAGAGAGAGAGGGAGAGGGATGGAGAGAAATAAGAGAAACAAGGTTAGAGGGAGGGATAGAGAGTTACAGAGAGTGAGATGGTACTGAAGAGAAGCATAGAAAAACAGAGCGAGAGAGAAATATATATATATATATATATGAGAAATGGAGAATGACATAACGTCCATACTTCTTCCCTGTAGATATATCATTAACAGGGTCACTTTCGCTATAACAAAAGGTCTTCCTCTTTTAATTTGTTTCCGGAAAAATACAACTGTGAAACATCCACACTCACTGCTCTATCTTTACTTCTACAAACAATAACTGTCACAGCACAATCACTGCATAATCCAGGGATTCCTAAACCTGGTACTCGGGAGCCCTAGTGGTGTACATTTTGGTTTTTGCCCTAGCACTACACAACTGATTCAAAAATCAACAAATCATCAAGCTTTGATCAATTGAATCAGCTCTGTAGTGCTTGGGCAAAAACCAAACCCTTGGGGTTCAGAGCACTGAGTTTGGGAAATGCTGGTAATCACAGCAATTTTAAGACTAGGGTGCTAAAATATGGTGTGAAGTGGAGATAATCAATCTGTTTATTGCAGTTAATGTACTGCCTTCAGGGAACCGTGGAGAAGGAGATGAAGGACTGTGGCCTGTCATGCAAAACAAGTATGATACGTCGACAGAGATGGTCGCCTTGCTTCAGGTCCTTAGAAAACTATGCAGTTATTTGTTTTTTGATGTATTATTTCTTACATTGTTAGCCCAGAAAATCTCAAGCGTTTTTACATACAGTCGGGAATTATTGGATATAAAAGGGATGTCAACTTACCATCATTACGACCAGGAACACGTCTTTCCCGAAGCGGATCCTTCGTTCGGACCTCCACCCTGGACATGCGATCTTATCTGAGGCCGACCCAAAACAACGCGGTCGCCGCAGGAGAGGCAGACGGAGTGGCCTACTGGTCAGACTCAGAAGGCGAGCACACCATCCACCGCTTCCGAGCATATTACTCACAATGTCGAATCTCTAGATAACAAGGTGGATGAAATTAGGGCACGGGTTGCCTTCCAGAGAGACATCAGAGATTGTAACATCTTCTGTTCCACGGAAACATGGCTCATTCAGGATATGTTGTCAGAGTCGGTACAGCCACCCGGTTTCTTCACGCATCGCGCCGACAGAAACAAAGATCTCTCTGGTAAGAAGAAGGGCGGCGGTGTATGCCTAATGATTAACAACTCATGGTGTAATCACAACATACAGGAGCTCAAGTCCTTTTGTTCACCCAACCTAGAATTCCTTACAATCAAACGCCGACCGCATTATCTTCCAAGATAATTCTCTTCGATTACAGTCACAGCGGTGTATACCCCCCCAAATAGATCCCTCGTCGGCCCTAAAATAACTTCACTGGACTCAATGTAAACTGGAAACCATACATCCTGAGGCTGCATTTATTGTAGCTGGGGATTTGAACAAAGCTAACCTAAGAACCATACACCCTAAATTCCATCAGCATATTGAATGCACGACAAGAGCTGGTGGCTATTTGGATCATTGCTACTCCAACTTACCACGACTCCATTTTGCTGCTCCCAGCCTATAGACAGAAACTTAAACAGGAAATGCCTGTGCTCAGGTCAATACAATGCTGGTCTGACCAATCGGATTCCACGTTTCAAGATTGCTTCAATCACGTGGACTCCGGATAGCCTCAGACAATAACATTGATGCATACGCTGACTCAGTGAGCAAGTGCATCGGAGATGTCGTTCCCTCTGTGACCATTAAAACCTTCCCTAAGCGGAAACCGTGGATTGATGCCAGCATTCGCGCAAACTGAAAGCGCGAACTAGCGCTTTTAGTCATGGCAAGGAGACCGGAAACACGACCAAATACAAACAGTGCAGCTTCCCTCCGAAAGGCAATCAAACAAGCAAAGTGTCAGTATAGAGACAAAGTAGTCGCAATTCAATGGCTCAAACACGAGACGTACAGCATGTGGCAGGGTCTATAGTCAATCATGGATTACAAAAAGAAAACCAGCCCCATCGCCGTCTTGCTCCCAGACAAAATAAACAACTTCTTTGCTCGCTTTGAGGACAATACAGTGCCAGTGACACGGCCAGCTACCAAAGCCTTGGGCTCTCCTTCTGAACTAAATGACCATCGCCCCATTGCACTCACTTCTGTCATCATGAAGGGCTTTGAGAGACTAGTCTAGGACCATATCACCTCCACCCTACTGCATAGTCGGAACTAGAAGCACAAGCATTTCGCTAGGCTCGCATTGACATCTGCTAACCATGTGTATGTGACCAATAAAATTTGATTTGGTCCCCAAAAGGCAGAAGATCAGCAGCAGTGGCATTCTCTCATGGAAGCATGTTCCACATAGGAACAAAGATGGTTAAGTAAGTAAATAACTTGTTTGCCTGCAGTCACTATGGAGGAAGTGTGTCATTTGTTTGTACCAGATATGAACCGTGGGGAGATCAAAGGATGTCAAATCCCTAGCTTCTTGAGAAGTCAATGTTAATTTGTCAGCATTAACACTTTCTACTGAGGGAGCCTCCAGAAATGAGGCCCTTTGAAATCATTACCCAGAGTTATCCTTGGGGTCAGATGACCCATTCAGCAGGGTGAATCGACCCATGTAGGTGTGACATTGATGCTCCTTGGTGTAATCTTTGCTATGTTCTTCCCTTTAGTTTTGGGTGCCAACAGGGCTGTGGCGGTCATTCAATTTTGTCAGCTGGTTATTGTCATGCAAATGCTGCCAGTCTCACAGTAATTGACTGCTAATTAACATAAATGTTTAGCATCTCCAGGCCTCCATATACAAGCCGCTGATGTGTGCCTTTCGAACATCAACATTTAAAAAAGTCTAAATCCATTTAATATACACCTTCACAATAAATCCATTATTTATTTTAGGCAGGTCTAAAGAAACATGATACAAAGAAAATGTATTTCAGAACATCCATAGGCGACTCATATTCTGTTCTTATCTGGCTATACACCATGCCATAGGCTGTAGGCTAGTCCATTTAGCAGACAAGATATGCCTATATGTCCCGTGCCTTTATTTTATTGTAATAGAATGGATCTTAGCTGAATACAAAAGAGAGGTTTCACCACTGGGTGTATACAGTGCAGCCAGCTTCTCAGGCTCCATCTCATTGTGCTTCAATCTATAGCTAGAAGACTCCTGATATCTCCAGGAGGGATAAGTATCATTTTTGTTGTTCAGTAGTCTGTCTAGTACTGTCTTTTTGCTAGCTAGGGACATCTACTTTAAGTGCAATCTGTCCTCCCAGTAGGCTACTTGGTGTGTGAACTGCTGACTACCAGAGGTGGAAAAAGTACTTAAAAGTCATACTTGAGTAAAAGTAAAGATGCCTTAATAGAAAATGACTAAATTGAAAGTTACCCAGCAAAATACTACTTGAGTAAAAGTCTAAAAGTATCTGGTTTTAAATATACTTAAGTACAGTGGTAGAAAAGTACTTAATAATCATACTTGAGTAAACGTACAAAGTAAAAGTAAATGCTATACATCAAATTCCTTATATTAAGCAAACCTGAACGCATTATTTTTAATTATCGACAGAAAGGGGCACACTCCAACACTCAGACATAATTTACAAACACAGTGGTTATGTGTTTTGTGAATCAGCCAGATCAGAGGCAGTAGGGATGACAAAGCGTGCCATAATTCTGTCCTGCTTGAGCATTCAAAGTTTAACTTTTGTGTGAGTACTTTTGTGTGTCAAGGAATGTGTAAGGAGTAAAAAGTACATTATTCTCTTCAGGAATGGAGTGGAGTAAAAGTAAAAGTTGTCAAAAATATAGTAGAGTACAGATACACCCCCCCCCCAAAAAAATACTTAAGTAGTACTTAACGCCACTACTGACTACTCACTTGTAGATGATTGTTGACACATCAACCAGGATCAAGGGGCAGGTCAATTTGTGACTTGTTTTGGTAATCAGTGGCTGTATTGGAGGGGAAGTGGTTTCTCCTCTCTTAAGCAATCAAGAATAAGTACAGGGAGGTATGCTCTTCAATTAGTATTAGTACTTCAGTCTTCCTGGTTCCTCAGCGGCCACTGAGTTGCAAAGAAAAAGCCATATATCAGACTAGCCAATAAAAAGAAAAGATTAAGATGGGCAAAAGAACACAGACACTGTACAGAGGAACTCTGCCTAGAAGGCCAGCATCCCGGAGTCACCTCTTCACTGCTGACGTTGATATTGGTGTTTGCGGGTACTATTTAATGAAGCTGCCAACTGAGGACTTGTGAGGCGTCTGTTTCTCAAGCTAGACACTCTAATGTACTTGTCCTCTTTCTCACTTGTGGACCGGGGCCTCCCACTCCTCTTTCTATTCTGGTTAGGGCCAGTTTGCGCTGTTCTGTGAAGGGAGTAGTACACAGCCTTGTACGAGATCTTCAGTTTCTTGGCAATTTCTCGCGTGGAATAGCCTTCATTTCTCAGAACAAGAATAGACTGACGAGTTTCAGAAGAAAGTTATTTTTTACTGCCTATTTTGAGCCTGTAATCAAACCCACAAATGCTGATGCTCCAGATACCCAACAAGTCTAAAGAAGGACAGTTTTATTGCTTCTTTAATCAGTACCAGTTTTCAGATATGGGCCTCTGTACGCCTATGTAGATATTCCATAACAAATTTGCCGTTTCCAGCTACAACAGTCATTTACAACATTAACAATGTCTACACTGTATTTCTGATCAATTTGATGTTATTTTAATGGACAAAAAATGTGCTTTTCTTTAAAAACAAGGATATTTATAAGTGACACCAAACTTTTGAACTGTGTTTTCTATCCCAGTTCACTCTTCTCCCTGTAGGCTTTACAGATACCCCCCACGCTTCTAATTTAGTGTACCCTGCACACACAACCCATGTGGAATTCCTGGGCTCCGGCAGCGTTTGGAACTGCCGATCTACGGTCAAGAATGCAGAGTTCATTTCAGTCTATGCTGCCCTTCAGTCCCTTGACTTTTTGGCCCTGACCGAGACATGGGTCATCCCAGACAACACTGCTACTCCAGCTGCTCTTTCTTCATCTGACTACGGTTTTTCTCATAATCCAAGAGCATCTGGTTGTGTCGGTGTTGGCACAGGTCTACTCATTTCTCCTAACTGGAGATTTTATATTTTCTCGCTCTCTCACCTGTCCATCTGCTCATTTTAATTCCATGCTGTCACTGTCACTTGTCCACTCAATTCTAACATTGCTGTCATCTATCGCCCACCAGGTGCCTTTGGAGAGTTCCTCAATGAACTTGACACCTTGATAAGCTCATTTCCTGACGATGGCTCACCGCTCTTCGTACTTTCCGACTTTAACCTCCACACGTCTGTCTTCGATTAATTTCTTTCGAACTCTCTCTTTCCCCTCCTTGCCTTTGTTGACCTCACCCTTTTCCAATCCCCTCCATCTCACAAGGCAGACAATACGCTTGACCTCCTCTTTATTAGAAGCTGTTCACCTACTACTCTCATTGTAACCCCCTTTCAGGTCTCTGGTCACCACTTTGCTTCCTTTTCTGTGTCTCTTTCCTCCAACCCTAGCCACTCAGCCCTTACCAAGATGGTCATGTGCCATCGCAATCTTCGCTGTCTTTCCCACTACTCTCTCCTCTTCTATCCTATCATCTCTCCCTTCTTCTAAATCCCTCTCTCTCCTGTCTCCTGATTCTGCCTTTTCGACCCTACTCTCCTCCCTTTCCGCATCGTGTGACTCACACTGCCCCCTTTCCTCCCGACCTGCTCAGCCCTCCCCTCCTGCTCTGTGGCTGAGTAACTCATTGCGAACTTACTTACGGAGGACAAATACACTTCCAGAGGACCTATAATCTTTTCACTCCCTCCTCTCTACATTCTCTTCCTCTGTATTCACTGCTAAAGCCACTTTCTATCGCTCAAAATGTAAAGCTTCTGCCTCAAACCTCAGGAAATTATTTTCCACCTTCTCCTCCCTCCTTAATCCTCCACCCCTCTCCATCCCTCCTCCCTCTCTGCTGATGACTTGGCCAACCTCTTTGAAAAGAAGGTTGACAACATCCGCTCCTTATTCAATCAGCCTATTGAGTCTATTGGCCCCACTCACACAGAACCTGAAACCATACCTTTTCAAAGAGTGTCTTAAATAATGCCCTTCCTCAACTTGACCCCCCCCACCCCAAATAACTTTCCAGAACCAACACTTGCACTCGACCCCCCAGCTCTGACTTAGCTGATAGCTATACTTTGTCAATAAAGTAGTTATCTTAAGATGAATGCATTGCAATTTTAGAACTACTCAGAACTAAGTTTTATTCATTATAATTTGTTTATTTAACCTTTAACTAGGTAAGTCAGTTAAGAACAAATTCTTATTTACAATGGTGGCCTACCCCGGCCAAACCCGGACGACGCTGGGCCAATTGTGTACCGCCCTATGGGACTCCGAATTACGGCCGGATGCAACATAACAAAATAAAAACTGCTGATGCCCAAACCAATTTTGAAATTGCACCTTGTGTATTCTAACTCGCAACAGTAAGTTGAGACCCTGACTGACTTCTGCATTTTCATTTATTGATCCAAGGGCCTTCAAAAGGTAGTTTACAACCCTGGTCTAGGCTTATATTCCAAGACTCACGGATAGAAAGTTTGGAGCATAGCATAAGGTAACCAGTCCATCTGATATACAGTACTGTATAATAATATAGTCCACACTCAAAAGTGATTACTAGAATTTCTTTAATTTTGGAGTGTAGACGAGTTATCTACCAAAGGCATCTTAAATCTATGTTCTTTTTGTCTGTTTTTCTGCAGTGTGTAATATGCACTCTTATGAATGCTGGACATGCGTCGGTAGTAGGAGATTAGGCCATGTATTGTATAATGGCACAATCATTATTTTAATGTCGTTTTTTGAGGGGACTTTGGCTCGTATATATGCTTAAGCTCAAATATGCATATGAGTGTTCTACATGCAACATCTTAAATGCTTTGAAATAATATTTACCTTAGAAAGTGTTGGCCATTTCCTTGTTTGGCTTTGAAACAACATTCACCATGACCATGTTTTCCATTCCATTTCAACCTACTGTTGAACTTCTTCAAATTGATCACCACAGTGAGGTAAAACAAAATGTAGCCTAATAGTAAGTTTTAAAAGCATGATACTGTTTTGAAGATAAGTGTTTGTGATTGTCGTTTGCATTGATGTCAGAGTGGTTTGAGGGACAATAGAGCCCTGAGTACCGGGTCATTAGTGACTACCAACTCAAATCAAATCAAATCAAATCAAATTTTATTTGTCACATACACATGGTTAGCAGATGTTAATGCGAGTGTAGCGAAATGCTTGTGCTTCTAGTTCCGACAATGCAGTAATAACGAGCAAGTAATCTAACTAACAATTCCAAAAAAAACTACTGTCTTATACACAGTGTAAGGGGATAAAGAATATGTACATAAGGATATATGAATGAGTGATGGTACAGAGCAGCATAGGCAAGATACAGTAGATGATATCGAGTACAGTATATACATATGAGATAAGTATGTAAACCAAGTGGCATAGTTAAAGTGGCTAGTGATACATGTATTACATAAGGATGCAGTCGATGATATAGAGTACAGTATCAACGTATGCATATGAGATGAACAATGTAGGGTAAGTAACATTATATAAGGTAGCATTGTTTAAAGTGGCTAGTGATATATTTACATCATTTCCCATCAATTCCCATGATTAAAGTGGCTGGAGTAGAGTCAGTGTCATTGACAGTGTGTTGGCAGTAGCCACTCAATGTTAGTGGTGGCTGTTTAACAGTCTGATGGCCTTGAGATAGAAGCTGTTTTTCAGTCTCTCGGTCCCAGCTTTGATGCACCTGTACTGACCTCGCCTTCTGGATGACAGCGGGGTGAACAGGCAGTGGCTCGGGTGGTTGATGTCCTTGATGATCTTTATGGCCTTCCTGTAGCATCGGGTGGTGTAGGTGTCCTGGAGGGCAGGTAGTTTGCCCCCGGTGATGCGTTGTGCAGACCTCACTACCCTCTGGAGAGCCTTACGGTTGAGGGCGGTGCAGTTGCCATACCAGGCGGTGATACAGCCCGCCAGGATGCTCTCGATTGTGCATCTGTAGAAGTTTGTGTGCTTTTGGTGACAAGCCGAATTTCTTCAGCCTCCTGAGGTCCAAAGAGGAGATTACTGTGACTCAACGGTGGAATTTGATTTCTCTCATGACTCATGACTGTCTGTTTGGTGGTAATACGCTACCATAACAGCCCTTGTTGCCAATTCCATTTCAGTTCATCCAAAACAGGAAATAATTTAAGTTATAGAACACATCACCAACATTGACATTTTTCTTGTAGAATCCAATGTTTTTAATGGTGATGAATTGCAATGGAATTTATGCCAACTCTGTTGCCCTTGCTTGGTGAAGGGAAGAAAACGAAACAGAAAAGAATCTAATTGAAGAGAGGAGAGTAGAGAAGGAGAGAAGAGAATAACAAAGAACAGGGAGATGCGGTGATGAAGGAGGTGGGGAACGAGAGGGGGGACTGTTTGCCATGATCAAAACAGAACATGACTCGTACCTGCAGGGAGCCTCTCTCTCTCTCTCTCTCTCTACCACTTAACTCTGCCTGGGTTCTATGTGCTGAATCAGCATGGCCACGCACACACGGAGCACATGCTCACACAATCCATTCATCAACCCCCCCCCGTCTGCCTCTGTCTCCCTGCCACATATAAACTCACATGGAACAGTGTTCTGTGTGATACCACAGTCTGTGTTGGATGTATATTGCTCCCCAACACATTGTTATTCCACCATTTAAACCTTGGCATGCATCTCTCTATTCAAATCATCTATTTTCACTCATTTGCCAAGCAATTTGTTGACATTGCATGACAATGTGCACACAGTAAAAAAACGCTACCACTCCAAATATCTTATTGTAACGGCATCCTTGTGACGACACTGTGGCTTACAAGCTCAGCATTTTAACCCCAAGATTAAAGAGAAGATAAATCACCACCACATAATCATAAAATAGCCCTGAAGCCCACATTGTACTGTACAATTGAAGACAGAAGCAGCAGTGGGCTCTGGCTCTCTGGCTCTCCGCACATTAGTGGTTAGCTTAGATTATCCCAGGTCTACCAGGGACGCTACCAGTCACGATAGCGATTAACGGTGCACGTCGTGGCAGGAGCCGCTGCTGCCACTGCAGTTCCTCTCTGTGCTTAAGAGCAGCACCTGGTGGGATTAGTGACTCGGGGAATTTCTCTAGCGTTAGAAAGCGGGATTGTTTCCTAGCGTTAAACATGCCTCCCTTGGACAGATGCAGATTTAAATATAGTCCCCCTCCTCCCTCACCCCTCCGAACCCCACCCCTTCTTCCCCAACTCATCCCTCCTCCCCCTCCCCTCCTCCTCATCCCAGTATGACAGCTTGGCTAGCCGTACACACACTCACAGCAGCAGTGAGGAAGCGAAGGTCTCCATAGAAAGATGAGGTTAGAGAGTTGGATTAGGTAGCGAACGTAATACTCATAAATGTCATGGACATATGGCCTGGGGCATGATGACAGCAGAGAGAGGGGAAGAGAGGAAGAAAGAAAGGGCTGAGTTGGCGGCGTTGCCCTGGTTTGACACTGTTGTGTGGAGCCTGAGAGGAGGCTCTCCAGCTGCCCTCCTCCAGAGAGCCTCTTCTCTCCCAGTTGTTCCCCAAGGCAGAGTGCTGCTGACTGGGCTTGCCCGGTGCACACTAGGGCATCCACTTCTGGATCCTGCATTAGTTAGCGCAGCTGGACGTGACACCATGCAGCTCCCCAAACACACAGGCAGAGCACACACTCATGCCATAGTGTCTCACACACGGACTTAGCGCACATACACAGAGTTATTTATACACAGTTATTAACATCAACACACTCTAACTCATGAACACACACAGATCACATGCACACCTATGAACACAGTGTCACTTACATGCACACATGAACGCTCGCTCACATGCACATAAACGCACACACTCACTCACTCACTCACTCACTCACTCACTCACTCACTCACTCACTCACTCACTCACTCACTCACTCACTCACTCACTCACTCACTCACACACAATGCAACAGCCCTGCAGAGCTGGGAGCTGTCTCACCGACCTGTTCCAGGCCTGGGCCTGACGTTTTCCCTCCTGACACTCAGCCATGCTCTCTCCTACCACTTCCCCTAGCTGTATAGCATCATGTAAACACTGTATCCTCTCTAAACAGCCACATTACACAGCTGTACTCATAGGGCATTGGAAGCATGCGCCATAGAACCCATCAGTCCTGTGTCCCTGTCGTGTGCCCCCCTCCTCCCTTCTCCTCCTCACTTCTTTCCCCTCCTGGTGTGAAGCAGCTGTGGACCACCATAAATTTTGCGCTCAATCATCATGTGATCATCCTGCGCTTACCCTTCTAAACTGTATCTACTCTTCACCAAATACCTAGTATGTAGCTTAGTGACTGCATCCTATTTTGTTGTTAGTTTGTTAGTTATTATACTACCCTCGCTCTGGGCTGTTATTGCTCTTGGCTGACGTCTGATGATGAGGTGTAGTTAAAACACACAGGGTAAAGGGTGTGTGTGGGGTGGGGGTGGGGGGGTAAATATTGACATTGGTCTCCCCTCCAGCTTTCCTTTCCCCTGTTTTTCATTCAGTGTGTCATATAAAGCCATTGACAATATGAGTGTGGCTAGGTGTGTTTGTAGAAAGACTGATGGATGGATGGACGGCTGGTATTACCCAGTCTCCATTGATGAGGGGAGGTGGAAATGCTGAGCAGAGACATTAAATATTAGAGCGAGCACTCGTAAAGATCACTCACACAGGTACTCTGTGTGTTGAGGCAGGTGAGGGGGGGAGAGCAGTGCTTTTCATAAAGAGATGTTTGAAATGTTTGAGATGTTTAGGGGTCCAGGCTGTAAAATGCAGGGTGTGAATAGGCTGTTGAGTGGTGTGTTTACCGTGGTTGGTTTTGTGTGTGCACACGTTTATGCGTGCCTCTGCTCTGAGCCAAAGGAAATCCTCAGAGAGGGGAGAGACCCGTTTGGCCTGCTTTAATCCCTGAATCCAATCCCTACTTGTTGACAGTCCACACACCCTGGAGTGGAAAAGGTGTCATGGTAGAATACATAGTGCAGCCAAAGCTGCGAAACGCATCATGGTTTCCGACATGAATCACTTGCATTAGTCGATGTAAGCACACTGTATAACACAAATCTGTCAACCCTCTCTATGAGGTTCCTTCCTGTATGTACTGTCGAATGTGCTGACACATTGAGGTTGTATTATTGCTTAAGGAAACTGATAAACACTGACAAACATATTGTTAATGTCAGGATTTACTAGGAGTGGTGGGTGGAATCAGGCGCAGAGAGCAGGGTTCAGTAGATTGTCAATTTATTCTCCGGCGCACAAAAACGGTCACGCCAACACACAGGGCGCATACAATAGACCAGCACCAAACACAGGACCAAAATAGTCCGGAGAATAACCATACGAAAACCACCATACAACAGAGTAACAAAAACAATCCCGCACAAAACAAGGGCGGGACAACCTACTTATACATAAGGACGCTAATTAAATTAAAATACACACAGGTGAAACTAATAAGACAAAACCAACAGACAAACGAAAAAGGGATCGGTAGTGGCTAGTAGGACTGTGACGACGACCGCCGAGCACCACCCGAACAGGCAGGGGAGCCAACTTCGGCGGAAGTCGTGACAGTAAAAGCAGGGTAGAACCGGGCCATTGTCATCCCAGCATTAAAAACATAGTGGGTGGCTGCCACTACTCTATATGCTGACTCATCTAACAGTCAGAAGAGGACAGGGCAAATGCTGGAGTGTGGGAAATAGAAACAAAATATACTGAGGCCAACTTAGCATCCCTGCCTATGTTGATTCACCTGCTCAAATAAAGAAGGGGAATTCTGATTTGTTTGGGTATAAAACTGGTCAGGGTTTATTGTTTAGACCCATCTACTGACTGGGTGTGAGTGACAACAGGAGTTGGAAATGGGCTGTCATACACTGTAGACAGAGGGACTATCTTCACCCTCGATGCACACAACTTTGAATCACATATTGTGCTTTAACATACTAAATTGGGAATCAAAATCTAAATAATGTTTTCATTAGCCTTACATAATGCCACATATTGAAAACAGATGGAATGAGTGTTTCCGAATCCTTCATTTTCAAAGATGCAACCTGGCGCATGCAGCTGTTATTGTTTCACCTGATGAGTGAGTCAACATTAGCCATCGATTTGTATTGAAGCTCAACCTGCCACAGGCACTTCTGCATTCATCTGTCTAGTTATCCTGTACAGAGGCATCTCTCCATAGCAGATCACACAAAAGCAGTCCAATAATTATATTTTGTAAGGAAGAGGTAAAGAATGAGAGGGAGAGAGATACACTTGGATACCTGACTTTGTTTTATCTAATAAACAACCATACTCAAGGCAAGTGTTTAGTGCTTACAGTTGCATTTGCTGCTAACAAATGATGACAATCTCCATTCAGAGCAGCCTCTGTACTGGCCTTGAACAGACTGTATCATACATTGCTTTTATCAAACATGAGGAACACCTTCCTAGTATTGAGATGCATTCCACAGGGGTACTCTCCTATGTTGACTCCAATGTCAAGTTGCACATGGGAAACTGTTGAGCATGAAAAATGCCTGCTGTTTACTACCATACCCTGTTCAAAGACATATGTTGTCCATTCACCCTCCGAATGGCACACATACACAATCGATGTCTCAAGGCTTAAAACGCATCCTTTAACCTGTCTCCTCTCCTTCATCTACACTGACATCAATAAGGGATCAAAGCTTTCACCTGGATTCACCTGGTCAATCTGTCATGGAAAGAGCAGGTGTTTCTGATGTTTTGTACGCTCGGTGTATAATTGCCCTGCGAAATGCTACCATACTTGATTATGATATGCCTAAGGCAGGCTAGCTAGACAAGCCAGTCAATTTACCCAGTCAATTACTGTAGAAAAACAGAACTTCCTTATTGACCTGGCAAAAAAAGATGCCTTGCCTAAAGTAAAAAGGACTGCACTGCCTAATAATGCAATCTCTGTCATTCACCAAGATGTATGTCTCATTTTCAGTCCATTGATGTCACTTTAAAACTACAGACCACTTCTGAAAGTTCTCTGTCCAGCCTCCCATCTCATCCCATGGTGGTAATTGGTCCGGTGCTGATAATTACCCATAGGCCACCACTGGGTGACGGAAGGGCGACATGACAGGCCGTCTAATGACACAGGATGTTTTACTGAGCGGGGTCTGCTCCCTGCACCCCCACACACACTAATGAGGAACATGGACCTTGTCTGGCTGATAGTCACAGAGGAGGAGTATTAGGTAACACCACAGGGATGTTACCATGTGTCGTCACCAAACTCAGCCCCCATTAAAAAGGTATACAGTAGGTATCTATGCAGCAAAGTGGGACATGTTTATTTTTGATGTCCATTCACTCAGAAGTGCACAATGTTTGGGATATTGACACATATGACGCATACAGTGCATTCGGAAAGTATTCAGACTTTTTACACATTTTGATACGTTACAGCCTTATTCTAAAGTTAATGAAATACCTTTCCTTTCTCATCAACCTACACACAATAGCCTATAATGACAAAGCAAAAACAAGTTTTTAGAACATTTTGAAAATGATTATTTTTTTCCCATAAATATTCAGACCCTTTGCTATGAGGCTCGAAATTGAGCTCAGATGCATCCTGTTTCTACAACTTCATTAGAGTCCATCTGTGGTCAATTCAATTGATTGGACATGATTTGGAAAGGCACACACCTGTCTATATAATATCCAACAGTTGACAATGCATGTCAGAGCAATAACCAAGCCATGAAGTCGAAGGAATTGTCCGTAGAGCTCTGAGACAGGATTGTGTCGAGGTACAGAAACATTTCTGCAGCATTGAAGGTCAGAGAGGTGACCAAGAACCCAATGGTCACTCTGACAGAGCTCCAGAGTTCCTCTGTGGAGATGGGAGAACCTTCCAGAAGGACAACCATCTCTGCAGCACTCCATCAATCAGTCCTTTAGAAAAAAGATTCTCTGGTATGACGAAACCAAGAATGCCAAGCATCAGATCTGGAGGAAACCTGGTAGCATCCCTACAGTGAAGCATGGTGGTGGCAGAATCATGCTGTGGGGATGTTTTTCAGTGTCAGGGACAGGGAGACTAGTCAGGATCGAGGGAAAGATGAACGGAGCAAAGTACAGAGAGATCCTTGATAAAAACCTCAGACTGGGGCAAAGGTTCACCTTCCAACAGGACAACGACCCTAAGCACACAGCCAAGACAACGCAGGAGTGGCTTTGGGACAAGAATCTGAATGTCCTTTAGTGGCCCAGCCAGAGCCTGGACTTGAACATCTCTGGAGAGACCTGAAAAAAGCTGTGCAGCAACACTCTCCATCTAAACTGACAGAACTTGAGAGGATCTGCAGAGAAGAATGGGAGAAACACCCCAAATACATGTGTGCCAAGCTTGTAGCGTCCTACCCAAGAAGACTCGAGGCTGTAATCGCTTCCAAAGGTGCTTCAACAATGTCCTGCATAAAGGGTCTGAATACTTATGTAAATGTAATATTTACGTTTTTTATTCTTAATACATTTGAAAAAAAAATCTAAAAGCAAAAACAGGTTATGTCATTACGTGGTAAATTGATGAGGGGGAAAAAACTATTTAATCCATTTTAGAATAAGGCTGTAATGTAACAAATTGTGGAAAAAGTCAAGGGGTCTGAATACTTTATGAATGCACGGTATAGTGTAGTCTGCTTCTCTCCCCTGGCCGGGGTTTTCCAGCTCATGTGATGTTGATGAATGACCACAGCTCCGTGTATCTCTTCCTATCCCTTCCCTGGATGGATATTTGTGAACTGAAGAAAAAATCCAATCAACTAATCTCCCTCTTTTATTCGCCACACACCCCACTGCTCACTTTGTGCTCAGATCAGCAGTGTACTTGCTTACTGTGTGTGTGTGTGTGTGTGTGTCCATGTACGTGCGTGTGCGCGCAGGTTTCATGATTTCCAAGGACTTGTCTTTTAAAATATGATATTGTGCACATGTCAAAGCAGGGAACTGTGTGACAATGTATTCAATGTTTTAGTATTCAGTTGCTTCAGTAGAATTCTACTTCAGAGAACCTTTAACAGTTCACCTATCTTTAAACAACAGCTTTTCAGCTTGTTATTTACGATTTGATCTATTGACAAGCAAAAAGGGCACTGCTCTCAGATCGCTTAGCTGTAATTATGACACTAATTGAGTGGTTGAGAGAGGTTATTCTTTGTTTACACAGATTTCCAAAGCTATAGCTTGCTGTCTCTGTTGCTGTTCACACCTCAAGTACTCTGCCAATTCCTGTTTAAAGACTCTGGAACATTGGGGACGACTAAGTATTTTTTTTATCCTCCAGCTTTAGGCTGGATGTGTCAATGTGTAATTCATACATAATCTATGAGCAGAATTACTGTTTTACCTCAATTAGCCTTTAAATCCCTAGTTTGAAAGCAAATGTTTTTCTGGCAGCATTTCCCCGACATTTCCCCCCACGTGGGCCAGACCCCTAGCAATTCGAGTTATAGCCAAAGAGCTTCAGCCCCTCGTCATTTGAGTGACAGCTAGCAAGATACTCACACAGCAGAGAGAGAGAGCAACGATGTGGTGCTCATATCTGCACCTACAGTATGTGAGGTAGTACACCATTTAAGGGGGGGAACACTTTTGGCTCATGCGTGCTACTTTCAGAACGACTGGCATAAAAGTATACAAAAGTACCGAAGAATATCTGTTAACCTTTGACTTTCATCATGGACACATCTCTGCCATTCAGGTCGCCTGGAATCAAACACTGGAGTGAAAGCTCTGCATGGCAGAGGCATAACTGACCACATTAGATTGGCGGGTTCTTCAAAGACAGACGGGTCCCACCGGAGCTCATATTATCACGGTTACACTGGTGAGGGCCAATAGAAATTGGCCTTGAGTAGTGGTCTGGATGGCAGAACAGAGAAGCAGCTATTTGTCACACTCAGCCCCTCAGGCCCACTGTAACTTCCTCACCATCCCTGTTATTCTTAGACAGTGGGTGCAGGAAGAGAGCAGTGAGCATTGGAGGCCTTCCTATGGGGATTTGTCTCTGACACCACACAGAGAGATGGAGAAAAGGTCGGAGCAACGAGACTGTCAGCGCCACTTTCTTAGAGTTGCTTCAGGTCACCAGCTCCTTAGTCACAACGTCCCTGTGCTCACAGT
Organism: Oncorhynchus tshawytscha; assembly: GCF_018296145.1. NCBI lineage: Eukaryota > Metazoa > Chordata > Actinopteri > Salmoniformes > Salmonidae > Oncorhynchus > Oncorhynchus tshawytscha. Next base: position 70,083,343 of record NC_056429.1, on the reverse strand, counting down.
ACCCTTGTCACCTCCAGTCAGGCTGCCCTCCAGAGTTAGCATGCGATTGGTGACTGTAATCCTCCAAAAAAGTTGCAGAGGAACTCGGATAGGAGAAGAACCCCCTGTTCTCTTGAGTGTAGGGTGTCTGCCCAGTAGGTAAAAACCCGCTTTGGTGATGAAATTTAACTTCCGTATGTTATATTTTTCAGTGGGGTCTTTCTCTAACATGTCATTAACATTATATCCGAAAAGTTGTATTTCGTAACCTAATACATCCGATAATAAGCATTGAGCTCTGTTGACATAGGTTTCTTATAAAAAACTTTCAGGATTTTACATTTTGCGGTCGTCATCTGTCGCTGGTCGCAAAAAGAGAAATTTGCATGGTACGAGCTGAATTAAAAGCAAAAGGCTTTGAAAATAAGCCTGATATACGCTCAGAGCTCCGTTGACATTTCACAGAGAAGCTTGTTTTTGTGAGAAATCTTAGAAAGAGTTTTGAATTTCGAATTAATATGAAAGGCCTATACTGAAATATGAAAAATACTACATGTGAATTCTCAAAATTGATATCCATCTTAACTCTAAGTTATTTGATGTCCTGCGGATTCCAGAAGAACAATGATGAGTTCAACGGGAACGTCTTTCTGGTAACCAGTAGCCTTATTAATTATTGCACAGAATGCAGCCGAGCTGACGCAATGCAATTTTCCTGATACAGTATTTGACCACTTTTTTCCTCTGGCTTCCTTTGATTTAGTCACCTTAATTTTGGCCATCCTACAAAGGTAAAAACTCTTTTGAACAGATTTTTGAACAGATTATGATAGAGACATGAGGTTTGGACCATTTCTTAAAAGAGTATCTACATAATTAGCATGCCATTTGTTCAAAATATGTGTTTTTAATTGGACACCTTATTGAGTGTCACCCCTCTCCTTGTCACAAGCAGGTAAGCCTGTATGTAGAGGCTATAGCTTCTCCAAGGTCAGAGCAGAATAAGCCAGCGAGCAGCTTCACAATAGAGGCTCCAACAGTAACCCATTGAAGAAGTCAGCACGCTTTCCCCCTCCCTGGCCTGTTCATGCTCATATTGATGGTGATAGCAGAGTACTATTTCTATAGACGGATTTATACGGCCCCATACTTAATACTTCCAGAATAACTATGCAACAAAGGGGAGAAGGAGCCGCAAGGAGCAAAATCCATCCATCATTTATTCAGTCCTGCCGCTATGCAATAGAGAATCCTGCTCTCCTGCTATTGCTTCTCCAATGTGGTATTTATATTATTAGTTCAAATGAGGGTTTCTTATGAATGCAGTCACCCTGACTAGCACTTGGGAGAGATCGCTGCACCATTAAGAGAAAGTCCAACTGCTACAACAACAGGATTCAGGCTGAGCTAGACAAAATTAAATAAGAAGTAGCGTAAGAGAGTAGAAGGAAACGTTTTCGTCATCTGCACAGTCCCTCCATGGGAATGGTTCTGGTAACAACACCCATCGACTCTGTCGATGACTGTTATGCACTGAAGATGCAATTTGAATCATCCTGTTATCATTACTCATCATATAATGTGTGTCTCTCACACTTATTCTCCCCACAGCCCACTGCCCACTCTGATCAGCAGAGTGTGTGTGTGTGTCCATGCATGTGTCCTTGTGTGACTCTACACTTCTGTTTACTCAGACAGTCCAGGGGTTTGTCTTGTCCACTCATCTCCTTGTCCTGTCAGGGTCCATTATGTCTGTTGGCTGTGAAAGGTGCTGAGTGATGATAAGTTCATCTCAGTCATCAGCGACACAGTGTCTGCTCCCCAAGGTACAGTATTCACTGTCTTTAAATGAGACAGCAGCCCAGCTAACACATAACGTTATGAGAACAATATGATTCTTAGAGCTTGGTGAGAGTATGATTGTCCTATGGTTATTTTGCATACAACCTTTGCACAATGTTCTGGGAATGGATACCCAGCTAGCCCATAACGTTCTTAAAACCATATGTTTCCAATTTCAGTACTTCTGCATAATGTTTTCTACAGGTTTCCTTATGGTTCTATTTAATTCAAGTAATGTTCGCAGAATGTTCAGAGAATGTTAAGAAACAATGTTCTGTGGTAATTTCAATACTTCAGCATAATGCTTTTTGCAGATTTCCTCATGGTTCTATTTAAAGTTGTGTTAAAAACCACAAGAAAACATTAGTAACATTCAAAGAACGTTCTAAGAATGTTATTTAAAAACATAAACATTCCGTTCTCAGCATCAAAAAAACGATCTATCCTCTAGCTTGTTAAATGTTTTCAGGTGTGTTGGCCACGCCCACTAATTGGCTGATTTTAATAAGTGCTTGTTTCCTTTGAAATGGCATCTATTTGAATAGACTAAAATGAACAGCTTTGTAAGAGTTAAAAACATGACATGCTAGCTCCATGGGTTTGAATCCCACTGACGCCGTACCACAATAGAAAATACATGTTTTTATCTGATTAACACTTAAGGAAATGAATTTCCTATGTGTCCTACGGATGCAGTGTGACGTCCTTTACAGTGGTGTCGCGACCCGGATCTACATTTGGGCTGAGGTCGCTTTTGAGGGGTGAATGTAGCACATGAGGATGTGTGAAACGTACTCCTCAGCCTGAAGTGTCCCCATTTGCGCCACTGAATAGCTAGCTTTTTGTCTGGCGCCGACCGGTTATATGCTCCAGGAGGGTGGTGTGTTAGCAACGCAGAGGTCCTGGGTGCGAGCCTCGGTGTGAGCCAAATCAGGAGGAAGTGGTACAAGCAGCGTGTTGTCCTTTACAGAGGCACACATTACCCGGCAGGCCTATGCTAAAGTAAAGGACTGAAGCCCCAGGAATTATTCCGAATTTGAACCCACTGTTGCCTCTCACATTACAGTGTATCTACAACACACCAAGAAGGAGAGGGCTGGCCTTAGCCCTGCTCAAGGGATGACTAACCTGTTGATTTTAGTCATTTAGCAGACGCTGTTATCCAGAGAGACTAGGGTAAAGTGCCTTGCTCAAGGGCACATCAACAGATCTTTCACCTACAGTGGTTCTTCCTTTAAAAGTTACGAGCTTATGCCGCGACCGTTAGTGGGCTTGGGGATACCAACCAAATACTTTTCAGTAACTGGCCCAACGCTGTTAACCGCTAGGCTACCTGCCGATGGAGGATCTGGGAGGGAGTTAAGCCATTCACTGCGCTCTTATAGACCTTGGCTAAAAACATTTTTACCACAAGAAGCACCGGTCTGACTATGCAAAGCATTGCATAATGTCCCTTAACGCTGAGTGGCATAGTGTCTGACATTTTGGGAAGTGTTTGAAATTGTTTGCTTTGAGATCCGGTTGGTCACAGCTTTGTATTGTTCCTGCTTGCGATACTGTGGGCCTTTGATGAACGTATTTCAGCATCTCCAAGAATCAGCTTTTATAAAAATAACAAGTATGGCCAACAGTATAGACCCGCGCGGTGGGGTTAGAGTGAGGCCTCTGAAGATTAAAATACATCTCTCCGCGTCCCTAAAATAACACTAGGATGTCCTCTAGTATTTTTTTACTTAACTAGGCAAGTCAGTTAAGGACAAATTCTTATTTACAATGACACCTTAGGAACAGTGGGTTAACTGCCTTGTTCAGGGGCAGAACAACAAATTTTTACCTTGTCAGCTCAGGGATTTGCTCTAGCAACCTTCCGGTTACTGGCCCAACGCGCTAACCACTAGGCTACCTGCCACTCATGAAATAAGAGATACAGGTGTAACCATTGATTGTTAGTGTTGAGCTATATGTATGTGCTCTCCTCCTTGTTGTTATATAATTCTTGCAGTTTGAATCAGTGCCAATGCACAGCGTTCTCCAATCATGCTAATCAGGTATGGGACACTCCAGTCCTCAGGGGTCTGATTGGTGTCACATTTCTGCCCCTGCACCAGCTAACACACCTGACTCCAATAATTAACTAATCATGATCTTCAGTCTAGAACGCAATTTGTTTAATCAGTTGTGTTTACTAGGGATAGGCAAAAAGTGTGACACACCACTCCGGCCCCGAGGAGTTGCCCATCCCTGAAATGATGCATAATTGGACATAACTGGACATAATTGATGCAAGCAGCCATGTCCCCTATTGTACTATGTTACATGTACGTAGGATCTATGCTTTTTACTCTACTTTTTGACATGCCCTTTGGATTTAAAAATATTCATGTATTTTGAAAGGGGTTGTAAAATGTTGCTGACAAAACACAAAGGAGAAGAGATGCTGGAAAAACAGTGCCTTTCACTGTAAGATTACAGTTCCCACGAGACAGTGTAAAGCAACAGATCAAGGTCCCTCTTGGTTTAGAAAGTCTCACGGGAACTGTGCCCTTGCAGTAAAAGGCCCTGCTTTTCCCAACGTCTCTTTTCTGTTTTGTCAGTTTGGGGGGCTGAGAGCCGAGGGTGAGGGATCACCATGGTAACAGTTACTGTGGAGCCAGGGGAAGGTTGCTAAGGTCATATACACTCCTGGGCAGTTTATTAGGTACACCGATCTAGTAAGCTAAGCTTCCGAGTGTACTGAAGTCCATTGTCTCACCTCTACTGTTGATGGATAACCCTGTTGTGATGTCATTGGGCTTGTTTGTTTTTGTAATGCATTTTTTCTTCATCTTTTTTTCCATCATCACTTTGTAAAATAGGGAACAAGCTACACAAATAGCAAAGCTGTCTCAGGAAGTATTTGAAGTATCTCAATATGGTATAACCTACCAATCGGTGTATATGAAGAGCCGTGGAGGGCCGAATCTCACAATGTTGCAGTCCAGAAATTAGAACTTTACCATCAATGCCAAAAGCCTGGGCCTCTGATGGAGACTGTAGAAATGTCATCAATGCATGCTTCAGTATTCCCCCTTCTCTCTAGGAGCATTTCTGTGCCCAGGCCTCATAGACGTATGGAAAGTATCCCACCCTGGTCACCAATGTAGCTGACCGATGTAGAGAGAGACAAGTGTCTTAGCAGAATGCAATCTAAATCTTGTGTGGTCTAGAGACGAGAACTCTACCATCTATGGCAAAAGCCTGGGCTCCTGACAGAGACAATAGAATTCTCATCACTGCATGTTACAATAGTCAAATACTCTGTTTGTCACCTGTCAAACTGATTCTACATTGAATATAGTCTTTGAGATGCTCAAACAAGCATGGCGATGTGTAGTTGGTGTTGTTCAACTCTAAAATGCACTAGACTGTGTAAGACAAAATCCACAAAGAAAAGACAACAGGCAAATGCATATGTGGTCCAAATGTCTAAATAGTGGGCTAGTTCAAACTGCACTATTGTTGCCATTAAACTCTGTTAATGTTTTAAAGTCAACATTGGCCTCTTGGTGAAATCCCTGAATAGTTTCCTTCCTCCCCGGCAACTGAGTCAGTATAGACTGTACTATACTGACTCTGTTTTACAAATCCTTTATTGAGAGTATTTTAATTTTTTGTATTGTTTGTTGGTTTGGCAATGCCTCTGTCAGCGAGGGAAACATGCTGAGAAGGATTATTACCGCAGCAAGCAAGGTACTTGGAGTCAAACAGACAGGCCTGGATGAGATCTTTAAGGTCAGGGCCCTCCGTAAGGCTCACAAAATCATTTTAGACCCAAGTCACCCCCTGTACCTGGACTTTGAAGTACTCCCCTCTGGGGGCAGGTATAGGGCACCCCTCAGCAGGAAAAACAGAACGAGACAAGCATTTGTGCCAGGTGAGATATCCCTCCTAAATAGCTCGGGCGACTGTTCCCATTGACTCCGTAAGGCCAGCAGGCTAGTCTTTTCCTCTTTTTATTTCATGTTTTATTTCTTACTATTATTATTTTTATTGGTGCGTAACTGTTATGAAAGTTGTATTGTAAATTTTGTTTTGTATTTAAATGCCACTTTAAATGTGTACATGACACTGCAACAAAATTTCCCCATGGGGACGATAAAGTCAGTAAGTAAGTAAGAGTAAGAAAGGATACCTGTGTCTTTGTAGTGACTTTGTATTGATACACCATCCAAAGTGTAATGGTGTATTCACCAGGGTCAAAGGGTTATTCAATGTCTGCTTTTTTTTACCCATCTACCAATAGGTGCCCTTCTTTGCGAGGCACTGGAAAACCTGCCTGTTCTTTGTGGTTGAATATGTGTTTGAAATTCACTGCTTGACTGAGGGACCTTATCAATAATTGTATATGTGGAGAACAGAGATGAGGTAGTCATAAAACATGTATGCAAAACACTATTATTGTACAAAGATGGAGCCAATGCAACTGAGTCCAGGTTGGTTAGCTGGCGGTGAACTATGTGGTTGTTGAGGGCAGCAGTGGAAATTAGATGGAAAAAGATCTTCTTATACCACTTTTTTTGAGCGCATTCCACAAAGCTGTTGATCATGTCCACCTTATCCCCTGCCCCCATTTGAGGTTATAGTCAAGCCACAGTCTGATTTGATCTTTCTCTCTCCTGTCTGGTGGTCCACCTTCCCTGTGGCTGACATGGTTGCTGTATGGACAGTGGAGAGGAAATGGATGTCTCGGTTGTCATACAACTTTACAGCCAGCTGTTGACTGTTCTCGTTGAACTCCACCTCACCTCTCTGCATCATCCAAATCAAGGCATCACCTTCCTGTTTGACCAGACTGTGCCAAAAGCCCTGTGCTGTTGGAGAGAATATGCTGGAAGAGTGTGAGACTACCGTACCAATTGTCCATACACAAAGTTTGCCCCCTCCCGAGATGAGCCTGCATGGTCATCATGCACCCCAAACCCCTCATAATGTTTGATGTCAGTGGTGAACCCTGTGTACACTATAATGTCCTGGACAAATTCTGTCTTCACAAGTCAAAATATATTTGTTAAAAACCACAGGTGTGGACTAACAGTGAAATACTCTGACTCATTATCAGAACTGACAAAATTCTCCAGAATTTCTGCATTTTTTTGTTTTCTCCTTTTGAAAGACCATGCTAATGCTACAGCTTAAGCCCACTAGCTGCATACATAAACCACACTGAATGGCTTCGATTGAGCGCCAGAGGCTACGTGATTGACTGCCGGCACGCACCACTTGTATCAATATACTATATCATTATCAGAAAATGGTTTGGGTGGTAGTAATTTATTTCTTTACTGTTTTATTCACGTTTTCAAGTACGGGTGACAAATTATACATTCCGATTCTTGCATAGATTTAATGGACACATGTGTAAAATACTTTTTTAAAGGTTGTGCTGATTATTATGAGCTAATGCTAAGCTAATTGCCAGCTACTGTATGTGTGGAGCCATGTTTGTTGACATCATACAATGCATTCTGGGTGTCACGGAAACATCTGTCAGACCAATGATATTATACTAAAACGAGGTGAAGGGATGGTTTACTCGTCTTTTGAGTAAACTTCCGGAAGTGAATGATGGTAGACAACACACCCCCTTCAACGTGCACACTGCAAACACACCCAACTCATCTTGTCACCTCTCATTTTTGGTTAATGTGGAAAAACAAACATGGTGGCGCGCACAAGCTCTACCCATCGTCAGATTAATATTAGAAATGGTTTTACAAAATTATTTTGATCACCGGTAAGCACAATAACCCATGATGTGATTAATTGTAAATAGAGTTGGTTAAATATAACCACTTGTGTTGGCTCGCTCTTTCTTCAGTTAGCGCTAGGACTAATGCATGAGAATTGTGTTATGCTATTGCTACTTCTGTTAATGTCTGAACATTGCATCCAAAAATCACATTGAGGACATAACATTGTAAAGGCTGTTTGTGCAAATTGTTTCTGTGAAAAAAACAGTGTGGCCAGCTCAAACGTTGACTGTTGCGTCAATCGTAACTAGGCGTTCCAATGTATTGTTCTAACCACACCCTTGAGTTAGTACGCATAAAAAGGGTGAAGATAGACCAGCAACATCGTCTATAGACAGTAATATGATTGATCATATATGTATCATGAAGGTGAAACTATGTGTAGACTACAGCAGGCACGCCATACTGAGACAGCTTTTCAGAAAACCAAGAGAATGCTTATTTCTCATGTTACTCACCACCACTGACCTTGCTGAGGCAAGATAAACCTGCCATCTGGGTAAATGAAAAATAAGCTACCCATCTAATACTGTGCCGTAATTCACCATACTGAGATAGCGTCTCAGAACTATGAATAGACTTATTTCCTCATGCTATCCATAAAAGCCATCACACAGACCAGAACGCCGCTGGTAAAGCGTCTGTGCAAACCAACACCATTGGTTTAACGTGAAACTCAATCTGTGCATGTTGGTCGCTGCTCTGTGGGCCATGAAGAGTAGATGCTCAGATGGATTCCTGAGCAGAATACACGGCGAAGGGTCCCGACACACAACCTGCCCTGATACCCTGCCACCGGGCAACTCCTAAGGAAGGCTGAGATTTGGAATAGAAAAGCAAAAATGGTTATATAAACAGAAACCATCCTACAGAAAGAAGAGCAGACATTAGACTGCTGCAGAGCAGCACAATCATCACATACCATACAACTACATACAATATACTAACAAAACCCCAAAACAGCAACCAACGGTGGCTACCTATAAACCATCTGTGCTATCCAAACAGCATGTCACTACTGATACTGCTAAGCAATAGCTGATGCATCCGCAGTATGCATGGACATGCACAATGAGAGTGATAATGACAACCTAAAACCTTGGCCTACAATATAGAGTGTACCTAAACTGAGGGCTAAGTCAAGCCTTATATGCCAGTAAGCCATGATAGAAGAATAGATAACTAGAGACATACAACCCATAGAGTATTAGAATAGGCCTGCAGATGAGAGTTTTCTGGAATAAGCTCTCTCAAACAGAATGTTTTATTAAAGATGATAAACACCTGATTGCCAACTGCTGATCGCCTGTGGTGTTTAACAAGCCCTCAGCATGGTAGGTAATGTTAGTATCAAAAGCCTTCCATTGCAGCTGGAAGCTATAGCAAGCCCTGATTGGTTATTGCACCGTGATATAGCATCAGCTTCCCAACTAAGGTCCAGGGTGAGAACTTGAAATCTGAGGGAAAAGGTTTTGGGTTAAGGTTAGGGTTAGGGTTAGGGTTAAGGTTAGGGTTAGCAGTAATATAAAATGAACGGAACTTCTGTGAATATGCTTAATGATGGAAACGACACAGTAATAATGTTTAGCCGACGACAGACTGGTACTATCCAATTAGCAAGAGATATCATGCTGCTCGGGTGCTGAATTGCCCACATGGCGCCCACAGCATTTGGCCAGCACAATGGTGTCAGATATGAGTCACGCTCAGCTACTGTGCACGGAGCTCGTGACCCACTATAGCAGAGTGATGTACAAGCATGAATTATGTGCATGGGTAAACGAGGATTACTGGTATCTAAAAGTATAGGACTCTCCTAACATATTGCTTAACCTAAAGATTCATGTACACGACAGCAGGAATGATGATAAAACCAATTAATAGACAAACATAAGATGTCTTATCCTGTAAGGGGACAATCTGGCATAAACCAAGATGATTATCCTACCAATTTTTTATAACTAGTTGGGGAGAGGCCAGAGAAGTCACCACTAATGTAATGAACAACTATGGATGAGAGTCAAACTATGGTTGAGCTACAGGGTTTGTGTGCGCAGAGAAGGGCGACATCTTACAAGCTCCAACCAAATTTTGCTATATAAAATCAAATCAAATTTTATTTGTCACATACACATGGTAAGCAGAAGTTAATGCAAGTGTAGCGAAATGCTTGTGCTTCTAGTTCCGACAATGCAGTAATAACCAACGAGTAATCTAACCTAACAATTCCACAACAACTACTTTATACACACAAGTATAAAGGGATGAAGAATATGTACATAAAGATATATGAATGAGTGATGGTACAGAAAGGCATAGGCAAGATGCAGTAGATGGTATAGGCATTGTTTAAAATGGCAGTATATTACATAAAGATGAGATGAGTAATGTAGGGTATGTAAACATTATATTAAGTGGCATTGTTTAAAGTGGCTAGTGATACATTTTTACATCAATTTTTCCATTATTAAAGTGGCTGGAGTTGAGTCAGTATGTTGGCAGCAGCCACTCAATGTTAGTGGTGGCTGATAAACAGTCTGATGACCTTGAGATAGAAGCTGTTTTTCAGTCTCTCTGTCCCTGTTTTGATGCACCTCTACTGACCTCGCCTTCTGGATGATAGCGGGGTGAACAGGCAGTGGCTCGGGTGGTTGATGTCCTTGATGATCTTTATGGCCTTCCTGCCACATCGGGTGGTGTAGGTGTCCTGGAGGGCAGGTAGTTTGCCCCCGGTGATGCGTTGTGCAGACCTCACTACCCTCTGGAGAGCCTACGGTTGTGGGCGGAGCTGTTGCCGTACCAGGCGGTGATACAGCCCGACAGGATGCTCTCGATTGTGCATCTGTAGAAGTTTGTGAGTGCTTTTGGTGACAAGCCGAATTTCTTCAGCCTCCTGAGGTTGAAGAGGCGCTGCTGCGCCTTCTTCACAACGCTGTCTGTGTGGGTGGACCAATTCAGTTCGTCCGTGATGTGTACGCCGAGGAACTTAAAACTTACTACCCTCTCCACTACTGTCCCGTCGATGTGCATAGGGGGGTGCTCCCTCTGCTGTTTCCTGAAGTCCAAGTTAATCTCCTTTGTTTTGTTGACGTTGAGTGTGAGGTTATTTTCCTGACACCACACTCCGAGGGCCCTCACCTCCTCCTTGTAGGCCATCTCGTCGTTGGTGGTAATCAAGCCTGAGTTGGAGGCGTGCATGGCCACGCAGTCGTGGGTGAACAGGGAGTGCAGGAGATGGCTCAGAATGCACCCTTGTGGGGCCCCAGTGTTGAGGATCAGCGGGGTGGAGATGTCGTTACCTATCCTCACCACCTGGGGGCGGCCCGTCAGGAAGTCCAGTACCAAGTTGCACAGGGCGGGGTCGAGACTCAGGGTCTCGAGCTTGATGATGAGTTTGGAGGGTCTATGGTTTCTTGGGAACAGGAACAATGGTGTCCCTCTTGAAGCATGTGGGAACAGCAGACTGGGATAAGGATTGATTGAATATGTCAGTAAACACGCTGGTCTGCGCATGCTCTGAGGACGCGGCTGGAGATGCCGTCTGGGCCTGCAGCCTTGCGAGGGTTAACACGTTTAAATGTTTTACTCACGTCGGCTGCAGTGAAGGAGAGTCCACAGGTTTTGGTAGCGGGCCGTCAGTGGCACTGTATTGTCCTCAAAGCGAGCAAAGAAGCTGTTTAGTCTGTCTGGGTACAAGACATCCTGGTCCGCGACGGGGCTGGTTTTCTTTTTGTAATCCGTGATTGACTGTAGACCCAGCCACATACCTCTTGTGTCTGAGCCATTGAATTGTGACTCTACTTTGTCTCTATACTGACTCTTAGCTTGTTTGATTGCCTTGCGGAGAGAATAGGTACACTGTTTGTATTCGGTCATGTTTCCGGTCACCTTGCCCTGGTTAAAAGCAGTGGTTCACGCTTTCAGTTTCAAGCGAATGCTGCTATCAATCCAAGGTTTTCTTTATTTGTCACACGCGCCGAACACAACAAGTGTAGACCTTACCGTGAATGGCTTACTTAAAAGCCTTTAACCAAAAGCGCAGTTCAAGAAGAAATAAGAATATATTTACCAAACAAACTAAAGTAAAAAATAAAGAGTCACACAACATAATAACAATAACGAGGCTATATACAGGGTGTACCGGTACCGAGTCAGTGTGCGGGGGTACAGGTTAGTTGAGGTAATTTGTACATGTAGGTAAGGGTGAGTTGACGATGCACAGATAATGAACAGCGAGAAGCAGCAGTGTACAAAACAAATGGGGGCGGGGGGTTCAATGTAATAGTCCGGTGGCCATTTGATTAATTGTTCAGCAGTCTTATGGCTTGGGTGTAGAAGCTGTTAAGGAGCCCTTTGGTCCTAGACTTGGCACTCCGGTACCGCTTGCCGTGCGGTAGCAGAGAAAACAGTCTAAGACTTGGGTAACTGGAGTCTCTGACAATTTTATGGGCTTCCTCTGACACCGCCTATTATATAGATCCTGGATGGAAGGAAGCTTGGCCCCAGTGAAGTACTGGGCCATACGCAGTACCCTCTGTAGCGCCTTACGGTCAGATGCCGAGCAGTTGCCATACCATGTAGTGACGCAACCAGTCAGGATGCTCTCGATGGTGCAGCTGTAGAACTTTTTGAGGATCTGGGGACCCATGCCAAGTCTTTTCAGTCTCCTAAAGGGGAAAAGGTTTTGTCGTGCCCTCTTCATAACTGTCTTGGTGTGTTTAGACCATGATTGTTCGTTGGTGATGTGGACACCAAGGAACTTGAAACTCTCGACTCGCTCCACTACAGCCCTGTTGATGTTAATGGGGGCCTGTTAGGCCTGCCTTTTCCTGTAGTCCACGATCACGATCTTTGTCTTGCTCACATTGAGGGAGAGGTTGTTGTCCTAGCAACATACTACCAGTTCTCTGACCTCCTACCTATAGGCTCTCTCATCATTATCGGTGATCACTGTTGTGTCGTCAGCAAACTTAATGATGGTGTTGGAGTCATGTTTGGCCACGCAGTCGTGGGTGATCAGGGAGTACAGGAGGGGACTAAGTACACAACGTGTACACAGTGTTGAGGATCAGCGTGGCAGACGTGTTGTTGCCCACCCTTACCACCTGGGGATGGCCCGTCAGAAAGTCTAGGATCCAGTTGCAGAGGGAGGTGTTTAGTTCCAGGGTCCTTAGCTTAATGATGAGCTTCGTGGGCACTATGCATTCTCACATAGGTGTTATTTTTGGTCAGGTGGGAATGGGCAGTGTGGAGTGCAATTGAGATTGCGTCATCTGTGGATTTGTTGGGGCGGTATGCGATTTAGGGTATCCAGAAGGATGCTGTTGATGTGAGCCATGACCAGCGTTTCAAAGCACTTCATGGCTGCCGACGTGAATGCTATGGGGCGATAATCATTTAGGAAGGTTGCCTTGCTTTCTTGGGCACAGGGACTATGGTGGTCTGCTTCAAACATGTAGGAATTATAGACTCAGTCAGGGACATGTTGAAAATGTCAGTGAAGACACTTGCCAGTTGGTCCACGCATGCTTTGAGTACACGTCCTGGTAATCCGTCTGGCCCAGCGGCTTTGTGAATGTTGACCTGTTTTAAGGTCTTGCTCACATTGGCTACCGAGAGCGTTATCACACAGTCATCCAGAACAACTGGTGCTCTCATGCATGCTTCAGTGTTGCTTGCCTCGAAGCGAGCATAAAAGGCATTTAGCTCGTCTGGTAGGCTCACGTCACTGGGCAGCTCGCGCCTGGGTTTCCCTTTGTAGTCTGTAATAGTTTTCAAGCCCTGCCACATCCGACAAGCATCAGAGCCAGTGTAGTAGGATTCAATCTTAATCTTGTATTGACACTTTGCTTGCTTGACTGTTCTTCTGAGGGCATAGCAGGATTTCTTATAAGCATCCAGATTAGTGTCCCGCTCCTCGAAAGTGGCAGCTCTGGCCTTTAGCCCGATGCATGTAATCCATGGATTCTGGTTGGGATATGTATGTACGTTCACTGTGGGGACGACATCGTCAATGCACTTATTCATGAAGCCGATGACTGAGGTGGTATACTCCTCAATGCCATTGGATGAATCCCAGAACATATTCCAGTCTGTGCTAGCAAAACAGTCCTGTAGCATATCTTCCACGTCATCTGACCACTTCCGTATTGAGTGAGTTACTGGTACTTCCTGCTTTAGTTTTTGCTTGTAAGCAGAAATCAGGAGGATAGAATAATGGTCAGATTTGCCCAATTGGAGGGCGGGGGAATGCTTGGTAAGCATGTCTGTGTGTGGAGTAAAGGAAGTTTAGAGTTTCTTTTCCACTGGTTGCACATTTGACATGCTGGTAAAAAAATGAGGTAAAACTGATTTAATTTTGCCTGCATTAAAGTCCTCGACCACAAGGAGCGCCACTTCTGGATTAGCATTTTCTGGTTTGCTTATGGCCTAATATCGTTGGTTGAGTGCGGTCTTAGTGCCAGCATCGGCCTGTGGTGGTAAATAGACGGCTATGAATAATGTAGATGAGAACTCTCTTGGTAGATAGTGTAGTCTACAGCTTATCATAAGGTACTCTACCTCAGGCGAGCAATACTTTGAGACTTCTTTAATATTAGACATTGTGCACCAGTTGTTGTTGACAAAAAGACACACACCCCCACCCCTCGTCTTACCAGAAATAGCATCTCTGTTCTGCTGGTGCATATTATCCATGTCGTCGTTCAGCCACGACTCAGTGAAACATAAGATATTACAGTTCTTAATGTCCCGTTGGTAGGATAATCGTAATCGTAGGTCATCAGTTTTATTTTCCAATGATTGCATGTTAGCAAGTAGAACAGAAGTCAGTGGGCGTTTACTCGCTCGTTTACTTGCTCGCCTATGGATTCTCAGAAGATCTGCGTCCTCTTTTCCTCTGTCTTTTCTTCACGCAAATGATGGGGATTTGGGCCTGTCCCCTGGAGAGAAGTATATTCTTCTCATTGGACTCGTTAAAGGAAAAAGCTTCTTCCAGTTCGTGGTGAGTAATTGCTGTTCTGATGTCCAGAAGTTATTTTCGGTCATAAGAGATGGTAACACCAACATTATGTACAAAATAAGTTTAAAAAATAAGTTACAAACAACGCCAGAACAAAATAGCACAATTGGTCAGGAGTATGTAAAACAACAGCCACCCTCTTCGGCGCCATCTCAACATATAGTGACTTATATCGTGTTTATCCTGACTTTTTTTTACAGAATGTTCATTCCATTATCACCTATGATCGCCAACCACTTCTGGACATCAGGTTGACAGTTACTAACCTCGATTTCGATTTCAAATACGACTTCAACTCCGACTTATCTGTACCACTGTTCATACCGGACATTATTCCTTTATTCCATGGGATACCAAAACGCCGCAGGCATAGACAGGGTGGAGTCCTGGTGAAATTGAGGCAAAGAAAAAAAACGAACAGTGCTCCACTCTGTTCTATTGGCAAATGTCCAGTTATTTGAGAATAAGATGGATAAGCTTCATTCAACTTGAAAATCTGCAATATTATATGTCTTAATGAAACGTGGGAGGATGATGACGCTATGCACATAGTACTCAGTGGATTTTTCATGCAACGGCAGGATCGTACAGCGGCTTCGGAGAAGTCGAAAGGAGGTGGAGTGTGTTTCTTTATAAATAACAACAGGTGTGCTGCTTCAAGTGTGAAGGAAATCAAGTGTGATATAAAATACCTCATGATAAGCTGCAGACCCTTTTATCTACCAAGAGAGTTTTAATCTGTAATTTTCATGGCTGTCTACTTCCCGCTCCAAGGCAACACCACTTTGGCACTCAACGAACTCTATGGGGCCATAAACAAACAAGATATCACTCACCCAGAGGCAGCATTTCTGGTCGGCAGAGACTTTAACTCTGGGAGACTTAAAACCATCCTACCTCACTTCTACCAACTTGTCTCCTGCACAACTAGGGGCCACTTTTATTCTATCCACAGACATGCATATAAGGCCCTCCCTCATCCTCCCTTCGGCAAATCTGACCATGACTCCATTCTCCTGCTTTCTGTTTACAAAGAAAACTCAGTATAGAAGTGGTTGGATGAAGCATAATCGAGGTTACAAGAATGTTTTGATAGTACAGACAGAGATATGTTCCGGGACTCATCTGATAGCATGGAGGAGTTTACCACAACAGTCACGGGCTTCATCAATAAGTGCATAAACAATGTCATCCCCACAGTGACTATAAGAACATATCAAAACCAAAAACCATCCATTACAGGCAATATCCATGCTAAAGGCTGGAGCTACAGCTTACAAGGAACGGGACTCAGACATGAACGCATGCAAGAAATTCCGCTGCGACCTCTGACTAGACATAAAACATGCAAAAGGACAATATAGCAGGAAGTTGGAATCCTATTACACCAGCGCCAATGCTCCTTGTATGTGGCAGGGCTTGCATACGATAACGGATTACAAAGGGAAACCCAGCGACGCAAAACTCCCAAACGAGCTAAATGCCTTTATGCTCGCTTCGAGGTATATAACTCTCTGCCTTGCGTGAAAGCCCCTGTTTTTGCCAGATGACTGTTTGATCTCGCTCACCGTGGCAGATGTGAGCAAAATGTTCGAACAGGTTAACAATCACAAAATACCATCAAAGCATGCACAGTCCAACTGGCAAGTGTCTTCACTGACATTTTCAATGTATCCTTGTCCCAGTCTGTAATCCCAACATGTTTCAAGCTGACCAACATTGTCTCTGTTACCAAGAACTCCAAAGTAACCTGTCTAAATGACTATTGCTCTGTAGCACTGAAATTATGAAGTGCTTTGAAGGCTGGACTCACATCAACACCATCATCCCAGACACCCTAGACCCACTCCAATTCACATAACGCCCCGAAAGATGATGCACAGATGACGCACTTCACACTGCCCTCTCCCACCTGGACAGTAGGGTAAATAACTATGTGTGAATGCTGACTACAGCTCAGCGTTCAACACCATAGTCCCCTCCAAGACCATTACCAAGCTAGGGACCCTTAACCCCTCCCTCTGCAACTGGATCTTGGACTTGTGTCCTTAGTCCCCACCTGTACTCCCTGTTCACCCACAACTATGTGGCTACGCATGACTCCAACACCATCATCAAGTTTGCTGATGACACGACCGTGGTAGACCCAATCACGGACTTCGATGAGTCAGCCTACAGGGAGGAGGTCAGAGACTTACAGTACTAGCGTGGTGCCATGACAACAACTTCTCCCTCAACATCAAGACAAAGGAGATTGTGGACTATAGGAGAAAGAGAGGAGAGCACACCCCATCCACATCAATGGGGCTATTGTGGAGTAGGTTGAGAGCTTCATGTTCCTTGGCGTCCACATCACTAAGGAACTAACATGGTTTACACACATGCACAGGAGGCTAAAAAGATTTAGCATATGCACTCGATCATCAAAAAGTTCTGCAGCTGCAACCTTGAGAGCAACTTGACTGGCTGCATCATCGCTTGGTATGGCAAATGCACCGCCATTGACCACAAACTGCTACAGCGTGTGGTTCAGACGGCCCAGTACATCAGTGCATCGGCTCTCGGACCAACAGGCTCTGGGACAGCTTCTACTCCTAAGCCAAAAATCTGCTAAATAGCCAGACTTCTAAATAGTCAATTTATAGTACCCAAACCGAACGCTATCAATCACAGTGATAAGCACATCATCGAAAAACATTGGCAACTCACTTTGTATTGACATATATGGCCTAGCATACTTCCTCTTTGTATGGACAGGGGGTGATTTCTCCAGGATTGGTGTGTATACAAGAGCTCACAGACTGCGAGACTAATCCGACTAGCTATTTGCAATCAAATAGAATCACATGAACAACTGTGGCCACCAAACATTGCACATGAAGTATATGAATGACGTGGGCAAAGTTCAAGCGAAGTTCAGCGTTTGCTAAACAAAATCAAGCAGAAAATAGACATGCATGCGAGTAACGCATGTTACAGCAATAGCATGTCACCAAGAGAAGTGTGTACAGAACCTGGTGGAGTAAATAAACCACCATATTATGTAAAGTGATGATCTCATTGGTGGAATATCAGCTGATGCTATCTGGTTTCACTCTGGTTTCCTGTCTGTAAGAGAAGCGCCTCACCTAGGCACACACAACAGGGCGGGGTCGGCTGTGGGCGAGGCATTCCAGTGTGTTAGCCTGGGCGTGTTTAGTACAAAATCATTTCGTAAACATTGTAGGTAGAAATGCCATCAATAGAACTGACATGATTCCTTAGAATCAGAGGCATGTTTGTTCTAAATAATACATTTCTAACTGAACATTCTCCAATGTTTTGTCCGTCCTCCTGCGGGACACAGCGCTGGTACACTATGTAAAGCTAGCCACAATAATGATTACCACAATCGTGTCACTGAGTAGGCTGATACGCCGTTTCATGGCCTACTATCTATGGTGGTGAAATGGACAACGCTCTCCAAGTAGAATTCTATCAATGGTGGTGAAAAGTACACTGCTCTCCAAGTAGCCTCTCCATGTAGCCTCCTATCTATGGTGGTGAAACGGACAGTGCTCTCCAGGGTGCTGATTAATTCAAATAATTTTAGACATCACTGCAGAACACGAGTCATATGCATAGCCTATGGTATGCCCACATACTTGAGTATAGCAGTGGGGCTTACACACATCCAAAATTCTTATAGCCTTCTTATAGACATCATTACTACATCAATGTACAGTAATATCGGATATATAGTGTCTATGGGGTCATATTGCACTTCCTAAGGCTTCCACTAGATGTCAACAATCTTTAGAACGTTGTTTGAGGTGTCTCCTGTGAAGGAGGGGGGAATGAGAGCTGTTTCAACCAGAGGTCTGCCAGAGTGGCATGTGAAATGCGCGTTACAGCTCATGAGAGGTAGCTCGCGCTCCTATGCTTTTCTCAAGACAAAGGAATTCTCCAGTTGGAATATTATTGAAGTTTTATGTTAATAAAAACATCCTAAAGATTGAATCCATACAACGTTTGATATGTTTCTACGGACAGTAACGGAACTTTTGACATTTTATCTGCAACTAGGGAACGCGCTTCATGACTTTGGATTTGTTTCCCAAACGTGCAAACAAAAGTAGTTCTTTGGACATAAATGATGGACATTATCGAACAAATCAAACATTTAATGTGGAACTGGGATTCCTGGGAGTGCATTCTGATGACGATCATCAAAGGTAAGTGAATATTTATAATGTTATTTCTGATTTCTCAGTTGACTTTTTCCAACATCTGGCGGATATCTCTAATTTGTTTTCTGAGTTTTTCCCATTCATGAAAATCGCAAATTAAATGAAATAAATATACTCAAACACAAGCTTAGCCTTTTGTTAACAACACTGTCATCTCAGATTTTCAAAATATGCGTTACAGCCAACGCTAGACAAGCATTTGTGTAAGTTTATCATGGCATAATGCTATGCTAGGCTCTGCTGGCAGCAGGCAACATTTTCACGAAAATAAGAAAAGCAACCAAATTAAATAATTTACCTTTGAAGAACTTCAGATGCTTTCACTCAGGAGACTCCCAGTTAGATAGCAAATGTTCCTTTTTTCCAAAAATATTATTTTTGTAGGCGAAATAGCTCCCGTTTCTTCATCATGCATGGCTGAGAAATCGACCGGAAAATGCTACTATAACTATAATGCCAAACTTTTTTCAAAATTTGCTCCATAATATCGACAGAAACACGGCAAACGTTGTTTAGGATCCATCCTCAAGGTGTTTTTAACATATATATTCGATAATATATCCGTCAGGGCAATTGGTTTCTCATAAGAAGCGATTGGAAATACCTCAGATACCTCAGATACCTTAGTATTTTACGCAAAATTTTCTGCGGGAGACACCATGTGACCACATGCTATATATGGTCCCTTACAGTCATTCTTCAATGGAAATGCCTAAAAAGACGTCACAATGCTGTAGACACCTTGGGGAATACGTGGAAAACGTAAACTCATCCGTAGCTCATTCACAGCCATATAAGGAGTCATTGGCATGAGGCGGTTTCAAAAAATGCAGCACTTCCTGGTTGGATTTTTATCTGGGTTTCGCCTGTAACATCAGTTCTGTGGCACTCACAGACAATATCTTTGCAGTTTTGGAAACGTCAAGAGCGTTTTCTTTCCAAAGCTGTCAATTATATGCATAGTCGAGCATCTTTTCGTGACAAAATATCTTGTTTAAAACGGGAATGTTTTTCATCCAAAAATTTTAATAGCGCCACCTAGTTGCAAGAAGTTAAGGAGATTAAGGAGAAGTGTATCTATATTTCCATGTCTAACACTTATACTTTAATCGACATTTCTACTGAGTATTTCTGTAAAATGATGTGGCTTTCTGCCATATCACCGGATGTTTTTGAAACTAGTGAGATTTTTTGATATAAATATGCACTTTATCGAAGAAAACATACATGTATTGTATACCATGAAGTCCTATGAGTGTCATCTGATGAAGATCATCAAAGGTTAGTGATTCATTTTATCTCTATTTGTGCTTTTTGTGACTCCTCTCTTTGGCTGGAAAAATGGCTGTGTGTTTTTGTGACTAGGCTCTGACCTAACATAATCATATGGTGTGCTTTCACTGTAAAGCCTTTTTGAAATCGGACATGATGGGTAGATTAACAGGAAGTTAAGCTTTAATTTGGTTTATTGTACTTGTGAATGTATGAAAGTTACATATTTCAAAAAAATATTTTTGAATTTTGCGCTCTGCCTTTTCAGTGGAATGTCCGCTAGCGGAACCCCTAGCCGTAAGATTAACCCTTTTAGCTAACCCTTCCCCTAACCTTAACTATAACCTGGGTGTCCCTTGTTTCGGGCATGTTCAAAAACCTTTGTAGTTTTTTTAACGTCAGAGGCAGAGGATATTACTGTACATTCCACCCAGCCCAGATTTTTGCAAGACAAGCCAGGGGTTATGTTGGCTTGTACTTGAACAGAGCCTTCGTCATTGTTCAAGGGTTAAGGTTAGGGTTAAGTTTAGGAGTTAGGTTAAATACTGTAGTTAATGATAGGGTAGGGGAAGGGTTAGCGAAAGGGTTAAGGTTATGGGAAGGGTTAGCTAAAAGGGTTAAGGTTAGAGGAAGGGTTAGCTAAAAGGGTTAAGGTTAGGGGAAGAGTTAGCTAAAAGGGTTAAGGTTAGGGGAAGGGTTAGCTAAAAGGGTTAAGGTTAGGGGAAGGGTTAGCTAAAAGGGTTAAGGTTAGGGGAAGGGTTAGCTAAAAAGGTTAAGGTTAGGGGAAGAGTTAGCTAAAAGGGTTAAGGTTAGGGTTAACTAAAAGTGTTAAGGTTAGGGGAAGAGTTAGCTAAAAGGGTTAAGGTTAGGGGAAGGGTTAGCTAAAAAGCTATGTAGTTGCAAATTACCTAAAAAAAACTAGTAAGCAGTTGAGAAGTTGCTAATTAGCTCAAATGCGAAAGTTGTCCATGATGAGATTTGAATTTGCAACTTTTAGGTTGCCAGACGTTCGCGTTATACGCGTTTCCATCCACCCCCACCAACCACTCTACTTTTGTTTTTGCCTTAAGTAACCATTTGTCTTATGTAAGCATTCCAAACGTAACATATCATACTAATTTGAGTGAGACCAGGCTGCGGCAAAGTAGTACCTCTACTGCTTGTTTTGTTTTGTAATTACAGTACTGCTCATTGGACATCTGTCTACAGCTCTTTTTTTGCCATGTAAATGCTGGAGTCAGTGCTTATATTACAAATACTTAATCATACCAACTCCCTACACACATATAAAGTAGTTTCCACCTAAATCAATTTCAGTTCTGTAACTCGTTGTATGTTTTTGCACCCTCCAGTGTGTCTTCCTGTACTGTCCTATAATGCAGGAAAAGTTTGTACCACTCAACGGTTTCCTCATGCATTCCTGTGCTCTAGCTTTAATCACTAAGCACTTTTTTGAACCCAGTGTTTCCCTGAGAGAAAGGCTTTCACAGCCAGCCTGTGGGAGCAGGAGTGAACATCAAACCCTTCTGCACTGCTCTGCTCTGTTTCATCAGTGTGTGTTCACTTCTGCTGTATATGCACAGTTCAGTGTAATCATACAAAGGCTATGTAAGGAAAGGAGGTCATCTAACCCCTGTAATAAACATTCACCAAAACATGTATATGTGTGTGGGGAACACTCATAGATGTGTGTGCATACCCACTTGAGAGAAAGGATGCATCCATCTGTCAGTGCTTGCATGTGTATGAGTGTTGTCTTCTATAATGCACTACCAAAAGTTCCTCGGCCCGCCTGTCCTCTACTTTAGAGTCCCTGTATTTAATAGACTTCATCAACAGAGCGAATCTGTGCTCCACTTAGAGGCTGTCAGTAGTGTGGCTCTTTATAATCAGACATGTATTGCGCCTCTCCTGTTCACTTATGATTCGTAACTATCACATCTCACCTCAGCAAAATGAGAGATTAATTGACTTACTGCTCTTTCTCTTTGTCAGGAGCCTTTTCCCCTCCACTCAAACTTATTCTCTTCTCTCTTCTCTCTTCTCTCACCTAGTGCTACAGACCCATTGTGAAGGAGAGAGTGGGTGGTAGGTGATTGCTACGGGAAACGAAAATGACACCTATCTCACTTCTGTTCCTCTCTCTTAATTGCGTTTTAATGTGGGCTAATCGTCTTGACATGCAGGTAATCATCAGGGGCGTCCGCTCTGCTTCTTAACTTTTAAACCTGGACCCCGGGTACTAGTGAATAGCCGAGACCCTCAGATCTTGCTCCTTCTTAATGTTGTCTCGATTCACCAAAGCATGATCTGTCAAAGCCCTGGATAATGGTGCCTGTCAGAGTTCCTTCATTAGAGATGAGGTAAAGTTCCCTCTCCTCTGTGATTAAGTCGTTCTCCACTGCGGTCTGGAGATTAATCTGGCCCATTCTCTCAGTGTGAACTTCCCTCATCCGCCCAACAAAACCTGCCAACTTCCTCTTTATCGCGTCCCCAAAACTTCTGACGACTTAAGTGAAAGTTGTTTTGTTAAAGTATAGTCCTATTTTATTGTGTTAATATCTCATTTTCCCAAAGGTCTCGAGTCTGTCGTGAGTAGCACGTCAAAGACATCCTGAAGCCTTAGTTTTGAATTTATGCAAAATGAGCATAAGGGAATGGCGACATCCAATTTCGGAATGTAGTATGGATGTTCTTTTTAAAAAGAGTAGCTTACCGTAATGTGGTTGTGTATTTTTAAGGTTCTCTCACAACTTGTTCATAATGAGTTCATAATGACAAACATTTCATAGGCCCCTTGTGAGATATGTTATTCAAATGATCTGCAAAAAAACGCAGTGGTGGTTAAATAAGCTAACCAAATGAAATTAAATAATATCAAGGCTAAGCAAACCCCATTGGGTTCCTATATATTTTTCCTTAAAAACTTCTAGTTCACTGGAATGGTTGGCAGGGCAGCATTGAAAGCATGAAAAGCCTTTTCCAATCAATACTCCCATCTGTAGCCCTGTAGGCATAAATTGAAGGTCTGAACATTTTCTCCTTGTACTGTACAGCAAAGAGAAGCACGGAATAAGGTCTTATAGTGGAGCACCATATGTCACCAAGAATATAAATTGATTTTCTTTAAAGGTCAGCCAAAGTGTGCGAGGTGAGATCACATAAGACAGGACTGTTTGTTTGGTTGGCAAAGGCTAAAAGATAGGGCTACATTCTCAGAATAAAAGGGTACAGTATTTTTTCCCAGGGGTACAAAAAGATAAATATACACTTTATGTACCTTCAGAGGTACACATACAATCTCACATGGTACTGTTGGGTACCTTTTTAGGGTACATGTGTGGATAATGCAATGATATTTTTATAATTGTTTGTTTCAATGTGTGCTTTTGCATGCACATTGATTGATTGATGTTATGCTGCATCAAGATAAATAACATACATAACAAAATGATTCCGATCTGTTTGTATTGCACCCGTTACTGTGATGGTTGTTTCCATTTACATGGTTTAGGTAGTCTCTTTTTTTACATTTTCCCTACCTTGGCAGTCATTCTAAATGCAGGTTGCAGGTGATTTAAAAGTATAAAAAATGTCTCGATTCCAATAGGAATTACATATCACTTTGCAAGCCAGCATAATGTAGCGTAAGGCTACAGGACTGAAAGCCATTGAATGCAACAACCATGTCTCTGTCAATAGCAAACATAGTCATGGGTGGAATGTGACAATTACAAATATATATATATATATTTTTACTGGTAACTCTAAAATTCACTTGAAAGGCACCCTGGGAAATATGAAAATATAACAACAACAATAACCTTTTTAGAGGAACATTTTTGCCAAACGGCTTTATCACTGTGGTGGTACCCTAAAAAGGCACGTTTACCTTTTCCAAAGGTAGAGTATGCTTTTGTACCTTTATTATCTTGTCCCCTAAGGTACACTATTGGCTCTTTTCAGGTTCAAACTGCAAGGGTACAATTACAGTGTGTACCTATAACCAAAGGTTACAGGGTACCACTACAGTGGCAAGCGTTTGTGCCCCTTTAAGAACAAATGTAAACCTTTATTTCTGAGAGTGTAAGCTACGTTCAGTACACGTGAACAGCACACATTGCTACTGGCTGTGGAGCTACTGTAGTATTTTGAAACCAAACAACAACAACAACCAATACACATCTGTACCTATGATTCGTTTCTCTCTTGTCTCATTTTGAGATAAGTACAAACTGAATTTTAGGAAACTGTGTGGGTGTTTATTCTAGGGATGTTTTGTGAGAGTTTTTTAAGTAAATGTGCATCTGATCCAATCTAACTCCATAAACCGGATGGACATGGGAGAATGAGACACATTTGTAAACATTTTAAAACCTGAGAGATACCATATACAGTGAGGGACAACAAAGCCTCAAACAAAGACAAACAGAGCTCCCAAGTGGCGCAGCGGTCTGAGGCACTGCATCTCAGTGCAAGAGGCATCACTACAGTCCCTGGTTTGAATCCAGGCTGTATCACATCTGGCCATCATTAGGAGTCCCATAGGGCGGTGCACCATTGGCCCAGGTTTGGCTGGGGTTGGCTGGCATTGTAAATAAGAACTGATTTGCCTAGTAAAAAACAAGGGCATCTGGTAGCAAATGGATGTACTACAGGTTGGTCCCACTTGATCTTCTCACGCTACTCCCTAAGACCAGCCATCTGACGGGTCTCTCGAATCTGAACCTGGCAAGGGTCTGTTTTTCCACCGGCCTTTTTGGAACCGGTCGGACTGTCCTCGGGTCCATTCGGAACATGTATTTATGCATATTGGGTCGGGTGAGAAAGCCACAGATCCATTTCGGAACGGGTCCAACTTTTTATTTTGTTTTGCATCTCTCCCTCTTTGGTTTTTCCTTTTCATGATTTGAGTGCGAGTAGTCATATAGGCCTATCTGTAATTCTATTATATTGCAGTAAACACAACATGAACTTAATTTGCCAAGGAAAATGGCTCAAGAGAATGAAACAAAACACGTTGTATAGTCTGTTTAAAGAACTGGTTTAAACCTTAAAAAATTACCAACAAAGGCGAATGATAAAGGCCTCCATATTTTCAATCAACAGTAGCCTAGGCCAAGGCTCCTTTCACTCGCTCTCTCTCTTTTCTCAGCAGCAGACACACGTAAC
The DNA here is from genome assembly GCF_018296145.1 of Oncorhynchus tshawytscha. Lineage (NCBI taxonomy): Eukaryota > Metazoa > Chordata > Actinopteri > Salmoniformes > Salmonidae > Oncorhynchus > Oncorhynchus tshawytscha. The sequence goes on along the minus strand of NC_056429.1, from coordinate 70,058,039 downwards.
GTGAGCAGCCGGGACAATTTCATCTGGACATAAGCTATATGTCTTATTGAGTTGCAATTGTCTGACACAGATAACAAGCTCACGCTTTGAATTGCACATACCTGAGACTCGTGGCAATTATATCAGACCCGAGAAAAAAGTCAGAATTTAGAACCCGGACGGACCCGTTTGTGTCCCGAGTCGGATATTGACATTTCGGGTTTGTTGGTCCTGTGAAGACCTCTGGCATGAAATATGACAGAGCATGTTTAAATTACGTCAACATTGAAGTGCTCCAGCTTGGTGGACTTTGCTCTTGAGTGAAACAACCCTTCAATAAAATCTGCAGGTTGATTCCATTCGTATCTGCCATGGGATCTGCGACAGTCAGACATACTGCACACACATTATGACGGCACCTCTTCAAGTGATAAATGTCACCGTGTGAGTAGACATTTCATAGCACCTGCCATCTATCTATTCTACCTCTGCTTTTGAAACTGCTAGGCATATTCCACTTCCTCTCCAAAGCAATACAGTTCAATTTGAGAGCTTTCTGAATAGCGCCACTGTTGTCATCAAAAGGTGAGGGGTCAGTCAGTGAATAATCTGCCGTGCGTGCTCAGGTTGGGAGTAGGCTTCTCTCTCAGTACATTCGCTACTCATTTCAGCAACATAGGTCTCTAGTTCAGTGATTTGGATTCAAAGGTTGGTCTCATATACTAGATGTAACATAGTAAACGAAAATCCAGGACACTCAAATGAGTATGATATGCTACGTTTGGTATGGTTACATAAGACAGAAGGTTACTTAATGGTTGGTCGGGGTGGATGGACGAGCGCACAACGCGAACATCTAGCGCCCCAATGGTTGCGTCTTTCAATCTCATTACGGACAACTTTAGTATTTTAGCTAATTATCAACTTTGCAACTACTTACTACTTTTTAGCTACTTTGCAACTACTTAGCATGTTAGCTAACCTTTCCCCTAACCTTAACCCTTAGCCTTGCTAATGTTAGCCATCTAGCTAACATATCGTATGTATTGCGAATTCGTAATGTATTTTCGAATTGCAATCTGTAGAATATCATACGAATTGTAATTCATAACATGTCATACTAATTGTAATTTGTAACATATCATCTGAAATTAATGATGGGCATCCACAATTTAATGCATATCATACCAAATGTAACATATCATACTAATTTGGGTATGCCAGATTTTTTCTATGTTATGTTTACCCCTGAGTCCAGGTTGAATTACATAGTGTTCCACTGTTTTTGAAAATGTTCTTTACTGTAAGAAAATGACAGCAGGGTTATACATAAAACGAAGGCTTAGTAGGGAGACCATTTTCACAGTCTCATTTTCTAATTACAGTAGCAGCCTTTTGCTGTTAGGTAATGGTAAAAGCTGTTTTCATATTCTGAAGGCTTCTGTATTTCTGAGTGGCCCCCCACAGTCTCTATCGTGGTGTGTCTGGACTGAGTAGCTCCTGTATATATATAATACAGTGTAAGCATGCTTTAGAGTGTGCGTGAGTGTGTCCTTTGCCTGCGTGCTTGAGAGTAAGTGTGTATGGGGGTGTGTGTACATGTCCTGTATTTTGCGTCCTTGCCATCAGCCAATCATCCACTGGCCACACCATCACCGCCGGTACCCTGTGTCGTCGGAAATGAGAAAGAGCCTGTCTCCTCATCTCCTTCATCTCTACATCTCCATTCAATGCGGTGGGCGTCTCTGCACATGACAGCACACAGCTGTGAGATGAAGCCTACATCCAGATTGCAACTCTCCCCATCTTTGTAGCTCCCCTTCTCTCCTGTCCTTTATTAGGACATATGATAAAGATGAGTATTATTAAGACATGACTTATTTGGTAGTGTAGGCACACTTGACTGAAGATAGTGAGATTTCATACATAGCCTCACCAACAGAGAGGCTACCCTTACAAAAAAACATATGTCAAATTTGCAGTTTCACATGTTGAGATTGAATTTCACGTGAAACCATATTTTCAAATGTATTCAATGTTGAGTTCAGATGTTAACACCACATTTTCATATGTGAGGAGAATAACATATTTGTGAAATTTATGGTTTCACATGTTAAAAACTTTCACATGAAAACCCAGTTTCACATGCGAAAAACATTCACATGTGAAAATATCACTTTCACATGTCGAATTGCAAGTTCACATGTGAAAGTTTTTCACGGCACTGCGAATTTGAGTCATTTTTGTGCCATTAATATCAAGCAAAACTTCTGAAGTCGAGAACTACATTCTTAGTGTTGCAAACAAAAATAATGATATTGAAAGCCGAACATAAACCCAAAAGTATTGATAGCAAAATACTGCAAGAAAATCATTTTTAAATGTGAAACCAAATGATTATAAAAAGATGCAAAAAATACAAATAATAACGCAATTTAATAAAATGCCTCTCTTTTTCCTGCAATTTTCCCAATCTTTGGTTATGTTACCATGGCTTTTACTTTCACTGTTCTTTTTTCCAGTTGCACGTTTTGGTACATTCCTTCCAGCAACATAGCACCCTGATGGTTTGCCTCTGAAGTTTATTTATATATTTGACCTTTATTTAACTAGGCAAGTCAGTTAAGAATAAATTCTTATTTTCAATGACGGCCTAGGAACAGTGGGTTAACTGCCTTGTTCAGGGGCAGAATTACAGATTTTTATCTTATCAGCTCAGGGATTTGATCTTGCAAACAGTTACTCTCGGTTACTAGTCCAACACTCTAACCACTAAACTATCTGCCACCCCCAAGTTGAGCAGGGTTGGTCTTTAAGTTTTGAAAATAAAGTCTGAAAAAAATAATATCACGTGTGGATTTTTCTTTTCACTTGAGGGAAACCTGCTGTGAAAATTTCATGTGAATAAAAAATATATAATATGTGTAACAAAGACAATTAATTTGACCACAGAGGGATACAGTCAGGACAGAAGTCTGACAATTCATTTGGGATTACCTTATGGGAGGGAAGGACACACATTTACTGTTGTACGGGTGTTTGTAAACTAAGGCTTTTTGTTTGAATTCTGCTGTATCAGAACGATCTCTCTGAGTGAAAATTCATCCTTTGTTTCTGTTTTGTAAATGTAAGTGTTTTTCAAATGTACATTTTAGGCAATTAGCAGAAACTCTTATCCATAGCAAATTACAGTTAATGCATTCCTCTTCAGACAACCTCCAGCAAAAGCCCTTGCAGAACTTTGACATCTTGAGCGGAAGTCTCAGTGTTTGTGACATCGTCCCCTAGGGGCTGGAGGAGTGCCCTGCAGGGCTGTCTAGATTGGTGACAAACTCTCCCAAATGGACAGACTGTGCACACTAGACTACTGACATTGGGGCTTTTGCAGCAGTCCAATGGAGCACCACACAGCCCCCCACAGGGGAATAGGAAGTGTCCGTTTCACTATTTCACTGAGATGCTTACTGACGGACACAGTTAGACCTCCCTGGGATGCTGGGGTTTCAGGACGGTCATAGAGATGCAACTGCAGCTTCACAACCAAACAGGGTGAGACAATCCCATCAGTTCCTTTGGAAAGATGGGAACTATGTACATCTAAAATCATGCTTTACTGTGAGAAATGCTGACGTAGTGTATCAAATAAAAGTCCATTCTAAATCAACTGTGAGAAAGCTGAGCCATGGATGTCATGGGTGGCATTATACACTTTCATCATTCACTATCCTCAAAAGCAGGGATTGGCACCTGGCAGCCATGAATATATTTTTTATTTAGGAACTCAGACAGGGTCTCAACTTACTGTTGCAAGTTAGAATAGTACAATACACAAGGTGCAATTAAAAAATGTGGTTTTGCATCAGCAGGTTTTCTCTTGTTATATCAGTCATTGATAGTCAGTTAATTAGCCCATGTCAGCTACCATTTTTTAGATTGCTTAGTTTTGTGGCCAGCTATGGTCGAATTACCGTCTGGGGGGGCCCCATTGATTTTGTCAGTCAGTCTGACTCAGATATAATATTAAAAACTGCAAATATTTCTCTCCACCCTATGGCAAAATGTGTAGAAATGTAGCAAACTTGCTTTAAAACTGCAACTTTTCTTTATATCCCATGGCAAAATGTGTAGAATTGCACAAAGTTAACACAGAAATGGGGGGGATACGCAGACCCGCAAGCAAATGTGGCCCATCATGAGTTCCGAATTTTTTGTGCCACCACCTCCACCCAAGTAAAGCCACCCCAACAGATCATCCTCGAAATGTATTAGTATTGAATGAAATGGAATGTCTGCATGGAACACACACATGGAGGTCAAAATGGAGGTAGATTAGACTCAACCATGAGACTGCAGACATCTTCACACATTTAATATTGTACATGACCTTCAACCTTGGGTGAACATCGTCCTTGTCCATGGCAGAAAAATGGAAGATCAAGCGGTTTTGAAATCTCAGCAGTATTTCCCATTCTTCTTTCAAGATGTTGCAAATAACAACTGACTTTTCGTCTGTTCCCCCAGATTTCATTCTATATATACACTACCAGTCAAAAGTTTGGACACAGCTACTCATTTAAGTGTGTTTCTTTATTTTTTACTATTTTCTACATTGTAGAATAATAGTGAAGACATCAAAACTATGAAATAACACATATGGAATCATGTAGTAAGCAAAAAAGTGTTAAACAAATCAAAATCTCTTTTATATTTGAGATTCTTCAAATAGCCACCCTTGGCCTTGCACACTCTTGGCATTCTCTCAACCAGCTTCATGAGGTGATCACCTGGAATACATTTCAATTAACAGGTGTGTCTTCTTAAAAGTTCATTTGTGGAATTTCTTTCCTTCTTAATGCGTTTGAGCCAATCAGTAGTGTTGTGACAAGGTAGGGGGGTAAACAGAAGATAGCCCTATTTGGTAAAAGACCAAGTCCATAACATGGCAAGAACAGCTCAAATAAGCAAAGAGAAAAAACAGTCCATCATTACTTTATTACATGAAGGTCAGTCAATACTGAATATTTCAAGAACTTTGAAAGTTTCTTCAAGTGCAGTCGCAAAAACCATCAAGCGCTATGATGAAACTGGCTCTCATGAGGATCGCCACAGGAAAGGAAGACCCAAGGTTATCTCTGCTGCAGAGGATAAGTTCATTAGAAATTATTAGAAATTTAGACATTTCAGCCCAAATAAGTAACTGACACATCTCAACATAAACTGTTCAGAGGAGACTGTGTGAATCAGGCCTTCATGGTCAAATTGCTGCAAAGAAACCACTACTAAAGGACACCAATAAGAAGAAGAGACTTGCTTGGGCCAAGAAACACGAGCAGTGGACATTAGACCGGTGGAAATTTGTCAATTGGTCGGCAGTCAAAATTGGAGATTTTTAGCTATAACTGCCGTGTATTTGTGAGACGCGGTGAGGGTGAACGGATGATCTCCTCATGTGTATTTCCCACCGTAAAGCATGGAGGAGGAGGTGTTATGGTGTGGGGGTGCTTTTCTGATGACACTGTCTATGATTTATATAGAAGTCTACCAGCATGTCTACCACAGCATTCTGCAGGGATACACCATCCCATCTGGTTTGCGTTTAGTGGGAATATCATTTGTTTTTCAACAGGACAATGCTCCAACACACCTCCAGGCTGTGTAAGGGCTATTTTACCAAGAAGATGAGTGATGGAGTGCTGCATCAGATGACCTGGCCTCCAGAATCCCCCAACTTCAACAAAATTAAGATGGTTTGGGATGAGTCAGAACGCAGAGTGAAGGAAAAGCAGCCAACAAGTGCTCAGCATATGTGGAAACTCAATCAAGACTGTTGGAAAAGCATTCCAGGTGAAACTGGTTGAGAGAATGCCAAGAGTGTGCAAAGCTGTCATCAAGGCAAAGGGTGGCTATTTGAAGAATCTCAAATATAAAATGTTTAACATTTTTTGTTTACTACGTGATTCCTTATGTGCTATTTCATAGTTTTGAAGTCTTCCCTATTATTCTACAATGTATAAAATAGTAAAAAATAAAGAAAAACCCTTGAATGAGTAGGTGTTCTAAAACTTTTGACCGGTAGTGTATGTTGAATAATTTATAAATGTTTACTTTCAGATACCGCTGGAACCATTGATGTGAGGTAAATTGCTGTTGATAGATGTTGGCCAAAAGCTATCTATATAAATCACTGCGTTGTCAACAACATCGATAATTAAGCTTTGAGTGCAATATCTCAGTGGCTGCTGCACACAAACTAATAGACGCTCTGCCCTTCATTCCAAACCAATGGCATGTCTCTATACTTTCACAATCATAAAAAAGATAAGCTTTCTGTCAGCTCAAGAATCTGCAAGAATCTGTCTCTTCACCTATATCGACACATACAAGTCACGTACAAGTCACGCATCTTAATTACTCTAATAAACACAAAAACTCTCATCACTTGAAAACCAACGCTAACAATGTGTCAAAACTCGAAATTACAATGCATAGAGCATTTATTCAAACCAACACAAGTCTTTCTTCAACAAGAGTGATTTCCTTCCTCTCACATAAAGCTGGCAGAGAGAGCCAATGGAAAGGCTAATGCTTTCTGTTTGTGTGACAGTAAAAGCAAATCCCACACTTCTCCTGTGGAGGAATACCCTAACCACTGTAATTAAAGATGCTGTGGCTTTCCTCTCTCTCTCCACTGTGGAATTTCATATTCTTCCCCATCCGCTTCTTGTGCTTCTCGCATTCTCCACTCTTTCTCCTTTCATATCCTCTCCCATATGTTTCTCCGTAACCTTCCTGCCCACCTGGCTTCACTTCTTCTTCTCTTGGCTGTCTTCACCACCTTGTGATTCCTAAAGACAGCCTAGAGACTTCAAAATACCTGATTGACCTGAGGTTGACATTGGCTCAATGAGCCATCGCAGGATTCTGAAATGTACTAGGATTATGATATGATGAATATCTATCTGCTGAAAGTGTACATCCAAATCAATTCAAATAAAATCAAATGTCATTGTTCACATGGTTAGCAGACGTTAATGTGAGTGTAGTGAAATGCTTGTGCTTCTAGTTCCGACAGTGCAGTAATATCTAACAAGTAATCTAACAATTCCCCAACGCCTACCTAATACACACAAATCTAAAGGGGTGAATGAGAATATGTACATATATGGATGAGCGATAGCCAAGCGGCATAGGCAAGTTACATTAGATGGTATGAATACAGTATATACATATGATATGAGTAATGTAAGATATGTAAACATTATTAAAGTGCCATTATTTAAAGTGGCTTTGTTTAAAGTGATTAGTGATACATTTATTATAGTGGCCAGTGATTGGGACTCAGTGGGTCTCAGTGGGTCTCTGATTGCTGTTTAGCAGTCTGATGGCCTTGAGATAGTCTCTCGGTCCCTGCTTTGATGCACCTGTACTGACGTTGCCTTCTGGATGGTAGCGGGGTGAACAGGCAGTGGCTCGTGTGGTTGTTGTCCTTGATGATCTTTATGGCCTTTCTGTGACATCGGGTGCTGTAGGTGTCCTGGAGAGCAGGTAGTTTGCCCCCGGTGATGCGTTGTGCAGACCGCACCACCCTCTGGAGAGCCTTGCGGTTGAGGGCGGTGCAGTTGCCGTACCAGGCTGTGATACAGCCCGACAGGATGCTCTCAATTGTGCATCTGTAAAAGTTTGTCAGGGTTTTGGGAGACAAGCCACATTTCTTCAGTCTCCTGAGATTGAAGAGGCGTTGTTGCACTTTCGTCACCACACTGTCTGTGTGGGTCGACCATTTCAGTTTGTCTGTGATGTGTACGCTGAGGAACTTCAAACTTTCCACCTTCTCCACTGCTGTCCCTTCGATGTGGATAGGGGGGTGCTCCCTCTGCTGTTACCTGAAGTCCTCCTTTGTTTTGTTGACGTTGAGTGAGAGGTTGCTTTCCTGACACCACACTCCGAGTGCCCTCACCTCCTTCCTGTAGGTTGTCTCGTCGTTGTTGGTAGTCAAGCCCACTACTGTTGTGTTGTCTGAAAACTTGACGATTGAGTTGTAGGCATGCATGGCCACGTAGTCGTGGGTGAACAGGGAGTACAGGAGGGGGCTGAGCACACACCCTTGTGGGGCCTCAGTGTTGAGGGTCAGCGAAGTGGAGATGTTGTTTCCTACCTTCACCACCTGGGGGCGGCCCATCAGATCCGTTTTGGTGTTAGATCCAACGTGTGTCAGGTGAACTGTGTAAGGCAACATATTAGTGATAACAAATAGACGCTATTTTTACGACAATTAGTTTTTACAACCTCAATTTAACCAACCAGAGAAATTATGCCTATTGCTCCAACATACATAATCTAAACATGTTGGTGGCGGAATGTGGTTATTTTAAGGTATTGTTTAGGTCTTAACATCAAGACATGGTTTTATCATTGAGTGTCATGTGAAGCATCAGTTCTAGGCCTATGCCACTTTAAGAAAATTAGATTGGTTAAAGTCGTTCAACATGCTATGTCAATTCTATGTGCAGTACTTTAAAAACCTGTTGCTTGTGTTAATAGCACTATATTTTATACAACAATCTATGTTCTACTTCACGTTGAATGTATAGACAATTTACTGTCATAATATTGCCGTGAATAGTGTTGCTGCCTGTCAAGTAAACAAAGGCCTTACTATGTCCTGTTGTGTTACTGCTAATGGGTATAATCCTCTTTTCATACTTAAGTAGTCTGTGACACTCTAGTAAACACATATGCCATTGTTTTAAGATGCTTAGATTCTGCAGATAATCATATGAACAAGGAAGTGGAATGCTTCTCACATGGCTTGGTTTGACAAGTCAGTCAAGCAGTCAAGTATGTCTTTGGGAATCCATTAAATGCTTTTTTTCTTTGGCGCTATAAGTTTTCCTTCTAAAATGTCTATATTCAGATAACAGCGCACCAGACACATTAGAAAGGATGACAGTTTTTGCACCACCCTCTCAGGTGCCATCTCCTGCAAAGTGCTTTTTTCATCATCATGTAAGCGCCTCCCTATGCAAGTACCAATAATGTGGTATTTCTGTCCAAATTACCCCCCAATATATTTTTTTACCCCTTTCTTCTTCCCAATTTGGTGGTATCCAATTGGTAGTTACAGTCTTGTCCCATCTCTGCAACTCCCGTACGGACTTGGGAGAAGTGAAGGTCGAGAGCCGTACGTCCTCCCAAACACGACCCAGCCAAGCCACACTGCTTCTTGACACAATGCCCGCTTAACCCGGAAGCCAGCCACACCAATGTGTTGGAGGAAACACGGATCATAAACCTGGCAACCGTGTCAGCGTGCATGCGCCTGGCCTGCCACAGGAGTCGCTGGTGCACGATGGGACAAGAATCTCAGCCTGCCAAACCCTCTCCTAACAAGAATGAAACCATCTGCCTTCCAATGAAAACACATTCTGCTGGACTTTATCATGTGTCTGACAAGCACCAGGTGTCTTCAACCAAGCAGAGAGCTTTCGCTGAAAATCTGCGAGGGCTAATGAATTGCATATATAGTAGACAATGCATATATAGTAGACAAGGCTTATTTCAGAAATATGACTGAAACTTTTCATTGCACATTCTTGGCTTTGATAGTTGGACAGCTCTGAGCATGGCTGACTAATGTGGCGATGTAGAGAGGGCCGTTAGCTAACCCCATTCTATACGTCTTTAATTAGCTCTCAAGTTAATCTATTGCTCTATGGGCTTGTTAATTAGACTCACTCTTCCTAAGGCCGCCACGCAGCCAGGCAGAAGACTGGACCAGCATCTCTCAGTTAACTCAAAACCTCTTCAAACTCTTGACCGTCCTTGACCATCCTCAATTTACCTCCCGGCCTTCTGGACGTGTTCAACTGTGGATGTCAGAAGAAGAAGACTGACTTGATTCCTCCCATTGAACAGTGGCTAAAGGCTGAGGTGTCTGTTTTGATCGTGCTGGCTACAGCCCAAGCGCTCTCTTTATGATCCATAAGAAATGTTCCTTTCTCATGAGCACCCCCCGTCTCACTGTTTTTTCCCTTCCAACCACTGAATATCACAATGACAGCCGTAATGACCTGGGCCAGACTAATGCATTTCGGGCCCCAGGGTCACCTTCCTCTAGGTATCCCCAACATTAATTGTGGTACTGTAGTTCAGTTGAGTTGACGTGTCAATGGTGAATAATTGGTCCTCATCCCTGACCTAGTGATGTACTGTACATTGCTTAATTTGCCGGTTCAGATTTTGCACAAGGGTAGTCAGGTGGCCTACATAACTCAACACATCAAACCTACCATCACATAGACCCACATTGCAGCGTAGTCAACACACATCACGTTCTCCCTATGACAAGAGCCATAATGGGATGGGCTGACCAACACAGTTCTTAGGCCCTGTGATACAGACCTTTACAATGGCTTTCCCAGCAGACTTTGAACACATCACATTTGCTAACATTTATAAATGCCTGTTTTTGCTTTGTCTTTTAATACATTTAAAATATGGCTGTAACGTAACAAAATATGGAAAAAGTCAATGGGTCTGAATACTTCCGAATGCACTGGATGTGTGTGTGAATTGTGTACAGTATGTGGATAAGTATATTTGCACAAACTATTGAGTAATCAGCAAATTTTCCCCCAAAGACAGCAGCATATTGTGTTTAGTACATATCTCTGCGTGTGTGTGTGTGTGTGTGTGTGTGTGTGTGTGTGTGTGTGTGTGTGTGTGTGTGTGTGTGTGTGTGTGTGTGTGTGTGTGTGTGTGTGTGTGTGTGTGTGTGTGTGTGGAGAGTACAAAACTCTTCCCACTTCCCTTCTACCCTGGAGAGGAGCGGGGCCACCCGCCTCTTGCAATCATTAGTCTCTTTCAAACCAAACCAGCACAGAACCCTAGAGATGTGTTACTAGTGAGTGTTGTCTGCATGTGGTACGTGACAGCATAACTGTAAACCTTTAATGTGTATATATTGTTTGTATTTACCCTCTATTTGAACTATTCGTACTGTGTGACTTAGTGGTAATTGAAGTTTATATTCAAAGCCCATTTTTGATGTCATATACACAGCTATTTGTGTAGCACTTATCAGGGGCGCAACTTTCACTGGGGACTGGGGGGACATATGAGGTGGCTATTCTTCTTATCTAACAGCAGTTGTTTGTATGGAAATGTTTTGTAGCCTTTGTTTTGTCACGTTTCAGAAGTAAATGATCTTGGCAAGCTTTTTCCAGTTGATGTACCGTTAGAGAGAAAGAGCTGGCCAAAGGTTGGCTTACGTTAGCTATTATTTTTGCCTCAATCAAACTAGATCTGAATCAAACGATGAAACCATCGGCCAAACAATTTAAAATTCATATTCTGATGTTTTTTTTTCAGTGCAATGTGAGTTGTATTAGTCAGTATGTCAATGTAACGTTATTGATCTGTCAGTTTCCCAAGCTAATTCCCAACCTTTCACACTGACACAGTAATAAACAGATCTAATGTTACAGGCTTCAGTGTCATGGTGCACAGTAGAGGTCTACGACATAAAAAACAAATAAAAAAAGCAATGCGGCTGACACAACAGATCAGAACATTTAGCTTCAAATGTTGATAAACTCTTAGGCTATTTCTTAACATTTAGGCTATTTCTTATCACTGCTGCGCACATGGCAGTAGGTTATACGCTTGAATGTTCCATTAGTGGGAAAAAACATTCTCAAAAATGACCCCAAAAACAATTATGCATGTAATGCTTTAATTACAAAGGTGCATTTTTATGGTGAAACTGATCATCCCCAAACGCTGCTTATGTATGCCAGTTAGACTCTACATCAGTTTTTTATTTAACTATACAAGTCAGTTAAGAACAAATGCTTAACTACAATGACTACCTACCCCAGCAAAACCCAGACGACATTGGGCCAATTGTGCACCAACCTATGGGACACCCAATCACAGCCAGATGTGGTGCAGCCTGGACTCAAACCAGGGACTGCAGTGTCACATCTTGCACTGAGATGCAGTGCCTTAGACTACTGCGCCACTCAGGAGAACAAGTGTTCTTAAGTTGATTAATGTGCTTAATTTTAAGAAGTTATTTGGTTGTGATACAAACCTTATCAAAACATATAGGCCTATGGGCTAGGCTACATGAGGTGTGTGACTATGAATTGAAAAGGTTGCAAAAAAAGCATGCATTTCTTGCCTTACTGCACACAAGCTGGGCATCAAGTGATGATATATCATTCACAAGTGATTGGCTAATATTGCCACCAGTCAGACTATTCTTCATTTAATATTGTCTTTAAAAATACTAAATAATATATGTGTGAAATTAGTTTCAATTTAGAACGTGCCATTATCATGGGCGGCAGGGTAGCCTAGTGGTTAGAGCGTTGGACTAGTACCTGGAAGGTTGCATGTTCAAACACCCGAGCTGACAAGGTACAAATCTGTACCTTCTGCCCCTGAACAGGCCATTAATTTTTTACAAATTAATACAAAATGAAAAGCTGAAATGTCTTGAGTCAATAAGTATTCAGCCCCTTTGTCATGGCAAGCCTAAATAAGTTCAGGAGTAAAAATCTGCTTTACAGGTCAAATAATTCATTGCATGGACTAACTCTGTGTGCAATAATGGTGTTTAACATGATTTTTGAATAACTACCCAATCTCTGTACCCCACGGCCCATAGCTCATGGTAGAGGGAGAGAGAGAAAGAAAGAGTGTAGGTATCTCACCACAGCATGTCAGGAACATAAAAGAGAAAGGACAATGAATCTAAGACCTTTTAATAAGCATCTGAGTTGTTTGGATTCAAAATATGAGTTGTAGACCAATGGTATTGCTGTAAAGTTAACATCCAATCAAATATCAGACCTACATGATGTAACCTCTGTTCTCAGTGGTAAGACAATGGGGTTAGCAAGATCCACACAGAGAATGCTGAATTCCTAAGACAACACAGAGGAAATTCTTGTATACTGTTTATAAGAAGAGTCACTTCGGGAGTTGCCCTACACAGGTCTCAGTTGATGGAGAGGAAGGAAACCACTCAGGGATTTCACCATGAGGCCAATGGTGATTATAAACCAAGTATAATGGCTGTGATAGAAGAAAACTGAGGATGGATCAACAACATTGTAGATACTCCACAATACTAACCTAAATGACAGATTGAAAATAAGGAAGCATATACAGAATAAAATACTCCAAAACATGCATTCTTGCATGCTTTCCAACAGACACTGGAAGACAAATGCACCTTTCAGCAGGACAATAACCTAGAACTCAAGGTCAATTATATATTGAAGTTACTTACCAAGACGGCATTACAATTTACATTTGAGTCATTTAGCAGACGCGCTTATCCAGACTGACTTACAGTTAGTGCATTGATCTTAAGATGGCTAGGTGGGACAACCACATATCTGTCACGACTCCCACCAAAGGTGGCTCCTCTTCCTGTTCGGGCGGCACTTGGCGGTCGTCGTCAACGGTCTACTAGCTGCCACCGATCCCTTTTCCCTTTTCTGTTGGTTTTGTCTTATTGGTTACACCTGTTTCGTGTAACATTGTTCTTTACACTCTGCTTCCTGCACCTGACTCTGCACCCACTACGCATAGAGTGCGTTACAATATCACATATCATAGTATATTTTTCCTGAGTTGGGTGGTTACAGTTTTGATTTAAATTGGCTTAGAAATCTATGGCAATACTTTAAAATGGCTGTCTAGCAATGATCAACAACCAACATGACAAAAGTTGAAGAATTTTAAAAAGAATAAGGTTTGCAAAAATATTAACGCAACATGCAAAAATGTCAAAGATTTTATTGCGTTAGGGTTCATATAAGGAAATCAGTCAATCAAAATGAATGAATTCGGTCCTAGTCTATGGATTTCACATGACTGGGCAGGGATGCAGCCATAGGTGGGCGTTGGAGGGCATAAGCCCACCCACTGGTGTCGTGTGCTCCATCTCCGGCCTCCAGGTCACCAGGCTGCTCATTAGGGCGTTACAGAATTACTTTACAGAATGACGACTCAACAAAGGGAAGCATCAGGGAGTGTTTTTGTTGTGTTGGAGTGATGTTGGGTTGTGGGGTTGGAGCCGGAGCTACCTGGGAGGCCTCAGCCGGTTTGTAGGCTCCCATTCCTCAATGGGTTCGATAGGCTCCCATGCCTAAGCTGGCTGAACAGGTTCCAGTCCCTCAACCGAGGCAACCTGGGAGGTCTCAGCCAGGTCATCAGGCTCTCACTCCTCAACTGGTTTGTCAGGTTTCTGCGCCTCAGTGGAGGGGACCGGTCCGCTCCGGATCCCGGGGATCGTCCCTGTGGTTGCCGTCCTGCGGCTAAAGCCGAACGCTCCGGGGAGGGGGTACTGTCACGTATGATCTCTTTCCGGCACTCTAGGTCATCATCCTCCAGTGCATCAGCCGGATCGACAGGTTCCTGCGCCTTAGCAGAGGTGACCGGTCCGCTCCTGATCCCCGGGATGGTCATCTTGGTCTGCGTCCTGCGGCTGGAGCCGTGCATCGGGGAGGGGGTACTGTCACGTGTGCTCCCTCTCCGGCATCTATGTCACCAGGCTGCTCATTAGGGAGCACCCCTGTCACCAGCGTTACGCGCATAATGACTCACCTGGACTCCATCACCTCTTTGATTACCTACCCTTTATATGTCACTCCCTTTGGTTTCCTCCCTTGTCATTATTGTTGCTGTTCATGGCAGTACGTTGTTTGTGTTTCTAGTTTTGTTCATTTATTAATTAAACGTATTCACTCCCTGAACTTGCTGACCCGACTCTCAATGTACATCCTTACAACTGGGGAGCCAGCGCCAGCCAAACAGGATGAGTTTTTCATCACAAAAAGGCTTTATTACAGACAGAAATACTCCTCATCTTTGTAAACTCAGAAAAAAAGAAACGTCTCTTTTTCAGGACCCTGTCTATAAAAGATCATTCGTAAAAATCTAAATAACTTCACAGATCTTCATTGTGAATGGTTTAAACACTGTTTCCCATGCAACAATTAATGAACATGCACCAGTGGAACGGTCGTTAAGACACTAACAGCTTACAGACGGTAGGCAATTAAGGTCACAGTTATGAAAACTTAGACCTTTCTACTGACTCTGAAAAACACCCAGGGTCCCTGCTCATCTGTGTGCAACTTGGCTTAGGCATTCTGCAAGGAGACATGAGGACTGCAGGATGTGGCCAGGGCAATAAATTGCAATGTCCATACTGTGAGACACGTAAGACAGCACTACAGGGAGACAGGATGGACAGCTGATCGTCCTCCCAGTGGATCGGTACATCCACAGGATCGGTACATCCGAACATCACACCTGCGAGACAAGTACAGAATGGCAACAACAACGGCCCGAGACACACCAAGAACGCACAATCTCTCCATCAGTGTTCAGACTGTTCGCAATACGCTGAGAGAGGCTCGACTGAGGGCTTGTAGGCCTGTTGTAAAGGCAGGTCCTCACCAGACATCACCGGCAGCAATGTCGCCTATGGGCACAAACCCACCGTCTCTGGACCAGACAGGACTGGCAAAAAGTGCTCTTCACTGACGAGCTGCGGTTTAGTCTCACCAGGGGTGATGGTCAGATTCGCGTTTCTCGTCAAAGGAATGAGCATTACACCGAGGCCTGTACTCTGGAGCGGGATCGATTTGGAGGTGGAGGGTCCATCATGGTCTGGGGCGGTGTGTCACAGCATCATCGGACTGAGCTTGTTGTCATTGCAGGCAATCTCAACGCTGTGCGTTACAGGGAAGACATCCTCCTCCCTCATGTGGTACCCTTCCTGCAGGCTCATCCTGACATGACCCTCCAGCATGCCAATGCCACCAGCCATACTGCTCATTCTGTGCGTGATTTCCTGCATGACAGGAATGTCAGTGTTGGCCATGGCCAGCGAAGAGCCTGGATCTCAATCCCGTTGAGCATGTCTGGGACCTGTTGGATCGGAGGGTGAGGGCTAGGGCCATTCCCCCCAGAAATGTCCGGGAACTCGCATGTGCCTTTGTGGAAGAGTGGGGTAGCATCTCACAGCAAGAACTGGCAAATCTGGTGAGGTCCATGAGGAGGAGATGCACTGCAGTACTTAATGCAGCTTGTGGCCACACCAGATACTGACTGTTACTTTTGATTTTGACCCCCCCCACTTTGTTCAGGGACACATTATCCCATTTCTGTTGGTCACATGTCTGTGGAACTTGTTCAGTTTATGTCTCTGTTGTTGAATCTTATGTTTATACAAATATTTACATGTTAAGTTTGCTGAAAATGTACGCAATTGACAGTGAGAGGACGTTTATACCTAACCTCTCATATGAATATTCTTTGCTCACTCAAATAGGATTCCCTCTAGATTGCTCTGATGTCCAAAATATTTAATATCTAAATTTTATGTCAGGAAACTTTAACGTTGCATATACACTTCATTGCCAAAAGTATGTGGACACCGGCTCGTCTAACATCTCATTCCAAAACCATGGGCCATAACAGCCTCCACTCTTCTGGGAAGGCTTTCCACTAGATGTTGGAGCATTGCTGCAGGGACTTGCTTCCATTCAGCCACAAGAACATCAGTGAGGTCAGGCACTGATGTTGGGCGAATAGCCTGGCTCGCCTTCTGCGTTCCAATTCATCCCAAAAGGTGTTCTATGGGGTTGAGGTCTGGGCTCTGTGCAGGCCAGTCAAGTTCTTCCACACTGATCTCGACAAACCATTTCTGTATGGACCTCGCTTTGTGCATGAGGGCATTATCATGCTGAAACAGGAAAGGGCCTTCCCCTTCGATGCATGCTCATCAACAGCATCATCCCTAGACCCACTCCAATTTGCATACCGCCCCAACGGATCCATAGATGGAGCAATCTCAATCGTACTCCACACCTTCCTTTTACACCTGGACAAAAGGAACACCTATGTGAGAATGCTGTTCATTGACTACAGCTCAGCGTTCAACACCATAATGCCCACAAAGGTGGTAAGGGTAGGCAACAACACGTCTGCCATGCTGATCCTCAACACTGGACCCCTCAGGGGTGCATGCTCAGTCCCCTCCTGTACTCCCTGTACATCCATGACTGCATGGCCAAATACGACTACAACACCATCATTGAGTTTGTTGACGACACAACACCGACAACGATGAGACAGCTTATAGGGAGGAGGTTAGAGACCTGGTAATGTTGTGCCAGGATAACAACCTCTCCTTCAATGTGAGCAAGACAAAGGAGCTGATTGTGGACTACAGGAAAAGCCGTGCCAAACAGGCCCCCATTAACATTGATGGGGCTGTAGTGGCGAGTGCTACTCACTGTTTATTATGCATAGTCACTTTACCCCTACCTACATGTACAAATGACTTCGACTAACGTGTATCCTCGCACATTGACTCAGTACCGGTACCCCCTGTATATAGCCTCATTATTGTTATTTTATTGTGTTACTTTTTTATTATTTTATTATTCTTTCTTGAACTGCATTGTTGGTTAAAGGCTTGTAAGTATATATCTACCCATTGTTCCTCTTTAATCCATGAAACTATATGTCACAAGTAAAAGCCTTGGGTGGTGAGTTGATACAATCCCACGTCTGGTAGGTTAAAACCATCTGCAGACTTAGGAAGATTTTTTTTTTTTCTCAATTCATTTTATATCCTGAGATTTTTGATTATTCTGAAAATAGTTTTATCAAGGAGGGGATTGAGTTTTCAATATTGGTCAGGTATATCAAGAGATCATCTGCAAATAAATGTAGATTATATTCCTGTTAACCAATAGTGATACCTGTTACATTTGGGGAGCCCTAGAGAGATTTGGTTGGGGACCCACACACCCACTCACTTCGTGGGAAAACATTTTAGTGGCCCCACTCTTGACAACAGAGATAAAAAATAAAGTAAAACGTGTGCTATGGGGTCTAGTGAAAATGCAGTTTTAAATAAAGTTTTCTGCAGTTATACACATTTTTGCCATGGAGCAGAGAGAACATTTCACAATTTTATATATAAAGTAAATTCTTGAAAAGTATTACTCTTATTTATCAGGATGCCTACAGCTCTGCTGTTACTACAGTAGGTGGCAGCAAAGGCTTCTCCAACCCAGCTTTTCTTTAAATATGATTTTTTTTCCTATTTTGAAATGTAACTCTTGTAGGAAAACCACATATGCTGACAATCTCTTTAAGTGTTCAAGAGCCATATGCTTTTTTTCTGTCTTGGATCCTGTGTACATTTCATGCAATAAGTTGGATTTTGTTGGTCTTTACTTGTATAGAATTCAAGTTAACCTTGTCTGTTCCATCTATCATTGAAGAACTAGATAAAACATGTTAGCAAGCATGTCATATGAGGGCTGTGGGCATTTCATGGACTGGAAGAGTCATAGTATGAATACAGTACATATTTACTGTATACAGTGGCCACATCTCAAAATATATATAACCAATATGTAAACAGAGTGGCTGGCTTGTCCCTGACCTTTTATTCCAAGCGCTAAAGGTCCCGACGCTTCTGCACATGTGCGGATCACGTTCTGCGCATGTGTTTATTCTCTCGACTTTATGCACAGTCTCTGCTCTTCTCCTAGAGAACAGGCTACTCTGGCAAAATGGTGCTCATTTAATAACGTTTGATCAATGCTGAATCAAGGTCTGCATGATCACAGTTTTCTACATAACAGAACCCAATATAATAGCATAGTACAAAGTTACTGTAAGACAAAAACACCACTACTCATGTTGCCAAAACTCAACAGCATGCAACACTAGGCAAAATACACAGGTAGACTTTTCACCTGTAAAACTAGAAGAATTATCATTCACAACTGACAGTGAGAAACGTGAAGGGAAGGAGACCACAAATGTGTGTGTAAAGGTAAAGAAACACATGCGCAGAAGCTTCAGGACCTTTATTGCTGGGAAAGAAAGATCCAGAAAAGTTGGATTCGCACCCACTGCCACATGTACATTGTCCTGGATGTCAAAACAGTACTATGATCATCATAACAACACCTTTTCCAATCCCAAGGTTCACTTATGGTGCTTGACTCTTCTTTCACTGTTAATTGATTAGTCTATCAGAGCTTGGTATTTAGTCCACTGTAATACAATTAAGAAAGAGAAAGATATTATGAGAAATTCTGAAATACAGAATGAGAGAACATTTAAACAATTAAAGGAGTAGCAGCCTAAGGGAGAAAATGTGAAGATGCCAAGCTATATCAAAATAAAACGCATGCTGCTTTTCATACACTGTGACGCTGTAATGTATATGATAATGTTCGGTATTATCAACAGTAAAAACCTCTGAAACATTTAACGGCAGCATACTGTAAATTATTGTGCTTTGTGGGAAAATGGTTGTATTTCAAATGGTACTGTAATTCCACCCCACAGAATACAGTACCGTACAATATCTTTGGAGCGCCAACAACCTTTTGAATTGAATTTATTTGGGGTAACAGACATATCCAACAAAGGGAACAATGTGGACCCAGAGGAAATCACTTGAAAGTATTAATTAAAATGTTTGTTTTCAAAGTGGTCCTCGATGGTTACAACTAGTAGGGGCATGGTATTGTTGTTAATAGCTAAATTTGTTGAACCTTTTAGTGAGAATAATGTACCAATTTAACTCCTATGTGGTTATAGTGCCCTATCAATTAAACATGTATAGGGGATAGATTAGAGTGGCAGACAGTCTTAAACCTTAAATGGTTGAGCATTTTCCCTTGTCCTTTTAGTCTGTTTTGCCCTGTAGCCGCTGCCAGTTTGGAAGACTTTGACTTTGACCTCTTGAAGTGCAAGTGATATAAAACACCAAATACGCATTAATATGCTGTAATGCATAAACAATTCATCAAGCACCAATCTCTTGTAATTACAGTAAAATACTGTGAAATACAAACCCATACCCTAAATAAATGTAATTCATTCATCCTTTAATTCATCATGACAATATATGAATGTCCTGTGCAGCCTATCTTAAACATTTTATGAATGTCATCAGAACTGAGCATATTTTGTGTTTTGGGAATCTATCTCTTGTAATGTACCCACACTGCTCCCACAACCTAACTAAATGTTCTGGGAACCTTTAAAGAACGCAGAAAGGCTGTTCTGTCAACATTTTTGAAAATAAAATGAATGTTTATGCAACCTGATACAAACATTATCTAAATATCAGCATCTCATATAAACTACCGATCCTCAACTTTGGCGATGTCATTTACAAAATAGCTTCCAATAGTCTACTCAGCAAACTGGATGCAGTCTATCACAGTGCCATCCGTTTTGTCACCAAAGCCCCTTATACCACCCACCACTGTGACCTGTAAGCTCTAGTCGGCTGGCCCTCGCTACATATTTGTCGCCAGACACACTGGCTCCAGGTCATCTACAAGTCTATGCTAGGTAAAGCTCCGACTTATCTCAGCTCACTGGTCACTATAACAACACCCACCCATAGCACGCGCTCTAGCAGGTATATCTCACTGGTCATCCCCAAAGCCAACACCTCCTTTGGCCGCCTTCCAGTTCTCTGCTGCTAATGACTGGAAGGAATTGCAAAAATCGCTGAAGCTGGAGACTTATATTTCCCTCACTAACTCTAAACATCAGCTATCTAAGCAGCTAACCGATCGCTGCAGCTGTACATAGCCCATCTGTAAATAGCCCACCCAAACTACCTAACTCATCCCCATATTGTTTTTATTTACTTTTCTGCTCTTTTGCACACCAGTATTTCTACTTGCACATCATCATCTGCTCATCTATCACTGCAGTGTTAATTTGCTAAATTGTAATTACTTCGGTACTATGGCCTATTTATTGCCTTACCTCCTTACGCTATTTGCACACACTGTATATAGGATTTTTTTTTTTATTGTGTTATTGACTGTATGCTTGTTTATTCCATGTGTAACTCTGTGTTGTTGTTTATGTTGCACTGCTTTGCTTTATCTTGGCCAGGTCGCAGTTGTAAATGAGAACTTGTTCTCAACTAGCCTACCTGGTTAAATAAAGGTTAAATAAAAAAATAAAAAAAAATAAACAACTGGACAGTTTTAGTGTTTTGGGAACCTATCTCTTGACAGGGTAGCCTAGTGGTTAGAGCATTGGACTAGTAACCGAAAGGTTGCAAGTTTGAATCTCTGAGCTGACAAGGTACAAATCTGTCATTCTGCCCCTGAACAGGCAGTTAACCCACTGTTCCTAGGCTGTCATTGAAAATAAGAATTTGTTCTTAACTGACTTGCCTAGTAAAATAAATTTAAAATATCCCACAATGTTCCCACAACCTAAAGAATAATTCTTGGAGCCTTTAAAGAACAGACTAAATGTGTTCTGGGAACATTCTTGTAACATCAGGTAAATGTTTTTTGCTGGACAGTTCTTGTGTTTTCGGAAACAGACAAAGTTCCCACCAGATTGTTCCCACAACCTAATGAAACATTCTGGGAAGCTTTAAAGAACAGACATGATGTGTTCTGGGAACGTTTTTGTAACATCAGGCAAATGTTTTATACAAACTTTCCATAATCATCCATAGGTCTGGAGAGTTTTTGTGTTACTGGAACTTTAACAGCACCAATTTTGTTTTGAAAGAAAAATATTACTGGTACATTGTGTTATTACATTACCTGGGAACCTAATGAGAACTTTGGGGTATATGTTCTGAGAACATCCCAAATATATTTCTTGTTTTTTAATGAGAAAAAATACATTTTGTTATCCAAAGCATTATTTGAATGTTTTTGTTGTTATCACCCTAATGTTAGATACAATCCTAACTAGAATGTATTAGGAACCTTAGATAATGTTCTGGGAATGTTCCCGGTTTGCTTGGATGGCGTCAGCGAATGTATAGCTATGACAGCACGCTTTACGCATCAGCAAAACCATCAATTTGAGTGACCGTTTTAAGTAGGTTTGTCTATACCTTTGAGGGTCAAATACCATAAAAAAATGTAGACAAGAGACCTATTCCAAACTACTTTGCCATCGAAAAAATGTATGAGTGGCCCTATGCTATTTAAATCTCTGAGGTCTCACAGTTGTTAATAGGTCAAAAGAGCGAGTTGAGTTACCAACATGACAAGACTCACCACATCACAAAGCAATCCATTAGATCAGCATCAATATATTATGGTAGCCTACGTTATTCCAAAATTAAGGAAACTCGTGTGGGCCTATGCTGTAGAAGGCTACATTATAATGACAATGTTTATTGAAATGTGGGCCTAATTACAATGCATACAACGTTACAACAAGTATTTACAGTTGCGCAATGGGAGGGTCTTGGTGTTGATAGGCGGGTTGGCAGCGGGCCGCATCGCTAGTCTCGTTTCCCTCTGCTATTTCTAAATGCAATCTGAATAGGACGGTATCCAAGCGGGAGAGCTGTGGGAAAGAGCCTACCCGGGAGTTTGTCCGCCTCCACCGAAGCAGCCCGAGTTCTAAACTCAGGTTGGACTAGGTCTCGGTCTGTCTGTGCGCGGAGCTCTGTGGCCAGAGAGAGAGAGAGAGAGAGAGAGAGAGAGAGAGAGAGAGAGAGAGGGAGAATTAGGAAGAACTCTCAGTGCACCTTTTTGTCCTCCGATATGCAGATTCTCTGATAAAGCATCAGTTATCTGATCATCTCATACAGGTCGTGGAAAACTGCGAGTGTATGGGAATCTTTAACAGTTTTTTCTTCACCTAGGTATCTCGCCTTGATCTCCTATATAACCCGAGACGATTGTGAGCCGTAATAGGCTATTTACTACTGACGGCTCTTGCAGCTCTCTCTTGGCATTTTCACGCCTAGGCTACAACAACTACTATTGCTGACTTATTCTGCCTGTGGATCTTGCCGTTGGGTCTTAGAAAAGGTATGATTATGTTGCTATTGTTATCATTAACATATCAATATTGGGTATTTGTGTGGCACTATCTTCTCACAGCAAGTTTAGTCCAGGCGATCACCCAATAGTCGATGGAGCGGCGGAGTGCTTACTTCGAAGACAGAATGTTACCGCATGTCTTGGCTAGCCTATACCATTCCGCATAGGGTATTCTATTTTATACGGATCTACTGGGATTAGTAGACTATTCTGTCTAAAATCAAAATGGTAAAGCCTTGATGGAGACTTCTATTGAGACTATATATACCTCAATTTGTAGGTATTGGTATTCCTTCTTGCGCGTCCTTGCTCTCCTGCCCGCCACAAGAAGACGTGGTCGTTTGCGCTAAACAGCATTGCCATGTTTCCAGATACAGATATGGAAGTGAAAGTTGTGTACAACGTGCCTTCACATAGCCCAAACCCGCATAGATTGATTCGTGTCGGCAATAGTTGGCTACATAAGGTAAATAAGAACCCATTTGCGCCACTCCTTTGCGCAAAATGCATTCACGTAGTCTTATGCTGGTTAATTGTGCAGGTTGTGCGGTTGCATTGCGGTGATGGGGATTTCTAATATGCGGATTCAATCTGTGGATTAGGAAATTGGTGTTTTCTATTGAATTTTCTGTAGGTCTAGTCATTAATATATGAAATATAATAAATAGATGGTAACATGTAAAACAATAGAAATCACACAACCGTCCATTTACAAGTAGCCTTTCTATTGTAAATATGACAGGAATCGTAAGCGTTCAACCCGGTAAAGATGCACTGAAGGCGGCACAGAATTGTAGGCTATACACGGCGTGACCATCCCTCCATAATGTATTTATTATATATCCTCAACAGATTGATAAACTAGACCTAAATGATTAGTTATCGTATTTAGCCTACTGTTTTATTAATTTCTTATTCAAGTTCATTTTAATATAGAGGTATGTAAAACAATAATTAATCATTGTGAAAATATGCCTATGGAAAAAATGGCTTACATTTAAATGATATGGTAAAGTAGTCTATTATAATCTTGGAAAACAGAAAAGAAAACGCCGCACATTTCTGCTCATTCTCCTGGGTAATTTTACTTATAACAACGTTTCGACCCTTGGGTCTTCATCAGTCTATTATAATCTTGCCTAGATCTTTGCGTGTCTACTTCTTTTCTGACTACATTGATGCTGAGTTGTCCAGCCCGGTGAGTAGTGTCGCATCACTCCCGTTTCACTGGATGCTTCCCTTACCCGCGGAGTCTCATCGTATTTAGCAGGCAATGCACACTCAAGATCTTCTCTCTCCCCTCTTATTTCAAAGGTCGGGGAACCGGTCATTATAGAGCAGGGATGGGCAACTAGAGGCTGAGATTTTTTAGGAACTCAGTCGGGGTCTCAATTTAATGTTGAGAGTTAGTTAGGATAGAAGAATAGACAAGATGCAATTTCGAAATTTGTTTGTGCATCAGCAGTTTTTCTTGTCACTCAATTAGCCCATGGCAGCTATTTTTTTTTAAATTAATAAATTAGTCCAGCTATCTAAACTTGTAGTAATCATGGTCGAATTACCCATCTGGGGCCCCCATTGATTTTGTTAGTCAATCTCACTCAGATATCATATTAAATACGGCAAACATTTCTCTCCACCTTATGGTAAAACGTGAAGAATTATATGAAATTAGCTGTAAAACACCCCTAAAAAATCTCTGCCCCATGGCAAAATGTGTAGAATTGCAGCAAATGTGCTTTAAAACAGCAACATTTATACACCCCATGGCAAAATGTGTAGATTTGCAGGAAATTAACGCAAACATACATTTTTTCTCTAAGCTGTTAAGAGGGTGGCCACTAGAATGTTTTGCTCGCAAGGTGGGGGACGCCCAAAATGCCGGCTTAGGGCCCCAGATGTTTTTGTGGCCTCCACCCCCATGAAAGTTGCCCATCCCTCTTATAGAGCCTTGTAAAATATTCTGGATGCAATCAATCGACCATAAACTGCAATGCATGTGACATATCTGCATAATGTTCCCTACAAAGCATATGAAATATGTGAAATGTCCTCATCCCTGCAGATAATCAATAAAAATGAATCTCCTGCTTCCTCCCTTCCCTCCAACCAAGAGGCAGACCTTATATGGTTGGTTCTCTTATAGGCATCACAGCTACTCACCAGGGGAATTATCCACCAATATGCAATTGATATGAAATGTATACTATGGTTATATTATATCATTGACGTGAATTACTACATTGTTTTAACACTATTATTACAATGAGAGCAAATTGTCTTACATTTCCAGTCATTCCAACCCCTTCATTTCCCCCCTCTCTGCAGGTTTAGGAAGCAGAGGAAGTGAACCACTCCAGAATCATGGGACACTTTCAGATCTCCCCCATTCTCTCCCTTGGCCTTCGGTTCGTGGTTGTCGTAGCGATCCTGTTCCTCAAATTCCAACATGTGCCGGCTATGTCCTCGGATGTGGACTTGGATCAGTTCGTGTCTCCTACTGCCAGCAGCAACATTACTGTGTGCACTACAGCAGGCACAGCATGCGAAAAAGGGGTGATTCTGCCTGTCTGGGAACCTCAGAATCCCTCGTTCGGGGACAAAGTGGCACGGGCTACAGTCTACTTCGTGGCCCTGGTGTACATGTTCCTCGGAGTGTCCATCATCGCTGACCGTTTCATGGCGTCCATCGAAGTCATCACCTCTCAGGAGAAAGAGATCACTATTAAGAGACCCAACGGAGAGACCACCACCACCACCGTGCGGATCTGGAACGAGACAGTGTCCAACCTCACGCTCATGGCCCTGGGTTCTAGTGCCCCTGAGATCCTACTGTCCGTCATTGAGGTTTGTGGACACGGTTTTGATGCGGGAGCCTTGGGCCCCAGCACTATCGTGGGCAGCGCCGCCTTCAACATGTTTGTCATCATCGGCATCTGTGTGTGGGTGGTGCCCGACGGGGAGGTCCGTAAGGTCAAGCACCTGCGCGTCTTCTTCGTCACAGCCACCTGGAGCATCTTCGCCTACATATGGCTCTACCTGATCCTGGCTGTCATCTCCCCTGGCATAGTGCAGGTATGGGAGGGCCTGCTCACCCTCTTCTTCTTCCCCATCTGCGTGTTGTTCGCCTGGGTCGCTGACCGACGCCTGCTCTTCTACAAGTACGTCTACAAGCGCTACCGTACCGGCAAGCAGCGGGGCATGATCATTGAGACCGAGGGCGACCGCCCGCTCCCGTCCAAAGTCGACATCGAGATGGATGGGAAGATGCTCAACTCTCACGCGGCAGACTTCCTGGACGGGCCTCTGGGGCTGGACCTGAACGTGAAGGACCTGGATGAGGAGGAGACCCGGCGCGACATGGCCAAGATCCTGAAGGAGCTGAAGCAGAAGCACCCAGATAAAGAGGTGGAGCAGCTGATTGAACTGGCCAACTACCAGGTATTGAGTTCACAGCAGAAGAGCAGGGCCTTCTACCGCTGCCAGGCCACCAGGCTCATGACCGGCGCTGGGAACATCCTGAAGAAGCATGCAGCCGACCAGGCCCGCAAGGCCATCAGCCTGCACGAGGTCCGCTCTGATGTGGCTGATAACGACCCCGTCTCCAAGATCTATTTTGACCCCGGCTCCTACCAGTGCCTGGAGAACTGCGGCACAGTGGCAGTGAACGTGCTACGCCGAGGTGGCGACCTGACCAAGACTGTGTCGGTGGAATTCCGTACAGAGGATGGATCAGCCAACGCGGGCTCGGACTACGAATTTACCGAAGGGGTGGTGGTGTTCAAGCCCGGAGAGACCCAGAAAGAGATCCGTGTGGGTATTATCGATGATGACATCTTTGAGGAGGACGAGAACTTCCTGATCCATCTGAGCAACGTCAAAGTACTGCTGGCAGAGGGGGAGGAGGTAGAGAACCCAGAGACCAATCACGTGGATGCGGTGGCCTGTCTCGGGCTGCCCGCCACGGCAACCGTGACCATCTTTGATGACGACCACGCCGGCATCTTCACGTTCGAGGAGCCGGTGGCCCACGTGAGTGAGAGCGTGGGTACCATGGAGGTGAAGGTGCTGCGTACATCGGGGGCACGTGGGGTCGTCATGGTGCCCTACAAGACTGTGGAGGGCACAGCACGCGGAGGTGGAGAGGACTTTGAAGATACTCATGGGGTCTTGGAGTTCCAGAACGATGAAATCTTGTAAGTTCATATTTTACTTGTGTACAGTGAAGGTTCTTTTTAAGTAGTTATTTAGTTTATATGTGGGGCTGACATTACACTGCTTATAAGCATACTATTATGCTTTTTTTGACATTTACATTTGAAGGAATACTTTCAGACAAAAAAAAAGAAAGTGAGTAGGCTGTTGAAATATGTAGTATAATATATGAATCTGTATCCACCAATGCAGTTTATTGTCAGTATCTTTAGATATGCATGTGTAGTCTATGCTGATGCTGGGTTTTGTTTGTCTGTGAATGCCTTGATGAGGATGATGTGGTGGATGGTGAGTGTGTTTGTGTCATGTCGTGGTCGTGGTGCAGTGGACTGCTCCTGTGCCATTAGGAGACGTCGTCAACTCTCTTAGTTTCCGCTCTCCTCTTTGCTTCTTCTTTCATTCATTCATTCTGTCATTCATTCACTCATTTACTTATTGATGTATTTATCGAATGTGTGATTTCTGCAGCAACTGTGTTTCGATCTCACTCAGATTTATCCATGTTTGATCGCTACTCATTCATTTCAGTGGCATGACTAGCCTGAACTCTTTAAGCCTGACTATTGCTGATGTGTATTGAATTGATTGCTTAGTAGACAATCTGAGTATAAATTACTGACTTGACATTCTGGGTTAATGATCAGGCCTGGCTCAATACTGTTCTGGAAAAGAGCATTTCATATTTCTATACATTAAGGTTTGGCATGTTAATTATTTTTTTTAAAGGACAAGAGCTACTTGTCTCTCTCTCTATTCCCCTCTATCCCTTCGTCTCTCCCTCTGTCCCCATACTCACCCTCTTTGACATGCAGGGGACGAGTGAGACAGATTAATGAAAAGGGCTCATTTTTAAACAGATTCAAAGCAGATGTTTAGGTTCAACTTTCCAAGGCCCATTGCATAGTTTCCATAGTGTAGCTCTCACGGCACTGCTAAGTGGATTTTAATAACACTTGTCTAAATGAAATGATGGAGTGTCAGAGGCGAGGGGCCGGCGGTTCTGTAAGGCAGACCTTCTACTCCATCCTATAGGAACCTGTAGGACCCAGTAGACTACAGTCTAACCGCAGCTCTGGGAAAGGAGTGGAATGAATGGTGGAACTGGATTTTGAATTCATTCGAGTTTTCGGCCTGGAATGGAATGGTGTTAGCTGACTGTTGTATTTTTCCCTGCAAGGTGTAATTTGATTTAATATGGCAATATAATATACCATTAGATTAGATGAGTTTATTAGTCACATGCACAGGGTCACAGATGTAATTGCAGAGTACAGTGAAATTCTTATGCACCGAGCTCTTACAGTGCAGGTCAAAAAGAGAAGTTAATGTCCCAGAGGGAATGTCCATAAGGGAGCAGCAGGGGGAGAAGTGAGAAGTTAATGTCCCAGAGGGAATGTCCATAAGGGAGCAGCAGGGGGTGAAGTGAGAAGTTAATGTCCCAGAGGGAATGTCCATAAGGGAGCAGCAGGGGGAGAAGTGAAGTTAATGTCCCAGAGGGAATGTCCATAAGGGAGCAGCAGGGGGTGAAGTGAGAAGTTAATGTCCCAGAGGGAATGTCCATAAGGGAGCAGCAGGGGAGAAAAGAGAAGTTAATGTCCCAGAGGGAATGTCCATAAGGGAGCAGCAGGGGGTGAAATGAGAAGTTAATGTCCCAGAGGGAATGTCCATAAGGGGAGCAGCAGGGGAGAAGTGAGAAGTTAATGTCCCAGAGGGAATGTCCATAAGGAGCAGCAGGGGGAGAAATGAGAAGTTAATGTCCCAGAGGGAATGTTCATAAGGGAGCAGCAGGGGGTGAAATGAGAAGTTAATGTCCCAGAGGGAATGTTCATAAGGGAGCAGCAGGGGGTGAAGTGAGAAGTTAATGTCCCAGAGGGAATGTTCATAAGGGAGCAGCAGGGGGAGAAGTGAGAAGTTAATGTCCCAGAGGGAATGTTCATAAGGGAGCAGCAGGGGGTGAAATGAGAAGTTAATGTCCCAGAGGGAATGTCCATAAGGGGAGCAGCAGGGGGAGAAGTGAGAAGTTAATGTCCCAGAGGGAATGTCCATAAGGGAGCAGCAGGGGAGAAATGAGAAGTTAATGTCCCAGAGGGAATGTCCATAAGGGGAGCAGCAGGGGGAGAAGTGAGAAGTTAATGTCCCAGAGGGAATGTTCATAAGGGGAGCAGCAGGGGGAGAAGTGAGAAGTTAATGTCCCAGAGGGAATGTCCAATGGCTGAGCGTACCACCCTCTGTAGAGCCTTGTGGTCATAGACATAGTCTCAGTCTACCTCAGTGGTTTCATTTCCACCAAAATGATACCAGTATCTACATAGAAATGTTTTATTCAATATCTTGCCAAAGTATATTTCATTAATTTATTCTGGTAATATTCTGACCTAAGTAAAGTTAACCTCTGAGTGGGTAGGAGTCCGTTCACAGTTTCATTTTCAGATTACATGCAGGCTAAACCTCCTACCGCCAGAGAGCTGGAAGCACATGCGTTAAATGCCTCCCAACAGGCCCTTGAAAAGATAGATCCCAGAAGGGGAGAGGACATTTTTACTCCGGAAAAATGAATTACAAAGTGGATGATCTAAATTAGAGTGCCCGGGGGCTGCCTCTACCCTAATTCAGCTGCAAACTCCCTCCTTCCTTTGTGTCACAGTCAAGCCAGGAGAGAAGTTTTAGCCCTCTTCTCTTTCACTAGGGCTTTTCTTCCCATCAGAAAGCAAAGTGTCATTTTTCTTCAGAATTGAATGTGAGGGCCTGAGTAGCCCTGCTTGGAGACATGGGCTAGCGCAGTGGCTGTGATTGCTGTTTGTTTGACCGGAGTACAGGTTGGGGAAATGACTGGAGAGTGGAAGATTGGGCAAATGATGGTGTTTTCAGCACTCTGCTTTTGTCCTCTGTAGGAAGGATAGAACAACTAATGTGAGGCTGGACAGAAATAGCAAGACAAAAGAGAGAGATGGCGAGAATCTTTGTCATTTAAAATGTACAGTTGCATTGTGGTATAGCAAAGCACATTTATGCACCGCCGTTTTCAGTCTTTGAATTTCAGACTGACAGTAATGAGGAGCTGGATAGAGATCCTTATTAACAGAGGAATTTCAATTAGTGCAAGCTGCCATAGCCTCTTGCTATGCTATTCATTGGCCCCACCACACCATGACACTCCGCATCCTCCATTGATCCCTCCCGTGTGAGTGACTGTCACATCCAAGCCGCCGTCCCTCTAGAGTTTAGTCATAAGTTGGTAATGAGGCTTTTGTGAGGTCCGTGTCGCAGTCTCTCCTCTCTGACAGGCCTGTTGTACAGGAATACAGATTCATTTAATTAGCATGTATAATCAACAGACAGCCATTTGGGAGATTTTCTTTCTGTCTGTTTTAGGGGCATGACGGTGGCAATGGTGACACCAGTCACTAGTGCTGTTCTGTGGTTTGGTTCACAGATGACATGGCTAGTGTAGCTCCATTAGATAGACATGTTCTTATGGATTACCCTGTCGTGTTATGAGGAACTATATCCTCAACTTTTATAACTGAAAGTTGTGACTGTGTGTGGACATGATACTGAAGAGCTGATCTTGGATCTGTTGATCGGTTTTGGTCTCCATTCTCTATGTGAATTGTCTCTGGTCCCAGGCCTGTAGGTTTAGCCTGTTTAGATTCTATGACTGTGGCCATGGTATCTATGACACTGTGTGAAGTCGACACCAGCTATGTGAGGACTGTCGCCCTTCAGGGGTGGGAGATAAAGGCCTGTGTTTTATGCAGTCATTTGCTGGCTGGAATGGCCAGTGTGCTTGTTGACGTTTAGATGTGAACCTTTTATAACGGTCTTCCTCCCAGGGCTGTAAGACGAGTAACAGGTGGACATAACTCCTGCCAAAGTAGTGCTATTACTATGTGCTCAGTAACCGGAGAACACATGCCCTTCACACCCATGGAAACCACTGCTATAGGTGTGTGTTTGTGTCTGAGTAAATAAATACATGTACAATCTTTGTCTATGTTATAAGTCTTCCTATCTTTCTATGTGTTCATATCCTGTGTACAGTATACCTCTACATTCAGGAGTGTGACTGTGTGTATTCCTGGGACTGACATCATGATGGCATGGCTTTGTGGTGTCCCTGGACTGTTCACATAAGCAACATGGCTGCTCAAGGTGTGAAATAACCTTCTCACACTGATCTCA